>NW_024349142.1:977713-1027884 GCF_902729225.1 Pteropus medius | reverse complement strand
CAAATTACAAAGATGAGCAATGGACTCTTTCCATGAGAACAGAGGGGTCAGATATTACAGTAGACTGGGTCCCCTGACTCATCGAGGGGGAAAGTGGGTCTTCTACTTATGTGAAGCTTTTATATATTGGAACTCCATTCCTTCTATTAAAACTACTCTCCTACATAAATATATTGAAATAAACTCATACATACAGTGCAATATACAGATGAATTATTGAATTGTGTACTTGAACCTATATAATTTTATTAACCAGTGCCACTCTTAAATTTAATAAAGGATAAATTTTGTACTAAATATAAAGATGTTTAATAAATTCCATCTTGAAACATAAATAAAAACTTTGAAAGAATGCCTATGAAAATTGAGCAGTTGATACCTATTGGGAAGAAGACCCAGGAAGAAGAAGATTTAATATGTTTTTAACCTTATTTGAAAGTTTTTAAAAAGATTTTAGTAACATTTTATTTAGCACATATACTCAAGATACTATCATTTCAACATGTAATCAATATAAAAATTATCGAGGTACTTACATTTTTTTCTTTTTTAAAAATTCAAGTGTATTTGGCATACCATATTAGTCTCAGGTGTACAACACAGTGATGTGACATTAATATATCTTACGATGTGCTCACCACACTATGTCTAGTAACCATTTGTCTCTGTGCAGTTTTCACACTATTATAGATTATATTCTCCTTCACATTTTCACTCATCCCTCCATCCCCTCCCCTCTGGCAACCATTGCTTTGTTCTTCATTTCTATGAGTCTGCTTTTTATATTTATTGGGGTGACACTGGTTAATAAAATTATATGGGTTTCGAGTGTACAATTCTATAATTCATCATCTGTATATTGCACTGTGTGCTCACCACCCAAAATTGAATCTCCTTCCATCGCCATATATTTGACCCCCTTAACCCTTTGTTTGTTCATTGGTTTGATTTTTTAATTGTGAAAATTTGGTAGATAAGAATGAGTTAAAAAAATGAAATCTGTAGTATGACTCCATTTGAGTTTATTTGTATCTGCCTACCTGCCTAGAAAATTCCTGAAGAATATACTGTTAACCTTGGATATAGCTCAGCATGGAATGATTTCATGGACTTTTTTGTATTTTAATTTGTATTCTCTTTATATTCCTTACTGTATGTTAGTTTATTTTTTCTGACTATAAATATATGTTCAAGGAGATGTGAAACAGATGTTGAAGTAATTTTCAGCTTTTAAATAAGATGGGTGACTGAAATGTCATAACCGAGTTTCTCTATTGCTTTCCAGGTTCTACCACACAGATCTGGCAGTCACCCCTTATTTTGTACCAGAGGTTTAAAGCTGGCAGCACAAAATCTTGACCTGGCCTATAAAATGATTATGCTTGAATTATAAGCTATTTTATTTTCATCTGAATGTTTGTCAACAATTAAGTGTTAAAAGATACACTCAATGTTGCAGATCTCTGATTTCTCCTTTCACATCAGAAGGTCTGGTGAACCTTCTGGGGCCCAAATTATCATCAAAACTTGGCAGCCATTTATCAATGAATGCTCAGTAATTTATTTGGGGCTAAGACTAGAGACAATCTGAAATCTTTCTCCTGTAAGACTAGTTGTGATTGTCTGGAAGGTAACAAGGGCTAAAGGACAGTAGTAAACATGAAGACAGGCTCAATCTAAAACTGGCAACTCTTGCAGCTTTGCATTGCCTGGCTTGATGGTCCCTCTAAATACTCGAGTCTTTCCAGATGGATGTAGAGCACCCAAGAGATGGAAAAGATATAAGATTCTGACTTAGAGCCAGCTACATTTGGCTTAGGGTCTTAGCACTGCTACCTAAGGGACTTTGGACTAGATTCATGATGTTGGTAATTTCTAAGCCTTTCAGATACTCCATTTCTTTCTATTGGAATAAATAATTGCATCTGTTTAGAGATGTTTAGAGATGCCCAAAGGAGCCAATGAACACGATATGCTCAGCAGAGTATGTTCTATGTTAATTCTCCATAACCTTTGCACAGAGGCCCACAGATTTCTATGGCTAGATATTACAATTCTATGACAAAGCGCCATGCTTGCAATCTACTCTAGCTAAAGTGCTTTCTTTGGGTGGGTCTAATCCATTAGCGGGCTACCTTCATTAGAGTCAGTTGGCATCATGAAAGAAAACATGGGTAGAATCAGAAGGTCATGACAGGACAAGACCCATATCCAAGCCATTGCTGTTCCTTCGGTGGCTTCCAGACCTGAAGACTGGCTCTTTGGGCAATGGAGAAGTCACTCACCAAAACAATCAGGCTTACAGAAAACTGCTCCCACCCCCGACTCACACCCACTACTCATGGCTTCACCTAGCATTGATCTTCTCACAGAGATTGTCACGGTTGATCTTGTGGAAGATGCTGTACATTATATTCCAGATGTGCTGCACTTCATAAGAGACTGTCAACAGGTCAACTAGGTCTGGTCTGGTTTTCCTTAGGTCCAGCCTTGGGATCGGTGGGAGTCCAATCTCCACACATGCTTGTCCAAGATGATTCTTCAAACTCTGAAATTCCCTTTTGTTGAGTTTCTCCAGATACCACAGCAGATCAAAGTCAAGAGAACCTGATTCAGCCATCTTGCATTGTCTCCAGTGGGGTCAGGCTTGGGAAGAATCTTGAGGACCAAGGAATATGGGATCTAGAAAATAAAGAGAATCATATCACATGGTAATACCAATTCATTTGAAGTTGACATAGTAAGACATTTCCTGATATAGGCTGCTTTTTGATAGTCTGTTAAAAGGAGATCTGAATTCTTTCCTTTTGGCAAAGTGACCTTGACATTTGACCTCAGTAAACACCTGAGTTGAGATCAAAGTGGAATATCAGTTGTGTTAAAAGGCAACATTCTCATTGTAAAAAATACTCCAATTAGTAAATAGGGTTTAGATTTTGAGAATTGAGTGTCATATAAAATCTTTCGAGAGAAGGTAGATTCTCTAGTACAGGGATTCTTTTGTAACTGAGTGTCACCTAGAATAGCCCATGAAAAAGGCAACTTATGTGTGTGTGTGCTATATACATGTGTCTACATGTGGTGCCAGTTAAACACTTGATAAAAGTGGCATCATGAATGTGCATTGAAAGGTATGCCAAGATAATCGTGTCTGATTGTTTACATATGAGGAAAATGCAAGCCTTACATCACTCCACATACAAACTGCAGATAAAAAAAATGAGGTCATTGTATGTTTTGAAGAAAATATGATTGGAACTTAATTAAATCAGGAATATATCACATCTTATTTTTGAAATTAATTATTTTTATGGTGATTGGTTAATGAAATCCAGTAGGCTTCAGGTGTACAATTTAACAGTAAGGCATATGTATATATATATCCTTGTTGTCGCAAATGGCAGTATTTCATCTCTTCTTATGGCTGAGTAATATTCCATTATATATATGTACCACAGCTTCTTTAGCCAATCACCTATCGAAGGACACTTCGGTTGCTTCCATGTCCTGGCCACTGTGAATAATGCTGCTATGAATATTGGTGTGCAAATATCTTTTTGGATTTGAGTTTTGAATTCTTTGGGGTAAATACCCAGTAGAGGAATTGCCGAATCATATGGTAGATCAATTGTTAGCTCTTTGAGGAACCTCCATACTGTTTTCCATAGTGACTGTACACTTTGCAGTCTCACCAGCAGTGTATGAGAGTTCCTTTTCCTCTGCATCCTCTCCAAAATCTGTTATTACCTCTCCTATTGATAACAGCTATTCTAACATGTGTGAGATGGTATCTCATTGTGGTTTTAACTTGCATTTCCCTAGTAGCTAGCGATGATGAGCATCTTTCATTTGTTTGTTGGCCATTTGTATGTTTTCTTGGGAAAAGTGTCTGTTCAAGTCCTCTGCCCATTTTTTGATTGGATCATTTTTGTTGTTGTTGTTGTTGTTATTGTGTCGTATGAGTTCTTTGTAAATTTTGGATATTAGGCCCTCATCGGAGACATTGCTTGCAAATATATTTTCCCATTTGGACGGCAGTCTTTTTACCTTATTGACAGTTTCTTTTGCTGTGCCAAAGCTTTTCAGTTTGATGTAGTCCCATTCATTTACCTTTACTTTTACTTCCCTTGCCTTTGATGTCAAATTCATAAAATCCTCTTTAAGTCCAAGGTCCCTGACTTTAGTTCCTATGTTTTCTTCTATGCATTTTATTGTTTCAGGTTTTATATTCAGGTCCTTATCCATTTTCAGTTAATTTTGCTGTGTGGTGATAGACAACAGTCTAGTTTCATTCTTTTGCAGGTGGCTTTCCAGGTTTCTCATCACCATTTATTGAGGCTTTTCTTTCTCCACTGTATGTTTTTGGCTTTTTTGTCAAAAATTATTTGCCCATATAAATATGGGTTTACTTCTGGACTCTCGATTCTGTTCCACCGGTCTGTGTGTCTGTTTTTCAGCCAACACCAAGCTGTTTTGATTACTGTCACTTTGTAGTATAATTTGAAGTCAGGCAGAGTGATGCCTCCAACCTCATTCTTTTTTCTCAGGATGGCTTTAGCAGTTTGGGGTCTTTTGTGCTTCCATACAAATCTGATGATTTGTTGTTCTATTTCTTTAAAAATGCCGATGGGATTTTGATGGGGATTGCATTAAATCTGTTTAATGCTTTAGGTAATATGGTCATTTTAACTATGTTGATTCTTCCAATCCAAGAACAGGGGATATCTTTCCATTTCTTTGTATCTTCTTCGATTTCTTTTCATAGGGTCTTACAGTTTTTATTATACAGGTCCTTCACGTGTTTCATTAAATTTATTCCTAGGTATTTTATTCTTTTTGTTGCAATTGCAAAAGGAATTATATTTCCAACTTCTTTTTCTGACACTTCATTATTAGAGTATAGGAACGCTATGGAATTTTGAACACTGATTTTGTATCCAGAAACTTTACTGTATTTGCTTATTGTTTCTAGTAGTGTTCTTGTGGAGTCTTTAGGGTTTTTTATATAGAGAATCATGTCATCTGCAAATAGTGACAGTTTGACTTCTTTGTTTCCTATTTCGATGCCTTTTATATCTTTCTCTCATCTGATTGCACTCGCTAGGATCTCTAACGTTATATTGAATAACAGTGGCGATATTGGACAGCCTTGTCTTGTTCCCTCTTGATCTTAGAGGCAAGGTTTTTAGTTTTTCATCATTCAGTATAATATTGGCTGAGAGTTTGTCATAGATGGCCTATATTATGTTAAGGTACTTTCCTTCTATACCAAATTTGGTGTTTTGATCATAAATCGATGTTGTATCTTGTCGAAGGCATTTTCTGCATCTATTGATATGATCATATGATTCTTATTTTTTAATTGGTTTATGTGGTGTATCACATTAATCGATTTGTGTATGTTGAACCATCCCTATGCCTCTGGGATGAAGCCCACTTGATTGTAGTGCATAATTTTTTCAATATGTTGCTGTATTCGGTTTGCTAGAATCTTATTAAGGATCTTTGCATCTGTGTTCATGAGAGATATTGGTCTATAGTTTTTTTTGTGTGTGTGTTATCTTTACCAGATTTTGGTATTAGAGTGATATAGACCTCATAAAATGAGTTGGGAAGTATTGCCTCCTTTTTGATTTTTTGGAAGATTTTGAGGAGAATAGATATTAAATCTTTGAATGTTTGGTAGAATTCACTGGTGAAGTCATCTGGTCCTGAACTTTTACTTTTTGGTAGGTTTTTAATGATTGATTCAATTTCCATACTGATGATTGATCTATTCATATTTTCCAGTTCCTCTTGATTCAGTCTTGGAAGGTTGTATTTTTCTAAGTACTGGTTCATTTCTTCTAGGTTATTAAATTTGGTGTTATATACTTTTTCATAGTATTCTTGTATGATCCCTTGTCTTTCTGCAATGTCTGTCATAATTTCTTTTCTTTCATCTCTGACTTTGTTTATTTGTGTCCTTTCTCTTTTTCCCTTAGTGAGTCTAGCCAGGGGTTTGCCAATTTTATTAACCTGCTCAAAGAACCAGTTCTTTATTGAATTTATTTTTTCTATTTTTTTTGTTTGTTTGTTTTCAATTTCATTAATGTCTGCTCTACTTTTGATTATTTCTTTCCTTCTGCTGACTTTAGGCTTCATTTGTTCTTCCTTTCTAGTTTTTTAAGATGAAGCATTAGGTTGTTTATTTGGGCTCGCTTTTGTTTTTGGAGATAGGCCTGTAATGACATGAACTTCCTCTTATGACTGATTTTGCCATGTCCTAAAAGTTTTGATATGTTGTACTATCATTATAATTCGTTTCTATGTATCACTTGATCTCTCTTTTTATTTCTTCTCTGACCCAGTCATTCTTCAATAGCATGTTGTTTAATCTCCATGTATTTGTGGTTCTTCCTGATTTCTTTTTGCAGTTGATTTCCAGTTTTAAAGCATTATGATCAGAGAATGTGGTTGGTATGATTTCAAACCTCTCATATTTGTTGAGGCTACCTCTGTGTCTAGTATGTGGTCAATCCTTGAGAATGTTCCGTGCGCACTAGAGAAGAATGTATAAGCAGCTGTTTTGGGATGAAAGGCTCTGTAAATGTCAATTATGTCCTGTTGGTCTAATGTGTCACTTAAGGATGTTATTTCCTGATTGAGTTTCTGTTTGGATGATCTGTCCATATCTGACAGTGGGGTATTTAGGTCCCCTACTACGATAGTGTTTTGGTCTGTTTTTCCCTTTATTTCTGTTAGTAATTGCTTTACATATTTCAGGGCTCCCTGATTGGGAACATAGATATTAATAAGTGTTATGTCTTCTTGGTGTGTGATTCCTTTTATCATTATGAAATGTCCATCAGCATCTTTCTTTGCCTTTTTTATTTTGAAGTTTATTTCATCTGATATTAGTACCACTACTCCTGCTTTTCTCTGAATGCCATTTTCTTGAAATATCATTTTCCACCCTTACTCTTTGAGTCTATATTTGTCTTTGGAGCTGAGATGTGTCTCCTGGAGGCAGCATATGGTTGGGTTTAGTTTTTTGATCCAATCTGCTACTCTGTGTCTTTTTATTGGTGAGTTCAGTCCATTTACATTTAGGATGATTATTGAAATGTGAGGTTTCCCTATAGCCATTTTATCTTTTGCTTTCTGGTAGCTTGATGTTTCCATTGCTTCCTTGTCTTTGTGTGTCTGTTCTTTGTATTTCTGTTGGTTTTTGTGGGCTTCCTTCTGGCCCTTCTTGTTTTATGTTATATACTTCAGTTCTGAATCTTTGGTGTGTGGTTACCATTACAAATATGTGGACGATAGTTATATATATATATATATATATATATATATATATATATATAACTAACTATATGTAGTAGTCCATTTTCTCCTGCATATGCCTTATCTCCATTCCCCTTTGTGAATTTGGATCTTTGAATGCTCCCCTTTTCAGTCATTGTTGCCTCAGTTTGTCTCTACGTGTTCTGAACATTCATTACGATCTTGCTATCACAAATTTCTTCTTATTGTTTAGGCTTATAATGCTCTGTTCTTAGTAAGGGTTGCACTCCTCTTCTTCTATCTGCCTCCTAGTTGCCTTACTCCTAATTATGTATTTTTTCATCATTTCTTTCCAGTTGAGCTGACCCGTTTCAGTATTTCCTGTAGTGCAGGCCTCGTATTGGAGAATTCTCTCAATTTTTGTATGTCTGGAAAGGTCTTTATGTCTCCTTCATATCTAAAGGAGAGCATTGCTGGATACATTATTCTTGGCTGGTAGTTCTTTTCATTTACTAGTCTGAATATTCAATTCCACTCCTTTCTGACTTTTAAAGTTTGTGCTGAGAAGTCCAATGATAACCTAATGGGTTTTCCTTTATGGGTTACCATCTTCTTTTCCTTGGTTATCCTGAGAATTCTGTCTTTGTCATTTATTTTTGATAATTTTAATACAATATGTCTTGGAGAAGGTCTTTCGGTTGAGATAATTGGGTGTCCTGTTGGCTTCTTGAATTCCAAGCTCCAGCTCATTCCTTAGATTTGGGAAATTCTCTTCCACTATTTGTCTGAAAATGCTTTGTAGTCCCTGCTCCTTTTCCTTGCCTTTGAGAATGTCCATTATTCTTATGTTTCCTCTCCTGATGTTATCAGCTAGCTCTTGTATTTCTCTTTTATTATTTTCCATTCTTTGGGTTCTCTCTTCTTCCTTCTGATTTATTTCTAGATTTCTGTCTTCACTATCACTGATCCTTTTTTCCATTTGGTCAACTCTATTTCCCAAGCTTGCTATTTCATATTTCATCTCTTGCAGTGTTTTTTTTTTTTTTAAATCTCCAGAAGTTCTATTTGGTTCTTTTTGAGTGTTTTAATCTTCTTTCTAAAAAACTCATTCTGCTGATCTAGTTGTATTTTCAATTCCTCTGGTAGCTCTTATGCACAGATCCCACACTGGAACATGCTGGTGGCAGGTTGGGTGTTTTTTGTTGAGTTTGAGATATTCAGCTTTGTTATTTCAAGGAGAGATATCTGGGGACATCTCTCATTCCACCATGTTTCTGATGCCACTCACATATATTGTTTTGAGGAAAATATTTGCATAGAATAAGCTAAGTTAGACTACAAAAGAACTAAGGTTTAAAAATATTACCCTTCCAAGGAAGACATACATATAGCCAACAGATACATGAAAACATGCTCAACTTCACTAGATGTAAAGGAAATGCAAACCAGAACCACAATGAGATACCACCTCATGCTTGTCATTATGGCTCTTTACCAATAAGAGAATAAAAAAACAAATGTTGGCAAAGATGTGGAGAAAAGGAAACCCTCATGCATCGTTGGTGGGAATGTAAATTGGGGCAGCCACTATGAAAAACAGTATGGAGGTGCCTCAGAAAATAAGAATAGAACTATTATATGACCCAGCAATCCTTCATTTCGGCATCTACCTGAAAAATCGGAAAACACTTATTTGTAAAGATATATGCACCCCAATGTTCACTGTAGTATTATTTACAGTGGCCAGCCATGGAAACAACCAAAATGCCCTTCAGTGGATGACTGGATAAAGAAGAGGTGGTACATATATACAATGGAATATTACTCAGCTATAAGATGAAATACTTTCATTTGCGACAACATGAATGGATCTTGAGATTATCATGCTTAGTAAATCAGACAGAAAAAGTTGAGAACCATATAATTTACTCATACGTGGGATATAAAACCAAAAGCAGTAAACAAACAAACAAAATCAACAAACTCATAGGCACAGATAACAGCAGGTGGTTACCAAAAACCCACTTAAAGTCATGTTTTTAAAGGACACGTAAGACCAGGCTCATGACAAATTCAGGGAAATAGTTGTTTAAGAGATTTTTTGTAAAATTGCTCCAGTTTCTTTGACAAACAACACTAGGAGTTGCAAATATTTCCAACTCTGGCTGTACTTGTGTAGCACAGATAAGAGTTCTCTCCTTTTAGATCTTGGTTCTAAGTGATTTTCAAGAAATGTTGAAAATCTCAAGGTGTTTCTCTCTTTGACTTCTATTTCACACCACCATCTTTGGAGTACAGACTCATTTTGAGAGCTGAGATGGGGTCCAGTGCCTGCACCAGGTTTCACATGGCAAAACTGACACTGAAACCTCGGGGTGTTCTGACTACATGAGGGGTGAGGCTGATTGATGACTAGCCAGCTAATCACTCCCAGCACCTTTGACTCCAGCTTCTGGAGCATTGCTGCACAAAGGAGTCACCTAGGAGTTCTTTAAAAAAAAACAGTAAAATTAAATGCAAAACGGAGACAAGACATGAAAGCTCCCTGAGCAGATGAAATCATTTAAGGCACCTGAGCAAAACTAAATCTAGCTCATTTCTCCAACATAAACGAACTTACCTTTCATCAATACCTCTGATAAACATAAAGGAAGTGTAAGCCATCTTCCTAAAAGTGGAATAAGGTAATCACTTTTAACCAACTCCCCTGCTGTCTGGAAAACCATTATAACCGATTATCATCAAGTGGGTAAACAGCTTGGTGGTTTTCACTCTGTAAGCCATTTTGTAATGTTATATCAGTTTTGAATTTGAAAGCTCTCAGTTTGTGAACCATTCTTATACACACGACAAACTCTTATTAAATAGTATTTTACTAAATCAGTAGTTTAAATTTGGCTATTTCTGTGTATGTCCAGAAATACCCACACCCGTCAAACTAGAAACTTTGAAAGTTGGACTCAGGAAAGTTTTTTTTTTTTAATTAATTAATTTTTATTTTTCAGTTCCAGTTAACATTCAATATTATATTAGCTTCAGATGCACAACATAGTGATTAGACATTCATAAACCTTACAAAGTGATCCCCCCGATTAGTCTAGTACCCACCTGCCACCACACTGTTATTACAATATTATTGATGATATTTCCTGTGCTGTGCTTTACATTCCATGACTGTTTTTGTAACTGGTAATTTGTACTTCTTAATCTTTTCTCCTTTTTCACTCAGCTCTCCACCCCCCTCCCATCTGGTGACCGTCAGTTTGTTCTCTGTACCTGAGTCTGTTTCCATTTCGCTTGTTCGTCTAGGAAAACTATGTTTTGTTATGGTTCCAGAAAACTTAAACAGGCAGCCAGACTCGAGGGCTAGTGCCTTAGAGTTCAGAGGAGTGTCCCTGGGAATAAAGAAGCCGTACCTAGCCATTTAGAGTATCCTGTCTCTCCCTAACACCTCACACACCAAATTGGAGAGTGGGGGCCATGCTAAAGCCATAGTGACCAGTTTTCATTTAAGAAAAACAGCATGAGAAAAATAGAGAAATTGGAGAACTTCAGTAACAATGTAAAGAAAGAGATTTTAAAATCAGAGAAAGCCAATTAGCAAGAAAGGGGACTCACCAGCCCTGACGGCAAGTCTCCTGGTGGGTCCCTAAGTCAAACAAGCCAGGGGGAGAAGGGAAAAGCTACACCCATTCAAACACTCCTCCTCACTTATTGGGTTCTTAAATGAGCAGGTTCAGTGGGAGGGAAATGCTGCTTCACCTGAGATTTTTGGGCTTCAGCTGTGTTCCTCCAGTTCCGCTTTCCTTCACACCTCTGCTAACTCCAAGACAGTGCACGCCCTAGTTATAGTGTTGGGCACCTCTTGGGCACCTGGCCAAGAAGCCCCAAAATGAGCAGGGTGGGTAGAGCCAGAGGGAAAGAGCCTGGCTGGTGATCTCAACTTCAGGTAAGCACTGATACTATAAACTACACAAGAAAAATGCTCTATCCAGCCTCCATCAGGACCTGGCAAAAAGCCTTTCAAAGATGGGGAGAGGGAGCCATGATTCTTGGAATGACTGCAATAGGAGGTATATTCAACAGGTGATAGATTCTGTGGAGGCTCACCCTAGACCCTAAATCAACCCAGTGGCCGCCAGCATGGCTTCCCAACTGGAATCACCTGGGGCCTTTAAGGATGATGGTCACTTGCTCACACCTGCAGGCATTCTGCCTCACACCCAGTGCCGAGTATGATGGAAAAATATAACTCCTCATCCTTAACAGATAAAAGAACAAAAATATGATCATCTTAGTTGCACAAAAGGTAGACCTAGAAGATGTAACATCTGTTCGTGCTCTTAGGTGTATCTTTGTATATTAGTAAAGGGATTGCCTCAAAGAAATGTTTGGTGGTGACAATTCATGGCATACTAATGGGAGCTGAGAATGAAGGAAGGAGTCAATCATTCAGAGGCATTCCATAATCATTTAGAATAAGAACAGAGTTATCCCCATTTCCTCAAATAGCCAGTTTGGAGAGATTAGGTGTGGTCATCAAAAGCCCTCTTGAGCTAATGGACAGAGTGACTCACTGGCCAATCAGATGGCCCCGTCGCCTACTTCCTCCCACTTTCAGCCGCCACTCATTAAGGACTCACCAGGAAGACCTGGAGCGGTGAGTCAGCAGGTCTTGTTGCTGCCTCTCTCTCATCTGTCCGTTTCCTGTGTGACTCTTTGCCTCCGTTTCCTCCCCTTTGTCTTGCCTCCTTTCTTGACCAACCAGACAGGGGTCCTATGTCCTTAACCAGGCCCTGGATTCTGATTCTTTAACACGTTAAATATAATTTAAAATAATACTGAAGTGACGATGTTCACCGACCCTGGTCTTGGGGTGCTCCTTTAAAGTACCAAGGGTGCAACGCTCTCACAGGCAGTCTGCTCCCACTCTTTAGCTGGCTTTTTTCCTACTCCATACTGGTGGGCCAGATGAGCTGAGTGCTTGTCAGTTCCTTATCCCTTCATCCTGAAACCTGTGCCAAGGGTGGAGAGCTCAACTACAAAGAGAGACATCAGTGCACAAAAAGAATCTTCGGGGTGGGAGAACTTGGAACTTAAGTGTGTGTGTGTGTGTGTTTTATTAGAAGAATAATACCCATTGAGACAAACAGAGCAGCAAGTGGAGAACACAGAGGGACAGAGAGGAGGTGCCAGAATGACAAGATCTTGGCCCCTTGGGCTCCCTGGAGCTTGCCATCAGACCTCAGGCAGAAAGATCTTTGACACCGTGATTCTAGGGTGTGGTCTATGAAAATTTAGTTTTCTAACACTTATTTAGACTATGAAATAAATGCGTTTAGATTATGAAATCCCTCTCCATATCAAGGGGTTGATCTTTACAAAACATTGAGGGTTGAATTGCACCATCCTAAAAAACACGTTGAAGCCCTGACCCTTGGTATCTGCAGAATGTGACCTTATTGGGACACAAGGTCATTGTACATGTAATTAGGTAAGACGGGATCATGATGGAGTAGGGGGGGGCCCTACTCCAGTATGTCTGGTGTCCTTACAAGAAGATAGCTATGTGAGGGGAGGGACACATGGGACAATGTGGTGTGAAGATGGAGGTGGAGGTAGAGATTGGAGTTACATGGCTACAAGCTGAAGATTGCCAGCAAACCCCTAGAAACTTCGAAGGGGCAAGGAAGGATTCCCCTGCAGGATTCAGGGACACTTATTTTTGGACTTTGGGTTTCTAAAACCATGAGACAATAAGTTTCTGTTGTTTTAGGCCACTTTAATAAAATTTTGATATTTTATTATGGCGGCCCAAAGAAACTAGCACACTCCTTTTACCCCCTGTTTTAAAAAAGATTTTGACTCAATCTCAGACTTAGAGTTGCTATAATATTGCAGAAACCCCAAAGGTTAAAATTTTGACTTACTTAGTCTCTACATTTATATGTGTTTACTTCCTGATTTGTTCAAGATAATTCATATATATTATACAGATTGATCCCTCATACTTTACCTTAAATACTTTTACCCCTAAATATTTTGGGTTTATGTCCTGAAAATAAGATTTTTTTTTTATATAACTACAGCTCACCAAAATCAGAAAATGAACAGTAATGCAAGTTTATGACCTAATGTACAGATTTATGGTGGCTTTATTAAGGTTTTTTTTTTTCTTTTGTTGTCTCAAGTGGATTGGGACCTTGAATTCTTATATACAAAACAGTTTTCAGTACCCATGCTATGCCTCAAACAGTTGGGGAGTTCCTCCCCTCATTCCTTTTTCTCTTTGAAAGAGCTCCTGGAAAAATAAATTTTTGTTTAGACCTTGACATAATCTGCAGATAAGCCATCTGAGCCTGAACTCTTTTGGGGGAAAGAATTTCTTTTAACTGTCATAATTAACTTTCAAAACTTTACACACACACAAATAGAAGATGAAAGTTGTCATTTTTAAGAATTTATATATTTGAACAAAATCGTCAGTTGGATTGGCATATCATTTATAAGTCTCTATTTTTAATGTCTGCAGGATAATTAAGTTTGTTGGGGTAACATTGGTTAATACGATTATATAATTTTCAGATGTACATTATAATTTGACTTCTGTATATTATACTGTGTGTTTACCACCCAAAGTCCAGTTTCCTTCAGCTACCATATATATGATCCCCTTTACCCACTTCACCCTCCTCCAACCCTGCTATGTTTGACTCCCTTTCCCTCTGGTAACCACTAGCTCATTGTCCATGTCCCAAGTCTCTGTATGTCCTGTTCATTTTTTGCTTTTAGGTTTATATCCCACATATAAGTGATATGTGATTTTCAACTTTTTCTGTCTGGCTTATTTCGCTTAGCATGATAATATTGAGGTCCATCCATGTTGTCGCAAATGGCAGCATTTCATCTCTTCTTATGGCTGAATAATATTCCATTGTATATATGTACCACAGCTTCGTAGGACACTTCAGTTGCTTCCATGTCCTGGCCACTGTGAATAATGCTGCTATGAACATTGGTGTGCAAATATCTTTTCGGATATGGGTTTTCAAGTCTTTGGGGTAAATACCCAGTAGAGTATGGTGGCTGGATCATATGGTAGATGAATTCTTAGTTTTTGAGGAACCTCTGTTTTCCATAGTGGCTGTACAAATTTGCAATCCCACCAGCAGTGTACGAGAGTTCCTTTTTCTCCGCATCCTCTCCAACATTTGTTATTACTTGTCTTGTTGATTATAGCTATTCTAACAGGTGCGAGATAATATCTCTTCGTGGTTTTGATTTGTATTGCCCTAATATCTAGTGATGTTGAGCATCTTTTCAAATATTTGTTGGCCATTTGTATGTCCTCTAGGGAGAAGTGTCTGTTCAGGTCCTCTGCCCATGTTTTGATTGGATCATTTGTTTTTTGTTATTGAGTCGTATGAGTTCTTTGTATATTTTAGATATTAGGCCCTTATCAGAAGTGTTGCTTGCAAATATATTTTTCCATTTGGATGGTTCTCTCTTTGCCTTGTTGATGATCTCTTTTGCTGAGCCTTTTAATTTGATGTAGTCCCATTCATTTATTTTTGCTTTTACTTCCCTTGCCTTTGAGGTCAAATTTGTAAAATCCTCTTTAAGTCCAAGGTCCTTGAGTTTAGCTCCTATGTTTTCTTCTATGCATTTTATTGTTTCAGGTCTTATATTTAGGTCCTTAATCCATTTTGAGTTAATTTTAGTGTGTGGCGATAGACAACAGTCTAGTTTCATTCTTTTGTAGGTGGTCAGGCTCATTTTAATGTGTGCTAGGATGCAGAGTGCTGAGCACCAGAGGTAATGGTCAAGGTCAAGGTCATGGGAGGCCTTGGGTGGTCTGCTATCTTTTGGGTCGTGGAGGTCAGTGTCAGAATCCAAATTTTCCTCTTTAGTCCTGTAGCCCCAGGCAGGGCAGTTGTCCTCTCCGATTATCCATCTCCTACCTGCAAAACAGAGGAAATTATCTGACATGGTAGTTATGGAAATACAAATTAGATAATATGATAAAAATGATAGAACCAATTAGTGAGCTTGCATCTCCTCTGTACCCTCCCCCTCATCCTTCACAACCATTAAGATGAACAGTTGCATGAAGAACAGTACTTGAACAATAAGATAAACCTACTTGGGGACCGTTGCAAATAAACAGAGACCAGCAGAGACAGCAGACATTTACACCCACAGAAGAAAAAAGATGCAATGACTCTCAGCCCTCTAGTTTTATCTGAAGCAACAACAGAACACCCGTGTAAGAGCAGGGTCTCCAGGACCAAATCTCTGTGTCCTGTACCCTGACTTGACCACCTGATGGCGTGAGACTTTGGGCCTCTGTGTCTTCATCACAAATCAGGTCAATAATGGCATCTCATAGGGTTAAGAAATTTTAATGAGAGTTGCATCCAAACCCTTCGCAGAGGGCCAGGACCAGGCAATCAGAGAATGGGAACCATTACTATTTTATCTTTTTGAAAGAAAAATGGCTTCAGTCTTGCTCCTGAGCCTCCACTGACTTCTTGTTCCAAGCCCTGATGTTTGTGGAATCCCAGCTTGCTGTCACATGGGACATCTGTTCAGTCCAGCGGTGTGCTGAAGCCAGCTCCTACCAGCTAAGAGAACTTTGTGTGTGCCTCTCTTCCCAAGGTCGTGTTTAGTGCCATCAAGTTGGAGCTTCATATCAACCACAGTGGGAGAATTCACACCACAGAAAGGTGCAGCGTTAGAGTCTGGGCTTTTCTGTGTGTAAGAGCTGGGTGCCAAACATTTGTCAGTGCACCACTGCCTAGTCAGGATGTCTCTTCTCTCAGAGGCACCACCAGGTTCTCTTGGGCTTACCTGGGGAAGAAGTGATGGAGAAAGATGAGATGCAGAGAATGAAAAAAAAAAAAAGAGGCATCGATTAAATAGATCCCCTTTATATTTTATCAGGCTGAAAAAAGCTGAATTTGATGAGGAAACTCAGAGACTTCTGATAGCCGAGCAAGAGAGAAATCCCTCCTTGACAATCATAGATAGCTGATGGGACAGACACAGGGCCAGATGGGCACGAATTGGCTTGTGAATGAGCTGGGAATTCTGACTCAAGAGCAGTGACAATGGATAAAATTGGAGCCCTGAGTTGAACCTCTTCTGTGCCCAGAAACTAAAATCACTGACCCTGATGTGAGCCCTGGTTTTTCTGGGACCCTGTTCAGGTGTGTTTCATAAATTGTGCTTTTATGTGGTTTTTGCTCTGTGTCTTCCAGCAAGCCTCAGAGACACCTTCCTGATAAATGTTCCTTCCTGTCTCGCAATGACATTTTAAACCCTCAATAAAGTTTGACATCTTAAAACCAGTTGAACTGGGATTTATTACTAGTGACTGCCATGAGCAAGCATATAAATCGAAGAAACCAAGGTGGGCTTGGAAAGCCACTGACCATGCTGAGAACATTGCGGAAGCAGGTCTGATTCGACTGCTCCCTTCTCTGGGCTCTATCAGCATTCTATTTCAAGCCCTTCCTCTTTTCTTGCCTTGTGATTATATTTTTTAAAGAATTTCTATTTTTCAGTGACAGTTGACATACAATGTTAGGTCAGTTTCAGGTGTACAGCATAGTGGTTAGACATTTATACACCTTGCAAGGTGAACCCTCGATTATTCTAGTCCCCACCTGTCACTATCCACAGTTATTACAATATTATTGACTGTATTCCCTATGCTGGACTTTATATCCCTGGGACTGTTTTTATAACTGGCAGTTTGCATGACAGTGTTTTAAAAGTACATTTTTAAAAATCAGAAAAGTACAGAGTACCATAAGAGTACAGATAAAGAAAGGTGAAGACACTTTTGACCACTGGCCCTGTCTAGTTCCCCTCTTCTGAAACCCACAAGCCACTGTCACATGAGGTTCATGTGTAGCCCTCCAATTCTGTGTCTACACTTTCATATGCTTGAGTGCAATGTAGCACTAAGGGATTTTTTTTTTAATTACATGAGAGATACCACCCTAAATACATGATTCTGCAAGTTTTTTCGTTGTTAGTCTATCTATGTTGATATACATAAGGTTGAGATATATATGTATATCATACTAGAACTCTGTATATATCTATAGTCTATATATCTACACCTTTTTTAATCTCACACATATAATGGCATCATATATATGTACTTCATTTGAATTACCTATTCTTCGATTGATAGGCATTCAGCTGGTTTCTAATAGTTGACATTATACAAATTGTTACAATGTACAACCCTGCAAGTCCCTTGAGTCTGAGTCCTTTTTAAAGGTAGCTAGCTACCTGGAGACATAAAGGTAGCAAGTACAGTTACAAAGGCAACTGACAGAAGGGTCAGAGTAACTCTAAGAGGAGGGAGGCAGGTGGCAGTGAGCTAGACTGACGAGGTGACACGCCAGCACACAATGCATTAACTTGATACAATGTATCAGCAAGTCAAGCTACTGGTATCAAGGGACATGCAGGGGTGGAGAAACTCCCAACTGACCTCAAGATAGATTTGTCCTTATCAGCATACCTTCAAACGGGAGCTTCCTCCTTGATGGGTAGGCTGTGTGAGGCCTAGGAAGGCTAGCTTTGAGCACCCCCTCCTGGCAACCCCGTTCCAGGTGAGGTGCATCTAGTATTGATCCCCCAAGCCCTACCAGGTCACTTTGGCTTACGGTGAAGTGACTTTGAAATCCCCTCCGAGTATTCTTAAAATGTGGTTTTGAAATACATGGGTGTAATAGAAGTGACTTTCTGACAAATTCAGAAATTCTACACTAACAAAAAACTCTGAAAACATGACGAAAATAGCAATCGAGAATTTGTGGACCTGGCACTCACAGAATATTCCTGTGTTGTTTTTTAAAGAAACAATGAATAAATTGGGGGATAGTCTTGGATCTGGAGTTAACAAGTGCCATAGCTTGTCAGATTATCAGAAAGAACACGATCCCATTTCAAAAACTAGTCACCTAAAGTGATGAATTGATGACATGGAGATGAGGAGATTAAGGCAGATCTAAACCTTTGATTTTTTTAAAGTCTCGACCTTGACAGAACTTTCTAAATTAGTTCATATACCTGTCTTCACTCTCGCTTTATCTCAGTGTGCACCTACAATGAACAACGGAGGTGAAGAAGGAGGAAGGGAGTGAAATATTTATTTCAAGGACTGTGAGTTTTGCTTATGTTTACGAGTGAGAGTACATGGGTGCATAGAAGGATCACAGCATTTGATGTATCAGAAGAGCTCACTGGCCTTGTGAGACATGTTGGCTCTTAATAGAGAGTTGCATTTAAAGGCCAATTATTTGACTTACAATATCTGTAATCTGCTGCAAAGCATTTTCTCTCGGTATCTCTGTTTTTAAATCAGTAAAGTAGGGTGGTTCCTACCTATAGGGGGTTGGTTTTGATGACTATCGAGACACACCATGAAGATGTTTTATAAGCGATGAATACAAAATAAAATGAATATCCAACTGTGCCCTACGATGACTCCTGATAGCTTTTGCTTATTGAGTAAATGTTACAAGAAAGAATCTTGGTGTTAAGGTAAGGGAGAGAAAATTATAATTTAATGAGCTTCTGCTTCTCATACAATCCCATGCATGGCATCATTGATTTCACCTTGTATCGTGTGTGGGATCCATGCTCCTCAATATTTTCAGGTGGGTGAAATATGTTTCAGCTATAACACAGCCTCGGATCACTCAAAGGTAGAAGCAAAAGCCAAACTTGGGTGTATTTGCATATTAGGAGTGGTTCTGGATGTCTGTCTGACTTATTTAATCGTATAACCATGGAATTATAATCACATCTATTACCATCTCTCAATGCACAAGAAATGGCTGCCTCAAAGTATTTATATATCCTTCACTTTATTGAATCTTCATAAACACCCAAGAATTAACATTATACAAAAAAAAAAAAAAAGACCAAAAACAAAACACACAAAAAAACCTCTTAAAGCCAATGTAGGCTCTTGGGGCCAAACAGTCTGAGATTTGAATTCTGGAGGTTGGGTATTTAGTGTGCTGCCTACAACCAACTGTGGAAAAACAATGGAAGTAACAGCTCACTTGTCCTGTGAACAGTGACACCTGAGCAACACAGTCACAACCTTCTGGTGGTTGTGCTCCAAGAAACTTCCATGAGAATGTGGTGGCATCTTATCCTTGGGTCACCACCACCATTTATCTTCAAGGTCATTAAAATCCCACTTACACATGATTCTCCCTTCTGTAATTCCTCCAACTCCACTTTTACTATGCTGTACAAGTCCTTTTTCAGCCTGCAAAAAAAAAAAAAAAAAAAAAAAGAGAGAACAGAATTAGAATGAGTAGAGGGGGATGATTGAATGATATGATGAAATACAGAAGATGACTCTAGCTTCACCTAGAGAGACTGATAAGGAGATGTGAAGGTCCAAGTACCCCTTTCCATAAAAGAATGGCACAGCCATGAAGGAAAAAGATGGCAAAGCCTTGTGAAAGATGACAGAATAGATATAGGACAAGGTAACTCAGGTCATTGTCATCCATGTGTATGAATCTGATTTCTCTCATTTGTATTATTGGTCTATGTTTAGCAGACTCTTGAAAAGTGATATCCTCACATTCTCTTCTTTGAGAAGAGGTGAGAATCTTGGCAGCTGGTCGTAAGTCTCCTCTGCAACCTGAATCACATGCACACACAATTGGAAGGGGAGACATGTCCATCTTTGGTGGTCACCAACCCAGAACTCTTGTAAAAATGCATTATGTAGATGCCAAATTGGTAACATAAAAGTCTCAATGTACAGATTTCTATCAACTTCCAAGTAGGCAAATTTCCTTCGTATCTGAAATGGTTTTCTGCTAAAATGTACCTAGTTTAATCTCTTTCTCCAGAAAAAAAACAAACCACTGCTTATCTTTCTGACACCATTTCCAGAAAACTAAGGTATAGAGTGTTCTGATTAAGTGCTCTTCTTTTGATGCCTTGAAGGGGCAACACAAAGCTGGGTCTGACCTCAGGACCTTTGCATATGACACTGCTGCTTCTTTAGGACCCTCCACTCTTAATTTCTAGTCACTTTCCACATCCCCCTCCTGATACATGGATTCCCCCTTTCAGCCTCAGTGGGACTCAGGGTTAATGACACCACCTCATGCATGCCTTTCCTTACCACTTTGACTACCCTTGTTTTCTGTCCCATGACCCAAAGTTACTTTCACACATTCATGACTAACATTGTTTTTAAAGCTCTCAGATTTGCCATCTCCCTGGGGAGAATATAGCCTCATGAGAACAAAGCTCGCATCCATTTGTTTCCCACTGTCCATCATGCCACCATGCTGGACCCACAGTTAGCACTGAAAAGGAAGTTGTTGAGTAAACATTTGTTGACCAAGATAGAAATAGGCACTAGAGAATGGGGAAAATGAGGCAAGTCCCCAAATACCCAAATGTCTATAGGACTATGCCATCCAGTATGGTTGTCACGAGCCACATGTGGCTATTTAAGTCAATTCACACCAAAGAAAATAAAATGAAAAATTCAGTCCCTCAGGTGTAGTGACTACATTGCAAGTGCCCAGTTACCACCTGTGGCTGGTAGCTACTCTATTGGACGATGCAGATGGAGACCATTTTCATCATTACTGAATGCTCTATTGACCAGCAGTGCCCCAGGAAATTGAACTCAGGGCAAACTTGATGCTTGCTGTAAAACACGAGCCCATCCATCCCCTATCTTGGCAGGTGCTTCCCTGGTAAAAGTCAGTGGGGGTTACCCTGTAGTTTGCACATTGATTTTTTTTCAAGGACTTCCACAGTGTGTTGACCCCATCGGGCCCCAAGTCATTTCCCAAAAGGTTCAGATGAACCAGACTTTTACCAATTCTGAGAGCAGAGAAGAGATGCTGACAGCAGACAGATATCAGGTTGCATTTCTCCAACCTAGGTGGTGGGGTGGGAAGGGAACATTAAAGACAGTCTACCAAAATTAAGACATTAGAAATAAAAGCGAAATAACATCTGGGGGAAAAAACACTATTGAAAAAGACTGGCTAACAGCAGAGAGTTTAGCACACACCAGACACTTTCCAAATGCTTGCTCACAACTCGTTTAGTCCATATACCAATTCTATAAAGGTAGATAATACCTTAAACCCACTTGGCAGATGGGGAAGCACATTTTGCCTGCCTTAACATGAGGGAAATAATTTTAGCTTTAAAGTGGATGTGAGTTTATTTATAAGGCCCTTGAAAGGCATTAGATAGCATCACAACACTTTCATTACACATTTTTCATCTTCTTTCTAAATTCAACAGCACAGAACCTGAACATATGGTTGGCTGGCTACTAGGAATATAAAGACGAAAGTGAATGTGTATTCCATCAGTTTAACATAGCAGAAATTTCCACCTAAGTCTATAAAGAAATGTGACTCGTGGCTGTATGTGCAAAATTCAATGCATGAAAAGCAGAGGGAAGGAATAGATTTCCTTAGGTTAGAAGAAGCTGGGCAGGATCCAGAAGATGCTTGGAAGTAAAGGTACCATTTGATGGACAGGAATAGCATAGGACAAGAAAAACATGGTGGGTTCCAACATCTCAGGTCTAATGCCACCAGCTATATTATATATCCTTGACCTTGAGCATGTACCTTTAATAGTATTCCTTCAGTCTTCTAGGTGAGTGTTTCTCACTCAAGGGCGATTTTGCCTCACAGGGGAGATTTGAGAATGTTGGAGGACTGGAGAGGTGCTGTTGGCATCTGATGGGGAGACCAGGGGTGCTGCTGAATACTCTACAGTGCATAGGACAGTCCTGACAGCAATGAGTTACCCAGTCAATAGTGCTGAGATTGAGTGCCCTGCTCTAGATGGACCCCTATGCATACAAATATGGATATGCAGATACCTGCTCTAAGGTGCCAACAGTGGACAATGAGGCTGGATGGAAGTAAACTGAATGCCGGGAAGGGATTCATCATTAAAGACGATGCAATAATTGTTGCAAATGCTTTCCTCAGTTATGCCACTGGGGAGAAGCACCTGGAGAGTGAGGGCTTAAAACTAGACTCTAGATTACTTGTTGGTAAAGACTTTCCCTTTACCAAAGAATATTGCACCTGCACATGGCAAGGTTTCCATAGAGAAAGACGAGTACAGTGTCATCTCACTTATGTGTGGAATCTAAAAAAGCCAAACTCATAGAGAGTAGAATGGTGGTTTCCAGGGGTCGGGGTGGGGAAATGAGGAGATGTTGGTCAAAGGTACAAGCTTTCAGTTGTGAGATGAATAAGTCCTGGGGTCTCATGTCTAGCACAGTGACTATTATATAAGAACTATTATATACTTGAAAGTTGCTGAGAGTAGATCATAAATGTTCTCACCACAAAAAAAGAAGTGGTAACTAGGTGACGTGGTGGAGGAATCATATTGCAATACATCAGCATATCAAGTCAAGGGTAAGGTGGTATCATATTGCAATAATCAAGAGTATACAATCAGCATGTTGGAAACTTAAAAATCTCACAATGTTGTATGTTCATTATCTCTCAATAAAGATTGGGGCAAGAGGAGAATTGGCTTCTGAGTCAGACTTAGATTGGGTCCCTGTTCTATCATTATTTAGTTAAGTGACCTCCTTGCCTCAGTTTTCCTGTTTTTAACATGGATGTAAAGGTACTGACCTCCTGGGATCTCCCTGCTTGAGGACAAAGTGGTAAGTGTCATGAGTTCTCCATTTCCATGCACATAGTAAGCACTCAAACCATAGTTCACCCTACAGAATTTTCTCCTGCATGGTCTCCCTTAGGTCACCATTCTCTCCCAACCATATGTAGTGAAATCTTCCCACAGGAACTCCTCTGGGCCCTTGGAGATGCCCAGTACTTTCTTCCCTACCTACCTTTCTTTTTTGATTCAGGGACAGAGACAAAGACTCACATTCCAAGGTTAATCTCAAAACCCAACTGAGTGCAGCCCCTAAGCCCTGAGCCCCTAAGTGGTTTATAAGAACAACAAACCATTGTCTGTTTGAAAAGAGGATACATTTGAGCCACCTTTGACCAAAATTACTACTACTTGGCACTAAATCATCTTAGTTTGCTGAGCAAAGACATCAAATTGTGATTAAAATCTGTCTTGCCTTATGAAGTGATCACACTGATTAGTCTAGTCCCCACCTGACATGACACCACATATAGTTATCACAATATTATTGACGATATTCCCTGTGCTGTACTTCACATCCATGTGACTGTTTTGTAATTTCCAATTTGGGTTCTTAATGTGGACTCACTATGTTGTATACCTAAAACTAATATAATGTATGTCAACAACTGAAAAATAAGATTTTAAAAATAATCCAAAAATTTTGAAAATAAAAATCCATCTTCCCATTAGAGTGAAGATTCACTGGGCAAGGAGCATGTCTAGCACTTTTTATCCAAAATGTACTGATTGAAAATATCTACAAACAAAGAGTTTTAAAAGAAAACCCTGTCCTTCAACACGTCTCTCCTTCTTACCCCTCACATGACCACATATCACTCTGTCCCCGCCCAAGAGGAGATGAGGGGACTTCCTGCACAAGGACAGCGTTGACTCACCTAAGTGTGTTAGTGCACAATGTGAATGTTTGAGAATCTCACACAGTTGCTTTTCTCTATCATCCTGATACAGTTTTTCCCAATAACCAAAGCTTTCACATTATGATTGTGCTTAAGGCAGTCAGTCAGCTCCCGACAGCCGTCCGCTGTGAAAGAACAGTAGAACAAACTGCAAAATAAAAACATAGCAGAGGGTGTAAAATGATCTTGAGTCCTGTCTTTATAAGCTCCGGCCCACCTCATTTGCTCCCGAGGAAGAGCTGGCTTCTCATCCTAAGCCCTAGGACGAAGTAGTGCAGGTTGGGAGGCCCCACACCTGATCTGCCATCTCCCTGTGAGACAGAGACCAGGGACCACAAGGCAAGGGCTCCTGTCCATGGGAAGGGCTACTTCTCCATGATACTCATGGTCCAGACCCCACCTTGCTATCACAGAACAAGTGTTTCAGCTTCTGAGTTCAACATCTGAACTGAAAAACACACCAAAATCTCACGTGAGAGCAGATCTCAATTCCCAAGAATGAGTTCTTATACCCAATGAGCTCAAGATGAGAAATGCAGGTGAATATTTGGAGAGAGGGAGAGATCCAGAGAGGTGAGAGGGAATGAGGGGACAGATGCAGAAACAGAGGAAGAAGGGAGGAGGCAGGAGGGAAGTGAAACAATGGAAGATGCCTTAAGGTGGAGAAGGCAAACATATAGTAAAACCCTTTAGCCATATAGGAAGAATTTTGACTACATAAAAATATCTACATCATTAAAACTGTCAAGGGCCAAGTCTAAAGGAGTTGCTAACTAGATAAACATGGATGCACATCACACCCAATGTGGCTAAATTTCCTAATGAAGAACACCTACAGGTCATAAGGAAAAAAAAAATCCTCAAGTTTTATCAACAGGTTGGAATTTCACGCAAATGGCTTTCAACATTCGAAAACTGCCCAACTCCATTCTTATTCACAGAGACAAATATATAAGAACTCTGAGTCTACAAATCAGGACTATAACCCCTGGGACTGACCTCAAAATAATCATGGGTGGAAAGTGCTGGTGAGGGTTTCCATGAAAGCAGGTTGGATATGAATCAACAATTGTTAGATAACAGAGTAGATTATATACTGTTCTCTCTACTTTTGCATAAGTTTCAGTATTTCCATGGAAAACATAAAAAAGTAGATTGAGCTACCATTATTTCACCTCAAACTGATGAAGGTCAAAGAGGTTTCCTAACATCATACATGAGGGTCTGAATAATGGACGTTCGTGGCTAGTTAGCAAAGGACAATTGAGCAAGATATGTTAAAAATTTTGCCTGCAAAGACCCAGCTGTTCTATGTCTAGAAACTAATTCCACAAGTAAATTTACACATGCCCAAAATATTACAGGCACAAAGATAATTTTTATTCCTTTTCCTGAAGGCTTATAACAACCAGAGTGTTTATTATATAACTAGTACACTCATTCAACAAGTTACTACATCCCATCAAAGAGTTAAGGTTGCTACATACTGCTATGCAACGTTCTCAGGTATGTTGTTTAGGGGGCATGTTTCATGGTAATATGCTGAGTAAAAACACCTGCTCACTGATATATGCACAGAAGACCTCTGGGAAGATGAAAAAAAAAAACTGA
Source organism: Pteropus medius (assembly GCF_902729225.1). Taxonomy (NCBI): domain Eukaryota; kingdom Metazoa; phylum Chordata; class Mammalia; order Chiroptera; family Pteropodidae; genus Pteropus; species Pteropus medius. The sequence goes on along the minus strand of NW_024349142.1, from coordinate 1,002,370 downwards.
AAGCATTGGTGGTCCCCAAGGAGGGGAACTGAGTGGTTGGAGAACACTAGTGAGATGTGGTTTCATCTGCTCTTTGGTACCCTCTGAGTCAGCAAAGTCCAATAGAAATTTCTACCACGATGGTGAAAATATTCTATAGCTGCCCCGTCCACTACACTAGCACTAGATACAAGTGACCACCAAGCACTTCAAATGTACTTAGTGTAACTGAGGCACTGAATTTTTAATTCTATTTCATCTTAATTAATTTTATTCCAAGTTTAGGTACATGTGGATGCCATATTGGACAGAACAGTCACCTTTAATCCTGTGAATTTACTTACCTAGATGACCAATACAAAATATTTTATTGTATTTAATTATGAATTGGCTACCTGTTAGGCCATTAAAATGTGTCTGGTATTACTAATGTCAATAAAAAAATTATAGACAAAGTTTTCCAAATCCCTTAGCAGCCTATTCTGTGATTATCTGGATGGCCTCCACTGCCACCTATATTCATACTAGGGATATGGAGCCTTTTTGAGACTGAGATGGATTCCATGTTCAAAAACATGCACAGATGTAAATAACATACAAAATCATTTATCTGATGACTGTAAACCAGGGAGACTCGAAGCTCCTTTGAATTTTTTATCAGACATGTTGTGCAGTGGAAAGCTAGCAGAAGCATGCCTGACCACTGTCCTCAGAAAGGCCCACTGACAAGGCTAGCCCTTGGCTGGCATCTGAGACACGGATTTCAGGAGAACTCCCCGGTCCCGTAAGAAAAGGGGCTCACTGTGCCTAAACTGTTGCAAACGTGGTTTACACTAAACTCCTGCTTTCCTTGTGGCCAGAAGGCATGCTCAGCACCAGTGCTTAGGAGAAATCTAGGGCCCTGAGTCTGTGGTGACCCACCCTGGTTGCAAACATTTCACATGTGTTGTTACAGCATATCACTGGGGGCATTAAGCATGTCCTAGGTGACTCCACTGGGAGAGGATTGCCTGGAGCTGGCAGCACCTGGCTTCCTGTAGACTTTTCCCAGTGTGCCTTCCCCGTCTGCTGATGTTGCTTTGTCCCCTTTAACTGTAATGAATCATAGCCACCAATATGACTACAGCTTTCTGAGTCCTCCCAGTTAATCGTCAAATACTACCCCAGACATGTGTTGTGGTGAGTCCTTAAGTCACCCCAGTTTTCTCCTCATGGGCATCACACCCACCACAAGCACTCCCACCTCCCACAAAACCTAAAGCTTCTCTCTGCCAAGAATCACATCTACATCCAGGACACAAACCCCACCTAGAAGTCAGGCATTTGTAGGTCTGCTTGAGAGGCTCCCCTCACCCATCAAACATGAGGGAGGTGGGATACTCACTTGAGATTTTGTAGGTTGCAGTCTGGATGGCTCAGAGCCTCACACAGAAACCTCAGCCCCATGTCCCCCAGGGGGTTCTTCCTCAGGTCCAGGTGTATCGGTGTCGTGTTCTGGAGAAGAGTGTCTGATAGGGACCTGCAGCTGAGTGCACCAAGTTGGCCGAACCAGAGCTTGTGGGTTGAAAGCCACAGAGAGAGGTACTAAGGAAAGTGGCCTGAATGAGATGCCAGGAGCACCAGCCACCAGAACCTGAGTGCACCACGGTGTCAACTCGGACCCCACCCAGGATGAACTGAATGTCTGTGTAGGCATCCTTATCCTGCCCTGCTCCAGAATGGAAAACAATCATTGCAGGGTCAGTCTGCTCAGTGGCTGGTTTCAAAAAAAGAGGAACAACAGTCACACAGTACAAAGTTTCAGTTACGCAAGGTAAATCTGTCTGGAGATGCACGCTGTGCCTATAGCTTGACTACGCTGCAGTAAAGCGTAAAACATGCTGAGAGGGCAGATCCTGTGTTAAGTGTGACAATGATAATAATAATAATAATAATAATAATAATAATAATAATAATAATAATAATAGGTGGAAGAAACTTTGGAGGTGATGGATATGCCCATGGCCTTGATGGTGGTGAGGGCTTCATGGGTGTATGCATACCCCCAAATTCACTGAATTGTATACATTATATATATACAGCATTTTACATGTCAAAAAATAAATTTAAAAAATTCTCACATGAAACTTTAAGTAAAAATTAAAAGAAACACATTTTCAGTGGCCCCAGGCTCTGGAGCCAGACAAACATGGGTTTAGATGCCATCAGCTGTTAGTAACTGTTGTCGGCAAGCTGCATCACTCAAGCTGCGTCACTCAAGCTGTGTCACTCCTTCAGCTACTCTAAAGAGGAGGTTATAATGGCCTGCCACACAGGAGACAATGCTCCAATGAGCCATGCATGTAAAGTGCTCAGGACAGTACTTGGCAAGCATGTGATACAAGCTATGGAAGATATATAATACATAGAGATTTTTTATATATATATATATATATATATATATATATATATATATATATATATATATATATATATATATATGATCTATAGGTATTTTTATAGCAGAGATGGCATGTGATATACTGTTGTGTTAATATTGCATAACAAATCTTACATGTTATACATTATATATATAATAGTACAATAATATACATTTGTGTATACATATGTGATATATAGGTATTAGATAACAGATTTACAATAACATAGATATAATAATAAATCTTACATAAATTATATATGCTATCACATGTAATTGTTATGCAACAATGATATATTCATTATATAAATATAATTATAAATATATTAATATATATTACTAAAATATATATTATTTTATATACTGATATATCATTAAATATGACACATATTAAATTATATATTAAAGTATATAATAGTAACATAATTATAACAGCACATATTACATCGGACTATATTATAAACATAACAAATAGTTGCACACATATAATATTAACTCACATTACATATGTGCCGACCACTCTAACACTCTAGTCCTCTGAGACCCCGTGTGGTGAGAGCCACCCATGGGCTCCAAGCCTCAGACCACACGGCCAACCACACCCAGATGTACCTCCATACCCTCAGCCTTCTCCATACCCACCTGTCATACCCATCTGCACCATATCTGGTCCCAGGAAAACTCAACCCTCTGTCTGTTCTGCACCTGCACCAGAGAAGCAGACATGGCTGAACAGGAAAAAACCTGAGCAATCACACTGCAGATAGCCTTTCATCCCTGCCCAGAGCCCCTGGACCCTGAAGCCCTTCAACCAACCACCTGCTCACCTAGCATTTCCCACTCCATGTCCCCTTACGCCAGAATCTGCTCTCCCTCCCATCCACCCCTAGCTGCCCGTGCCTGTCACCTGCAGAGTTCTGGGTGCCTCTTCCTCCTAAGCCACCTCGAACTCCCCGCCAAGTTCCTTGGCTCTACCTTCCTATTTGCTCTGATGACTCTCTCACTTCCACTTGCCTGGTACACAGGCACTTGCTTCTGCTCCCACTTTGCCCTTGTGGAGTCTATTCTTCCAGGGCAGCCTTGGTGACTTTTCAGAGGTGTCACTGTCCAACTTCCAATCCTCAGGAGACTTTACATCTCACCCAAAACAAAACTCAAATTTCTACACTGCCTGGGGATACTCAGGCATCTTCCTGCTCTTCCTGTTCTCACATCACACCTCACATCACTCCTACCCCAACAGCACATCCTTCTATTCCCTCTCTCTGTACATGGTTTCCTCCTCTCCTCCTTCCTCTCTCCCTTCCCTCCTCCCTCCTTTTCTCCCTTCCAGCCTCTGCTTCAGCATCACCTCCTCTGACAAGTTAGTGAGAGAAGACCTTCATGGGAAACCAACCCCAACACTTTGTCTCCTCATTCTTTGCTTTTCTTCATATCTAAACTACCACTGATTTTTTTGGTCTCTCACTCATAAAACTATATCATCCACACAGGCAGGAAGCATGTCTGTCTGACCCACCACCCCAAACCCCAGCAACTGAGTCAACAAATCAGGGGTGCTGCTTTGAATCTGTAGCACACAAAGTCACTGCTCAATGCATGTTAGTTTTCAATGATACACCTGGGTCCTCAGTGAAGGAGCCATTTTCTCCTTGATGCCAACTCCCATGGACCATCATTTCCAGAAACGGAGCTGAGAGGAACTTATACCAGCCTCTCTAAGTCACACTCAGGATCACTCAAGGAAGCACACAGCCAGAGAATGCCATTATCTTGGAGCAAGCTAAACCTCAGGCACAGTCAGGCTGTTCTCCTGGTGCTGGTGAGAAGCAAGGCCAGTTCCTCAGAGTTGGCTGCCAACAGATTTCATTTCTCCAGGCTGTGGGAGGTACAGGTGCAAGGTGAGCTTCAGCTATGTGTGGTTCTCTCTACTTTTTTTTCAAATTCTCAGTCTGTTGGGCCACAGTCTGGGGCCCAAACATCATGGGAAGATTAAATTGGGTAAAGAACAAAAGCTTCATGAAGGAGAAAAAGGCAGGTGAGGGTACGGTTTCTTGAGATCACTCTTGGTTGCAGGGGGTCCTCCAGTTCGTTGTGGGATGGTGATAACACCTGATTTTTATTCACTAGATGCCAGAAGCATCCTCCCCTCCCAACTGTGGGAACTAGCTGTGTGTCCAGACATTGTCAAGTGTCCCGTGAGGGACAAAATTTCTCCCAGTTGAAAACCACTGGACTTAGGGGAGGCTGGCAGAAGCCTGACAAGCAAGAGGCCCCCAATCATGGTGAGGGCAAGAATGAGCCTCGAAGAGAAAGATAGAAAAAAGGTAATAGGAAATGTATCAACAGGACAAGCAAATACAAGAGAGGGACCCTCAAGGCTCTCCAAACCATACTCCCACTGCCACCCCTGCCCTGCCACTCAAACTTCCAAAGAAGACAGTTCGATAAAGCAGGGGGATTTACAACAGCTCCTTCAGGGCACACCTTGACATGTCCAAGGGCTTCTGCAGCTTTTTCACCTCAACATCAGAGAGATCATTGTCCCCCAGGCTGAGGAAACTAAGACTTGAGTTCTTACTGAGTTCTCAAAAGAGGCAATGACAAACCACAGCGTTGAGGCTGCACAATTCCAACCTACCAAAAGAGCCCCAAGATGGGCAGTTACTCCTGTGCTGAGTGGTTTCCATTTAGCCTCCCCCACAACTCCAGGAAAATCTGGTTTCTTCCCGTCTCTCATCCCTTTCAGAAGCAGGATGGCCTCCAAGTCAGTGCTGCTCAAATTGTGGCACATAGTCCAGCATCGCCTCTGAGCCTGTTACAAATGCTGATTGTCAGGCCCCACAGCAGACCTGCCAGACCTCAGGAGGTAGGTTCTAAGAGTCTATGTTTGAACACACCTCCTGGGTGATTCTGACATTCGTTAAAATTTGAGAACCACTACTCCACACCCATGGACTTTTCCCCTTTGCTAATCCTTCTCTGTATCCTTTTGCTGCCATGCTGACTCCTGTTCTCCCGGTGGATCATTAGACTTAGGGTGATCTTGGGGACACATCTGGGAAACCAGAGACTTACCACAGATACTTGAGGTTGCAGGCCGAGTGCCTCAAGGTTCTAAAAGTCATCATAGACAGTAATTCCCAGGTAGATGGAGCTCAAGTTGAGATGGGTCAGCCTGTCATTACCATGAAGGACCAGGATGAGCTCCTTCAGAATCCCCACAGGGGTTATGGATTTGCACCTGAGGAAGAGAGACAGCGAGGAAGCTAGCTGCGGGGTGGGGGCAGACAGTGTCCTCATCTTGCCTTTCTTCCATTAAAAACAACGAGAGACACTTAGGGATGTATACGTTATAAGGGAAATCAAAAATTTGATTTCTGAGTCATGGTATTAAACCTTTGAGGAGGCAATCTAAAATATACTTCCAAGAGAGTCACTAAGCTCAGTGGGATATATGAAGCCAGCAGTCAATCAAGTTCTACCCTCCCCTCCTTTAATCTGCCATTAAGAAGTCCTGGGGCCATCTAGTCTTCTAGCGAGGTGATCCCCCCTATACCAACCCAGAGAGGTCTGGTGAGAACAACTCTCTCTTGTTTTTTCTTGAGCTTGTTTCTCCTTATCTTGAGGATTAAGTGACAGAACCAAAATGGGATGGGGGAGAAAAAGTGTGAAAAAGACAACTGTTTAAGCCCATGTATTTGATCTAGCTCACTCAATACACTGAGAGCACATAGGGAAACAAACGGTGTTGTGTTACTCATCCCAGAGTTTCCTAGTTGAAGGTCGACTCTGTGTGACTGTTGAGATGGCTGACAGAAAGCCTTAGCTTACTTAACCTCTGACAGTGCTTGAGGCAAAATGAAGTAACCCAAAATATCCAAGTCAGCTTCAAGGAGGTGACTCAGAATCTGCTTTACAAAGTCCTCCTCCTGCATCTCACACAAGCACTGAAAAAAAACAGGAGGAATTCAAAACCGAAGGAGATGTGTCATATTTAGATAAGTCTTCTGCCCATTCTAATAATTCATCCATTACCCTGGGAGACATCCTACAGTGCAGAGTATCTTTCACTTCCCTTGCTAGATCTCTTTTCAAGAGACTGAAGTAAAATAGAGATATCTGATGCCAGTAGAAGTTTGTGTCAGCAAAGGCATCACTCAGTAGCACTCTCATCTCTTGATGCTTTGAGAGACCACCGATGGAGCCTTTCGTTCCCCCGAGCACATAGATCATGGCCCCCCAAAACATCTGGAAACTACAGTGAGTGAAGGTGATACAATCCTCACAGTCACTGACCTTTTGAAGAATATTCAGCCTGAAGAGAAAATCAATGAGAGGTGCCTGCAGGCCCTGATGTTCAATGTCCTCTTTGGCAAATGTGAAGTTTGAGGACCACACCCTATCTGCAGCCAGAGAGCAGAGGGCCCTCCATTGCTCTGGCCAGCTCTGCCCTGACCAACTCAGCTCTGCTGTTGCGAACCACCTGGAGAAGAAATAGGCATACAGACTGGTGGCAGTCTGTGTGCTCAGCTGGAAATGAGGATGGCTTACCATCTGTCGCTTCAGGCAGGAGCATACCCAGGAGTGGAACAGGACTGAGATGGAGTTTCAAAACTTCTTATCCAATGCAAGATTTTCTTGGCTTTGCTTTGGTCCCCAAAGTATCTGTAGAATAATCCTCCCAGTCTTCCTCTGTGAACCTTAAAATCAGTACAAACCATGGATCCAACTTTTTAAGATCTTTGCTCCTACAGTCCCTGGTCGTGATTAGTAAGGTAGCTTCAAAAAGTGGAACAGGATTCTGGTCTCTGGGAGGTACTGATGCTGATCTGTGCATGGCAGGCCGTCAGCCAAGTTGAAGGGCACAGTCAATTCCTCAAAGCCATCGATGACAAACAAGAACCTCTCGGATGAGTCATGAGCTCTTCAATAGGGGCCTGAGACTCGGGCCAGCAAAGGTGGTGTCCTCCATCTCTCTCACTGCATAGTAGCTAATGTAGAAAACATAGGAGAACTTGTACTGAAAGAGGAAGCCCTCCACTCAGTGCAGCATGACCTTCATCGCCAAAGTGGTCTTTCTAACCCCTGCCATCCTCTCCAACACTTTGGTTCAGAGCCAAGCACCGGCCCTGTTAGGATACACAAGGCACATCAGTTTTTCATGCTCTTGTTCCATCACACTGCAGAGGTAAATGTGGTCTTTGGGCCAAGGGGTACTGTCCCACATCACCAGTATTTTGGCCCTCATCCTCTCTCTGTATATTCTTCTGTGGTCTAAACAGAGAAGTAGGGCCAAACACAACAGTGATCAGAATGAGTTTCAGCATTAAGGACTGTTCGATAATGAAGTTGCTGCCAATGAGACAACCTCTTCCTTCAAGGGTTTAACTTGTGGGAGGAGGGGTGGGTGTGGTTGTGGAAAGTCACAAAAGGTAGCAAAAGTTAAATAGTTTGAAGATATACACAAATAAAAATCCTAGAATGACACAAGAGAGATGGAGAATGCCTTCAGAAGGTGGAAGGAATCAGCAGACTTCTATGTGAGAGGTGACACCTTATTCATAAGAAGCCAGTTCAAGACAGAGAAAGAGATGCTTTCAAGCAGGGGGACCACTAGTGCAAATGCCCTGGGAGGGGAATGAAGAAATGCCAGAGCACAGTGTTGAAGGTGTCAGGTGGGGCCGCGGACTGCACTTATGGGGACTGGATCATGTACACTTTGTTCTGGAGGCCAAGGGCTGGTAAGCCAGTTTCCATGTGTGAAAGTTCACTGCTTTTTGGAGAAGGGGTTGTGCTTCAACAAAGGAGGTGAGGCGAGCAGGTAAGAAAGCTACACCCATTGTTGAAGTAACAGTAGTTCTGCTTGGTCACACAAATCCATAGACAACATAGCAGCAACAACCACAGAGCCCCGGTTCTTTTGTGGGGGAACTTAGAACCCCAGAAGGACTGGATCACAGGATTAGATATGAGAGGAATGGATTTAGGGTCTACAGTGAGTCAAACCAGGAAGGTTGCCAGCAGTTTATAACAAGGGGATGGGGTATGCTAAGGAAGATACATTCTAGGGTCTGGGCTAAAATATCTGGGTGGGTGATGATTCTGTAGAGCAGGAAAAAATTATATATATAGTTATATATAAATATGTATTTATTTATATAAATTAAATATATTTGATATACATATCTAGATATATACATAAAATATATTTTATGTACATATCTAAATACACATATTAAATACATATTAACCTCTTAATATGCCAATTAAGTATATGTTTTACATGAATATAAATATATAAATTAAATATAAATATACATTTATTTAAATATATAAATATAATTTATATATTATATATCTGTATAGATAAAAATTAGATTTTATGTAAATATCTAAATATATACATTAAACATATTTTAATACATATATAACACTATATTTTAATATAGAAATTAAATATACTTTACATAAAGGTATAAATTATAAAAATTAAATATAAATATGCAGCATATATTTAAATATATAAATATAATTTATATATTGTATATCTATATAGATATAAGCTAAATATATATTTTATGTAAATATAAATATATACAATAAATATATTTTTAACATATAAAACATATTTTAATATATGAATATATTTTTACATAAATATATAAATTGTATATAAATTAAATATAAATATACATTATATAGATTCAAATATACACTTTCTGGTAGAGAAAGAGTGAGAGTAGGAATAACAAGCCCTGCTCTCACATTTTCTTCAAGATTTGGAACTGACTCTTAATAGTGGTGATGCTTTGTGGGTACCTCCTGAATCTCAGTTCCCTGGTCTATAAAATCCAAATCAGCAAGAAAGAAGGCAAAAGCCATTTTTTTTGCCCACCACAAGGGAAATGTCATCTTCTAGAGGTGGGGTCCCAGGTGACATTCTATAGGATTATCAAGGATCGGAGAAGGCTCAAATGTCCAACCCTCCAGAGTTCCCCTCGACTTCCAGGAAAGAACTATTAATCTGGATTGAGCAAGTCCCAAGACTTGGTCGATTGACTTTTAAGAAATGAATCTTATAGACCAAAGGCTGACTCCCCTAGGACCCACTCCCTCAGAATGAATTGAGCCAGCTCTCCCTGCTCTCCTCCATTTCTCTTTAATGCAGCAAGACTGGTGAAGTCTAAAACTGTTGGATTGAAACCTCAGGTGGCTGCTTTAGCAGAGGCACCCTGTGACCTAACTAAGTTGGGAGTGAGTCTTGCCACCCAGATATTGTAAAGCTGAGCATGAAAGCACCACACAAACTCGAGAGAAAAACTGCCTGAGGAAGACTTACCATCCACATGACAGACCGAGAGGTCACTTTCCATCACAAAGTACTCTGATGTGTCAATGAGAAGAGAATAGGTGCCCGCAAGAAAAATGAGGAGGGGGCAGAACTGTCGTTTTGCAAGAAATAAAAAGGCTAAATGCAATTATGGTTTTCGACTCACTGGTAGGATTAATGCAAACCTAATATTAAATTGGGGCGCCGTTCCAATCCATTTGGCAATTATTTGAAGGAATCTGTGTTGGTAGCAGGACAGAAAAGTAGACACAGTACCATCAGGGATGTCCTTTTAAGCAGCCTTGTAAGGGATCAATTTGGCCACAACAAAGTTTACATTATACATATGCTTTGTGTAGGATTTGTAGTTTGGGGGTGTTTTCTACAAAAACATTTACAGATGTGCAATGTCACAATGTCTATCAAAGTATTGTTTACTTTTTTAAAAACCTGGAAGCCTAGATTTGTCAACAGGAGGTTAGATACAGACCAAGATATAGCCATACATTGGCATATTCAGTAGCTGTTAAAGGATGAAGCTGATGTGTTTCTATAAAGATATAATTGAAAGAAAAAAGTAGTGTGGCTCTATCATCTAACTTATGTATAAAAGCTGGGAGAACAAACACATTTTTAAGTGGCTACCTTTGTAAAATTAATTGCTTACATAGGAAGAGGGAGCTTTTTAAAATATTAAATACTTTGTACATTAATATTATGAATAATATTATTAAACACATTTACATTGTTTAATCACTTTACTCAGGGAACAGATAACTTGGAGAACCAAAAACTGCTTCAAAAGTTATAAAAAATATTTAAGGAGATATTCCATCGACTGAAAAAGGGTACTATTAACGAGAAATGGATTTAACAGTTTGATCTTAAAAATGCTATTGATGTAATAATATGTTTCATAGTAGATATGATAGACAGTTGAAGTAGTCTTTCAAATTATTTTTTTTTAAAAGATGAAAGCATGGGGCAGGGGTGGGAAGATGCGAAAATTAAATGTCAATCCCAGGAAACACAATACCTAATTGGAATTCTAGAAAAAGAACAGAGAAGGAAAAAAATCACTACCAAAGAGATAAGAAAATGTGAGAACAGGACATGTTTTTAAATTTAAAGGACCCATTTTGTACCCAACCCAAAGAGGATGGTCAAGCCCAGGACCTAGTCACATATGACATTTCATAACACAGGGTAAAGGACCCCCAAAGTTTTCATAGTATAAAAGACAGGTCATACACCATGTAAAAAATCAAACTGGGCACTGGAGGACACTGGACACCAGGACCATGAAGGGAAACACCACTCGACCCAGAATGTGACATTTAAATTATTCTTCAAAGGGCACATTAGAAGGATTTTCAACCAGGCCATCTCTTGAAAACTGTCTCGTGTTGACCAATGTCAATGAGTTACTGTAAATGGGTCCCTGAGATAGCGGTAGGACAGACAGATAGCTGTGGAATCCACAGAACAAGGGGGTGGCCACATTCCAGAGTAGAAAACGGGATTTGAGATTAAATGAGGTCCCAGGATCGGAGCTGCATGGCAACCAATACAGACTGGAGAGGGCTGTGGGGCTTCAAGAAACTGTAGAAAGAATGACAAGCAAGTTGATGGGCTTCTTCATGTGTTTGATTGTATTATGCTTCCCAAAAGACTTGGGATAATATACTAATAATTATACAGAAAGTGCTGATTTATATCTACATAACACTGAATATATTTTTCCTCCAAAAAAACCCACAAAAAACCAATAACTTTATTGAAGGATAAAAGAGAGATGTTTACCTACCATGACAAGAAGTTAGTAGATAATTGATTGAAAAACTAAGAAATTGCAGTACATGTCAATCATTTCCGAGCAAAGAGACAGACAGCAAAGGTGGCAGCCAATGGTGGCATGTGGCCGCATCTACAGATAAAGGTTAGGCAAAGAACTGACACTTTTCATCATACGTTTTGCGGTTCTGTGATTCTTTCTGTATTACACACAGTATATATATTTCTTGGGTGAAACTAAACTTGTTGCATAGCTACATGTATTACAATATGAACATCACCATGGGGACACTGGTACAAAAAAAAATGCAGCTATTTAATAAGGCATACTGCCATCAAAGAATGTAGAATGGAATCAGAGAGAATGTCCAACTTATGGTAACTTGTTATTTAATAAGCAGCACTAGAAGAAGAGGTTGGGAAGGGTATCATTTCCAGAATACTATAAATTAGAAAAAATTTCAAGGGAAATGGCAAGTGTGGATCTCGTGAAATGCCCAATCAAGCCATTTGTCCATGATTATTGTAAAACAGTGTACAGACCTGATTCTTCTTCTGGCATCTCTGGTTCCTTCTGCTTTGGGTCTTGGGGTCTCTGTGCCTGTGCCATCTCTGAAACAAACAGTGATGACAGGATGTGAGAGTCCCCAGGCTGGACATAAGTAGGCAGTGACAGATGCTCTCAGTAGAACCAACTGTTTCTCTGACAAACTTAGGATCAAAGAGACTGAAGGAGTCCCGTCCTCTAGCCCCATCAACCCAAACGTTTCGTGTAGAGACTTCAGCACACTTTATGTGCATCCCTGCCTCTTGGCCTTGGATCTACTTGTCTCACTCCCTCACCTCCAAGTCTTTGCTCCGTTCTTACCTCCTCAGTGGTGGCTGATGGTCTCAATCAATACTGCACCCAATACCTACATCACACGCCGTAGACCCTCCCCACCCACTTTATCGTCTCTCCTTTCCACTGTGCATGCCACCTTATAACAAATCACACAATGCATTCATTGATCCTATTACCTGCCTACCCCACTAGAGGGGACATGCATGGCTAGTCTCCATTCACTGATCTATCCCAAGTGTGTAGAATAATGCCCAGCACATGGAAGCCACTCTAATATTTTTGGAATAAAAATGATAGGAAGAAAAGTGCCAAGTGTTAGGTTATAAGCCCAGCCCCCTGGTGTCTCATGAAACCACTCTGAGTGCCCATTCCCATGAACTGAAGGACCTTTCCATGTCCTGCTAACATAGTGGCCATGAGAAATCTGAATCTGAAGACTCACGGATCTGACTTTTGTGATTCCACTGATTGTCAGAGTTTGCAGGACTGATCTGGGTAGCAAGCCGGGTCCTGGGCTTCTTCCTCAGGTTTCATGTTCCTTTGGAGAGCAAGGGTCCATCATTCTCCACCCACAGTTGCTGATTCTGTGCAGCCCCCCAGGCTCCACCGGCAGAGCCTGTCTGGGGTTCGGCTAGCTCTCCTGGCATCAGGGGATCTCAGTGACAATCTTTTCCTGGGTACAGCCCAGTAAAGCTAAGATGGTCCCTCATGGGCTCTGTTTATCTGTAAGCCAACTACATGACACCTTGCATTCCTCTGATGCAAATGGCCCCAACAATGTGAGCCTTCCAGGGTATGGCTTTACTGTCAAGTATCGGGTGCCACGATCTACATCATGACACATTAAAGAACTGCAGTTCTGAGCCCCTCTTAGGCCATCCGTGGAAACCCATTGGATAGCAGATTTACCTCCCCCAAAATTGTGGAATAGTACTGGGGTGGAGGGTGTGTACACTGAGATGGCAAATGAATAGCTGGAAACCACCAAGGAAGGCAGTGCTATTAGCATGAAATCTACCCTTGAGATGAGCAAGTGATTGAGGCCCAACTCTGGGCCCAACACCTTCTAGGCATTTCACCCAAGAAACTCACAGGTGCATATGCCATTAGCCCCATTCTCAGAAAGAATGGGGGCCTAGTGTCAAGCCATCTGCCGGGGGTAGAGCTGGTTAGGTGGAGGCAGCCTTTGAATCCAGGCGGTTGGATGTGAGAATCTGGGATCTTAATCTGAAGACAGCACACATGTGCCCATTGACACATGTGCAAATGAACATGCAGGCTCACTCACAAATGAACATTCCTTAGCTCCGCTCAAGCAGACATGCTGTGTGCTGTGTGTCCTGGAAGATGTGGCTGATGGGGGCAGCACAAGTGGTCCCGACTTTCCCATCAGCCCCGCATCACTCATGAGATGTATGTTTCTTGGCTTCCTTCTGCATGAGAGGTCACCTCCTGAATCCCCACTGCCTTCTCCCACCCACCAGGAGGTACATAGGGCCTGCATTTCTATGACTCAGAACCTCTGACATCCAAAGCTCTGATAGGAACATTGTGCTGCCACCTTCTACCCTGTCTCCTTAGGCCTCACGCCTGCCCTTGGAAGAAGAGAAGCAGGATGTGGACCAGTACAGGCCTCTGGACACCCGCTGTGTGGGGTCTGACCCAGCCCCACGACTCTGGGCAATTTACTTGAGCTCTGTGCCTGTTTCCTCGTCTGTGAGACATGAGTAACAGGACCTCCTCCTTAAGGGTGTTGTGAAAAGTAAGTGCCAGTGCGCAGAAAGCACTGGGATTGAGGCCTGGCTTGTGGCAGGCAACAGCAAAGTTACAATTCATTCTCCAGGTCTGAGAGGCAGTCAGTTCTGCCACAGGTGACATGGACACCCCTAAAACTCACCACAGCAGGTGAAGGTGCACAACGAAAACCACATAGGTTTTTATGTGGCAGGGAAATGGGATCGGTAATACATTAAAAATAGATAGAAATTAAAATGGTGCACCTGAAACACATATAACATTGAATGTCAACTGTAATTGAAAAATTAAAAAAAGAAAATACAAGCTAAAAAAATGGTAGCACAGTATTACACTTGCTAACTGGTTATGACACACAGTACCATTAAAAAAATACAACATTATAATAAATACCATGGCACTACAGTAAATAAATACTGCAATGCTACAATAAATACAATAGTAAGATACTGCAGTGTTACTGTAAATGCTACAACACTACAATAAATGCTACAGTAAATAAATATTGCAATGCTACAAATACACGGTAAGATACTACAATGCTACTATAAATGCTCAACACTACAATAAATATAACACTATAGTAAACATATTGCAATGCTACAATATAACAGTAAGATACTACAATGCTGCTGTAAATAATTTAAACACTACAATAAGTACAATACTTCAGTAAATAAATACTATATTGCTACAATAAATACAGCACTACAACAAACACTATAATACTACTGTAAATAAATGCTACACTATAATAAATACCATAGTGTTATAGTAAATACTGCAATGCTACAATAAATACAACAGTAAAATACTACAATGCTACTGTAATTGAATGCTACAGTACACTACAATAAATACTGCAATGCTACTGCAAATAAATGCTACAACACTAAATACCACAATGCTACTGTAAATAAATACTACAATGGTACAATAAATACAACACTACAGTAAATACTACAACCCTACTGCAAATGAATGCTAGCACACCAAAATAAGCAAATACTATAGCCAGATGCAGTTTTGTTTTTTGTTTGGTCTGGTTTTGGATTTTTTTTGCA
Source organism: Pteropus medius (assembly GCF_902729225.1). Classification (NCBI taxonomy): domain Eukaryota; kingdom Metazoa; phylum Chordata; class Mammalia; order Chiroptera; family Pteropodidae; genus Pteropus; species Pteropus medius. The sequence continues at coordinate 987,182 of NW_024349142.1, read as the reverse complement.
TTTACCTAGTGTTTCCTTTGGGGAAAAAAATAATGCATAAACAACCATGGAATTCCTGCTATTCTCAAAGCATTTTCTAATACAATTGCATCGGGACAAATTTGCCTTTTCAAGAAAAGCTTGTAACAGAATAAATGTGCCTCTTTCAATTCCTTCTCTGGCTAGGGATCCAAATCCTTATAGCTTTTACACCTTAAAGCTTTAAACCTTCACAGCCCATCAGGAAGATTCTTAGGGGTAATTAGCAATGTGGAACTACTCCATAAAATCCAGCAGCAGCCTACTTGCTCCCATGAAGGTGCTGTACCCCTGTCCCCTTATCCCTCTACCCCCTCATCCCCATCGCTCTGCCCCATTCCCGATTCTTCTGTCCCCTCATCCCCCTGACCCCTCATGCCTCTGCCCACACCCCGTCCCTGCAACAGGCCCACTCACCATTTATCTTGGCTCTAACTTTCTCACATAGCGAAGTCAGATGCATGATCTCGAAGACCCTGAGGGCCACTTCCCACATCCACAGCTCAGGGGAAGTACTCACTCAACAGACACAGTAGGTTTGTGGGGTCACTGGCCTTCAGGCTGGCCCAGGGGATCTGCTGGAAGTACTCACTCAACAGACACAGTAGGTTTGTAGGGTCACTGGCCTTCAGGCTGGCCCAGGGGATCTGTTCTCAGGCAGCAGCTGTGGGGACTTGAGGCCAAGCATGAACTCCTCCAGCTAGTACTGATCCAGAGTGAGCAGGTGAGACAGGAGCTTATCACAGGAACAGCCGTCAACAGACGGGTGAGCAGAGATCATCCTGCCTGGCCTACAAGACTCTAGCTTCCCCCAGGTCCTGTTACTTCCACTAGCAAATGGGACCCGAGAAAGACTTGAAGCCATGAGCCATGACATTCACATCCTCCAAACTGTCTAATCTGTACCTTTGCTGTTTATTTTTCCCTCTTAGCACTTCCCACTGTTTGTGCACATTTATCTCTCTTCCAAAAAGGTGTGTCAGCTCCCTTTGAACAGAGACCTGGCCTGCTATCGGCTGTGTCACCAGGACCTGGCACACATGAAGCCTAATGTTGCTTGTTGTGACTGTGCATTTTACAATGCATGTGTATATTAAATTATGCTGCATACCTTTAAAAATCATGTTATACAACCTAAAATGTATACAATTTGTGTGTTTGTCAATCTTCCTCCAATAAAGCTGGAAATTTTTGAAAACTTTTTTAAAGCTGAGAAAATGTGTTGCCAGCATATGTATATCCTACCAAAACAACACGAAAACAGACGGCAACGCACAAAGGGATGAAGAGAAGTGGTCAGTGTGTGGGAAAATGTGAAAGTTCTGACCCTTGAAGACAACGTTAGCATCTTCTGGAATTTATAACATACACATTAAAAATGGCAACAAAAAAAGACTAGAGGGAAGGACATGACGCTCAGCTGCTTCAAATTTCTCGCATTTATCAGAAAGTCACGACATAATCTCAGGTGAACTATAGGTCAAAATGAACACTAAACTCTAGCATAAAAACTGGAAGAACAGTAAAAGAATGGATAACTAGATTAAAAAATCGAATAAAACTATTTTATTCAAAAAATAACAACAAAAGAATAGAAAAACATGTTGAGAAACAAATGGCGAGATAATACACTAAAACCTAAATGTGTCAGCAATTACAGAAATGGGCTAAACACTAAGAATTTGAACACAAACTGGATTAAAACTAAAAGGCACACTTCAAGTATCAGCACAAGACATTTAAAGTAAATTAATGGGAGGGCACATGTAGCATGTACACTCTAACTGGAAGAAAACAGGTATCACTATATTGTGATAAAGTAGATTTTAAGGCAAAATTACCACTGAACACAGAGAACTTTTCATAATAGGATCAGTCCAGCAGGAAGACACAACAAGTCCTAACAGTATAACTTCAAAATATATAAATCAAAAATAGAACTAAAATGATTAATTGGAAATTTAAACATACATCTTAATAACTTAGGGAATGAGCAGAAAAAAATGTAAGGAGATATAAGGATATAGAATATTTGAACTACATGATGGTTGATTGACCTAATTTGATGTATATATATAAACACTATACATACGTTGTATATTATATATATATATATATATATATATATATATATATATATATACACACACATACATACACATACATATATACATATACATAAACATACACACATATATATGTATATATAACACTATATCCTGCAACTGCAATACAACATCTAATATTACTAAATGGTCGGCACACTTCAATCCACTGTAAATGGATACCTCTACCTAGTTATTTAATACATCCAGCACCTAACACTCATGCATTTGTGTGTGTGAGGACATTTAAGTTCCACTCTCTTAGCAAATTTCAATCCTACAACACAGCGGTATCACCATGCTGGTTCCACAAGACCCTCAGACCTTATTTACCTTATAGCTGAAAGTTTGTCCCCTTTCACCAGTCCCTATTTCCTGACTCCTTGCCCCTGACAGCATGGATGAACCTGGACATAGGCAGACACAGAAAGACAAGCACATACCGCGCGTGTCGCAGTCACGTGCTGCATAATGATATTTCAATCAGTGACAGACCCACATACGTGGAAATCCCATACGCTGAGAATTTCCTGTGGCCAGATGACATCCCAGCATAGAGTATCACTGTTTTGCACCTGTGTCCATCCATAGTGATACAGTCAGCTAGAGATGTCTGGGGCCCTCCCTGGCCTCTGTGAGCTTCCCACAGACACCTCCCCTTTCCCAAACCAGTGTGACAACTGGACAACCCTCATGGTTCTTCCTAGGATTGCAAGATCCCCTACGAAGATAACCTCTAGGACACTTGTAAGGAAAAAGTCTCCTACTTCCAGACCTCACAACTGGTGCTCCGCCCCCTGTCCCAAGGGCTGGCAAGGAGTCTACTTGAGACAGTTTTATGCAAGTGGAGGCCTGTGCTACTGAGCCTTATGTCAAGCACCTGTGTTACAGAAAGGAAAAAGCCAGTTGTCAGGACTCACAGCACAAATACTCATGTGTCTGGGGTGATGCTGGCGTCAACAAGCCTACCACGCCGTCCATCCTAGAAAAACAAGCACACACAATAGTAGGAGTGTTATGCCAGCTGCTGTAAGACACTCTGCAAGGTTTGCACAACCACAAAATGGCCCGACACATTTCTCAGAATGTTTCCCCATTGCTGGTGAAGCGGTACATGGCTGTATGTGGAAGCTTAGGAAAAAACAAAATTCTCAGAGTGTTGAAAAGAGGCAGCCTCCCCCTTAAAGTGTTTCCATTGGCAAGGCCACATTATACATTCTGTCTCTGCCCCTCTGGGGAGGACAGAAATTTTTGAAAAGTCTAAACAAGACTTTTCCAGGGTTTGTTGCCTCTTTGAAATGGGGGAGGGGCTGTTTCACGGGTCTAGGTTTCCTTTGGGGAGATGAAAATGTTTCAGAAGGGGATGGCTGCACATCAGTGTGAAAGCACTAGATGCCAATGAAATGTATGCATTAAACTGGTTAATTGTGTGTTATGTGAATTTCACCTCAATTTAAAAAAAAGGTAAGAAAAATAAGTATGAGGGGAAAAAGCATTTCAGATATTTGAGATATGTAGGGGGCATGAGCAAAGGAAGTAGGGCGTGAGTGGAGTAAGGAGGAAGTGAGAGGACAATCTTTCTAGACCAAAAACAAAGTCCCCAAAGTAAGGATATGCCAAGGAAGGGCATGCAAATCCTATCCGGACTTTAATGAGACTGCATTTCTGAAACAATGGTTCTCAACCCTGGATGCATATTAGAATCACAGAAAGAGCTTTATGATGACAATGCGTGTATCAGCTGTGCTCCCTACCCCACAGGAGTGCTGATCCAACTGGTTTGGGGTGAGACCCACTAATGATAGGTTTTCTTAGACATTCCCCAAGTCCCCTTCATGTGGCACCAAAGTGGAGAAAACATTGGCTTTTTATTGTGGTTCAAATGCCTGCTCCCTCAACTGAAAGTAACTGGAAGCAAATAGAAAACCAGAAATGGAGGCCACATGGTCTACCCCAAACCTTCATGCTCGGCAGTTCACTCCCTAGATGCAAAAAGACGACAATGGTCAAGGAGAATTCTGAGCCCATCTCCACCCTGAGACAGGCTCCTCAAGACTCAAAAACACTTGGGCTCTGATCAAAGTTTGTCTTTTGTCCTCTCCACCAGAGGGCACCTCCTGAACCATGCAATCATCTTAAGACCCAGCGATTAGGAGGAAGGCAGGAGAATGGAGATGTACAAATACACACGTGCCATCATTTGAGACACAGGAACCTATCTCTAGAAGAAAACCAGTAGTATGTTGAAGGTAATAGGTCATCTGCCTTTCTGATAATCCAAGGACCAATGAATTGTACTAAAAATAGCTCCCAACCTCTTGTTTACAACCCTTGAGAGACTGCAAGGCAAGGATAAAGGAAGAGAGAACAGAGTGGCCGCAGATAGTAGAGCAACATTGACAGGTTCGCGCAAATAAAAATACAGATGCCCAAGTTTGAATTTGAATCCAGGTAAGTTTAAATTCCAGGTAAATAACAGATGACACCTGGGACATACTTAAATGAAAAAAAAAAATGTTTGACTCCAATGTAGCTCCAGATGATGCCAATTCCAGTTGAAATTGAACTTCAGATAAATATTCAGGACATAGAGTAAAAAATTATTTGTTTGTCTGAAATTTAATTCCAGATGGCCCCGATTCCAGTTAAATTTGAATTTCAGAAACATGACGAATGGTATTTGGTACATGTATAGAAGAATTTCAGACAAACAACAAATAATTCTAATTTAACTGGACATACTGGGTTTTATCTGGCAATCCCATCTAGACTCAAGATCACTGCCTTCACCCATTCCCAGAGATAAGGCTGTCACAAGCACCTGAGTTGTCCCCCTTATTAAAATAGTGACTCCTGTCCAAGCAAACTTACAGATTCAATACTGGACCTAAGTCAAATTCAGAGGGTTCACCCTAAATGTGAGTAAAAAAATAACTTTGTAGTGAATTGGTTACATCAAAGACATTTGAGAGATGGGAGACAGGAGAGAGAATAAACAGAAAGGAGTAAAGGAGAGAAGAGATTTAAAATGAATGCTGAATTACATCCATCACGGTATGGGCCACCGAACAGCACAGCCAAGATATGGAAACACTCTCGATGTCTGTTGACAGATAAAGAAAATGTCACACACACAGAGAAATATTATTCAGCCTTTAAAAAGAAGGAAATCCCACCAGTGGCAACAACATGGATGAACCTGGAGGATATTATGCTAAGTGAGATCAATCAAACACATAAAGACAAATACTTCATGATCTCACCTATATGACGTTTCTAGAACAGACTGATTCACAGAAGAAAGTAGAACGGGGGTTGTCAAGGGCCAGGTGAGGAGGAGGTGGGGAGGTGATGGTCAAAGATGCAAACTTCCAGTTATGCAAGATGAAGATGTTCTGGGTATTTTCTACACAGCACAGTGCTTATGGCGAGGGATACTGTATTGTATACTTAAAATTTGCTAAGAGGGTAGATTTCAGTACCAAAAATTAATAATAATAAAGGGCAGGAGAAAGCTTTAGGAGGTAATGGGTAAGTGTATGGCCTTGATAGTGGTGATGGCTTCGTGAGTGTACATGCACCCCCAAACTCAGCTTTTTACATGTCAAAAAAAAATGCCAATATATGAAAGTGATCATAAATCCAAGTAAAAATTTAAAACGAGGTATCAAAAAGAAAAAGTACCTGCTTAAAAATATCCATAGTTTTGTCAGTCTTATGAATTAAGCCAAAAAGATCTCAAAAGTGATATAAATGAATGTTTATGACAGAGAGAGGGAAGGTAGGGAAGGAGATCGATCTGCCATCCCTATGGAGCTTGGTCCAGCTGGGACACTGGTCATCTCAGAATCTCGGCAGGACACGAAGCTGTGCTTGAGGCCACTGGCTGGTGGAATCCCTAATGAGATTCTCAGAACAGGCATTCGTTAAAACCTATCCTAGGAGCCCAAATTCACAGGACTAGTGCTGGCAGTGGCTAGGAACAAGAGGGAGGAGAGACACCAAGGAAGAGTTGGTAGGTCATGGAGGAAAGCCTTTCAAAGTATGAATAGGGAGAAGAAAGACCAGAAGGCAAGTTTATTAGAGATTCGAATAGCACTAAGGGAGTCTCACCCAGCTACCAGCGGCCAGGCAATGCACTACATGAGGAGCAGGTAACACAGCTTTGAACGAGCAGGTCTCACAAGCTTGCGGACCAGCTATGAAGGTGTGCCATTTGAAGTCCTTATCTGTCCTGTCCAATTCTCTATCCTCCGGTACAGCGCAAGGCACAGAGATTATGTTCATTAAACCTGTGTTATTTTGCGGTTGTAACTACAGTCCATTCTCGTTATTCACAATAGTCACGTCTATAAAGTCACCAAGAACCTGAAACTAATGTAATACTGAATGCCAACTATATTGAGAATTGTATAAATAAAAGTATTATTACATTCCTGTGAGCTTCCAGTCACCGGATTTTTGTCAACGCATCAAATACATAACCTGGTTGTACATGTGTCTCTGTTTAAAGACACCTTAATACATATTGTTTCATGACCACTGAACATGGGACTCATGACCAGCAGTGCTCTACCTCGCTCCCAAAGGAAGCCTGACTGAGACACACATCTCTCCAAAAGCCACATCACACCCTGCGTGCCCCAAGGACACCAGCTGTACTTCGGCACCATGCCTGGGGTCACACAAAACAGTGATGTCACCAAAAACAAGCACTGAAATGCAAACCTGTAGCACCAAACAGACCCAAAGAAGTGCATGTGTGTAGCAGGTGAGAGCCAAGACATGGCGACTCAGGTAGGAACATGCAGCGGGAGATCCATTTTTCATCACTTTCCACATGCATCTGAGATTGACCGGAGAAAGCACCTTGGCAATTGATTTGGGGGTTACAATTTGGTTTTATCTGGGAATAATGCGGCTCGGCTGTAATTAGTCTCCTGTGTGCTGAGTCTGGGCCAGGATTCTGCATGGTGCCATGAGGTGGCACCTGAGGACAAGCGAGACCAGGAAAGTGATATCCAGAAGACTCGAAGGCAGCATGGGATCGAGCTGAGAATGGTGGGGAGAGGGCCAGGAGGCAGTGAAAACAGCACGCACAAAGCCCTGAGAGAGAAGAGACAAGAATGGAGACTTTCAGCTGGGAGATTTTTTAAAAACTGCAGAATGTCCTGGGTGGAGAAAGCCGGAGTCTCCCCATAGACAGACGAGCAACACCTTCCTGCAGCTGATGAAGAAAATGCCAACAGTCACAAGTGCCCAAGTGCCCCTGTCCCCAGCTCCTGCTAACCAGCTTTCACTTCTCTGGTTATTAAGTTTGACTGTTCCTGGTGCCCTGGGAGTGATGTCATACAGTGTTGGTCCCTATGAGACCAGCTTACTTCCACTTAGCATGATATGCTCCAAGTTCATCTCCCTCACTGCAAACAGCACAATTTGCTTTGTTTCTAAGGCTGGACAAAATTCCATGGTACACATATGTCGGAAGCCAGCCGACCAAGTCAAACCGGGTACCTGAATGGGGGAGCGGGGACTGAGAAAAAAGAGAAGACAGACAGGGTGCAGGAGGGAGAGCAGATCTCACACTGCCTCTCCGAGTTTATTTCTTAACCTCCTTTTAAACACAATCTGTTTCTTTTTGCATTCCAAAATAACACAAAAGTAACATCCTAAAGATCCAGGTGCAATTGACACTCCCTTCGACACTCCTTTAGGCTATACTTAACCTTCTTCTTCCTGAAATTCAACAGAACCAGCCTTTTCTTTTTTATGCAAGCAGGCCTCCTGAGATAAACCACGCACTCTTTTGAATTTGGGGAGCTTTGGCTCCCTACAATTCCCCCTTTTTTACTTTATAGTAGACTGTGCCTGTCTTAGGTGGCTTCCTGCGAAACATGGAGCTTACCCGTCATTGGAACATGTATTCCATCATACATGCCCTGTCTTAGGTTGTCCAGTTTCCAAGAAGTCCTTACCCGTTTTTGACTACCAGCCACTATATTAGGGTATTTTTATTTCTTAACTTTATTGCATGTATCTCGGAACCAACATCTCGCACTGCTTGTATTACGCATTTCACAAGATGAAACAGGCTAGAACGATAACAAATCCTAATAAATGAGTAAATGGTCCCCAAGTAGGGACTAAACCTTTTAAACCCTTTATAAATTCTTACACTGTTTGACCAGTATTTATTTGTAGTTCGGGAGCTTCTTTTAAGGCTACAAGAATACCTGCCACAACAACAGCCACAGCCCTTATAGATCTTCCTAAGGCCGTGTTAATTTTTTGTAAAACCTGTAACCCATATTCATCAAACCAAGGGCCTGTAAGGTTAACAGGAACCATTATAAATGGTGGTTATCTAAGCACGAGAACAGAAGTGTTAACAGGAGTAACACAATTAGACAGCTGACAATTATTAACACAAGTCCGGCAGCCAGTTTCCAAATATGAATCTGCCAAGCGCCAGAGCTTGTTTTCCAGAGTCCAGCAGATAAAGCAGTCTCAGTGTTATAAGGCCGAGAGAAGTCCCAAACAAAATGACATTCTCTTGATGACAACGATGCCACCATACTGAATTTTTTTTGCAGATGCCTCTTCGAGTGACAAAGTTCAAACGGAATTGTATCATTGTTGCTGACAGCTTTGCCATCAGGATCCCCAAGCATAACAGCTCCTTTCTTATGCTAAGGCTGCTCCGTGATATTCAAACACCCAGGTTGGGAAATAGAATTGAATAGAAAACAAATAGGTAGTCCTATTGCTGATCCGGAAAAATTAAAATTATCATATACATATTGCTGTTCCATGGCTAATGGCAATCCTAAAAGTTTAGAGTTATTAGAAAAAACCTGGATCTGTGGCCCAGACCAAACAGTTGGATGTAGTACCGGAGGATCTGGGATGTAAGCCCAATGCACTGCGGCATAAACTGTTGGATTAATCAGTATTCCCATCAGAAGAATAATCTCGATGTTCATTTTCGGCATGCTGCACTAGTTGTTCAGGCAACCAGCGTGCTCCGTCAGCTCCCTGCGGAAAAACACAAACATGCCCTCGCCCCCATATTAGTACAGGATCTGGTCCATTCCATTGTCCAGTTAACGGATCTTTCCATCTTACAGTGGCATAATTAAAAGTAGTAGTGGGATGCCATAAGCGCTCAGCTGCAGAGTGCCCTTTGGCATCCAAATTTAAAAAATTTAAAATGAATAAGGCATGATTTAAGTAATTTTGTGGAGAATAGGGGTATAACTCCCTCTTTTTTATTTTCTCAACTTGAGTCTTTAGAAAGCCATGGGCACGTTCTACAATGCCTTGACCTTGTGGGTTGTAAGGAATAC
>NW_024349142.1:655945-977702 GCF_902729225.1 Pteropus medius | reverse complement strand
CAACAGCATACACGGCTTTTCCATTAGAGGAACCATCAGTAAATATATTAAGAGCATTCTGTATCGGGGTGGTCTTAATTACACGAGGAAAGATAAATGACTGCATATTAGCAAACTGTAAAAGTTTGTTCATCAGTAAAAATGGAGTTGAAAGGAGGGGGAGGCATCGGAGGAGCAGAAGGCACAACCCCAGCAGCCTCAGATTCGTCATACTCATGAACACTTTCTGTTTTAAGTACAGGTGACATTGGTTCTTTAATCTGATCTCTTTCATGCCTAGGGTCTAAAGAATCTCTAATCAAAGTCCAAAGCCCAAAAGTATCTGCCGGAACCTTAGTAGGTCCATGGTCATCATAGTAATCCCGTAACTTTTTACCCACTCTTAACCATGTCTCTAAATCAATTGTCCCTTCCTCAGGGAACCAGGGACAAACTTCTTCTATAAATTGCAAAAACTTAATTAACTGTTGCTGAGCTACTTTAGCTCCTCTAACTCTAAGCATATTCTTAAGCATATGTACAAATAGCAGTCGACTATTTCCTTGGCCCATTATATTTTCTCTTACAGTTTCTATATTTACAAAAACTCCTGCGTACTCACCTTCACCGCCCACGGCTTCTTTGGCCAATCTCGAGTGCACTCTTCTTGCGGTGGGTCCTTGCTTTTTCCCCCCGTTTTCAGGTCCCTGTTCGGGCGCCACTCTGTCGGAAGCCAGCCGACCAAGTCAAACCGGGTACCTGAATGGGGGAGCGGGGACTGAGAAAAAAGAGAAGACAGACAGGGTGCAGGAGGGAGAGCAGATCTCACACTGCCTCTCCGAGTTTATTTCTTAACCTCCTTTTAAACACAATCTGTTTCTTTTTGCATTCCAAAATAACACAAAAGTAACATCCTAAAGATCCAGGTGCAATTGACACTCCCTTCGACACTCCTTTAGGCTATACTTAACCTTCTTCTTCCTGAAATTCAACAGAACCAGCCTTTTCTTTTTTATGCAAGCAGGCCTCCTGAGATAAACCACGCACTCTTTTGAATTTGGGGAGCTTTGGCTCCCTACACACATATCTCATGGTATAAAGTTTCAGTTATGCAAAATGAATTAGTTGGAGAGACCTGCTGTATAGCCAAGCACCCATAGTCGATAATGCTGTGTTGTCACTTAAAATTGTGTAAAGACGGTAGCTCTCATATTAAGTGTTCTTACCCCCACACGCAACATACATCACACAAAGAAACTTTTGAGGTGATAAACTTATGTCTATTACCCTGGTTATGGTGATGATCTCACCAGTGTATGCCTGTGTCCAAACTCACCAATTCCTATACATCCCACCTGTGTAGTTTTTGTACATCTATAAAGCTCTTTTTAAAAAGGAAAGAAAAGAAGACGCCAGCAGGATGTAAGAGGGGGAGTTATATCAGGTTTGGGGAAGGTTTGGAGCAGAAGAAAAAGGAGACATCATCTACTAGACTCCTAATCTTGTACAAGTGTCCATGTGCCCTGAATCAGGGTACCTCAGAGAAGTTGTCAATGCCAGTCCCTCTCCAGCTTGTGACTGCCCCCCAGGTCAGCTGTCTGGGTGTCTCGGTTGAGGCCTCCTCTGGAGAAGTTGAGAAGCCACTAAGCCCAGTAACTGAAAATAATTTCTGGCCCCACCTCCTCCAGATGTAAATCCTTGCTAGCTGTGGGGAAGGGCAGGCCAAGACCAGTTTCTAATGAAAGACCATGCTGCCAATGAGTCTCCATTCCTACATGAGGTCATTGACAGTGCCTCTCCCAGTGTCTGAGAGGCCTCCTAGAACAAGGACAGACAATAGGACGAGAGGACTGGTGAGTCCTCCTCTAAAGATCACAGAGGTGACCATGTGTCTCCCCAATGCCAGGAAAACCACCCCAAAACCATTCTACCATAAGCATGAAGCCTTTTCCATAGAAGTCAGCAACAAGATGAAATCGTCTTAACACCACTACTGTTTAATATAGCATTTGAGGCATTAGTCCATGAAATTGACAATTTTTAAATTGGCAATTAGGAAGCCATTAGAGAAAGGCATGAGAATTAGAAAAAAATGGGTGACAAAAGGGAAGGGAAAAAGAAGTACAAATTGCCAGCTATAAAAACAGTCACAAGGTAAAGTACAGCACAGGGAATACAGTCAATAGTATTGTGATACCTATGTGTGGTGCCAGGTAGAGACAAGACTCAGTGGGGGGGTCACTTCGAAAGGTGCATAAATGTCTAACCACCATGCTGTACACCTCAAACTAATATAATATTGACTATCAACTGTGATTAGTTTGCTATTGTAAGCACATCCCAGTCTCATTCATGATAGGCATGTTCCGTAAAGTTTTCACGGCTTCTCCAAGAAATACAAAATTAGGTTCTCTCTATTTATTATTAATTAATTAGAAGAAATAGAAACAGGTAAAACTATATGTGCAGATGAATTATTTTTATATTGCATAACCCAAAAGAAACAGTGGAAAACTACTGCCAATGGATAGGCATGTGCGCGTGCATGCGTGTGTGTATGTGTGTGTGTGTATGTGTATGTACGTGGATGTGTGTGCATGTGCATGTGTGTCTCCTGCTCACTGCCTCTCATCCCTCTTTGACAGGGCCTGTTCCTTTGGGTCCCGTGATCCTAAGGCCTCCTTTTACTCAGTAAAATTGCACTCCGAGTAGGGAGATGGCAAGTGGGCAAGATTATCCAACAAACTACTCTAGATGTTTCCAAATAGATGCAGGAATCTGGGTCATTTTGTAAAGTCCCTCATTCTTCTGAATTTGAGAGGCAGGGGGCATCCCTTCACAAACTTGGAGCACCTGTGAGAATAGCCTGCAGTCCTTCTCACCTCTGAGCCAAAGGTGCCCAATGCTTTCAAGTCTGGCAAAGCAGAAGGATGACAGTGGCCAGCCCCGGCCAATGCAAAGGGAGGGTGTCAGTTGCCTGGGTGCCAAGAGCAGATATATTAGGGTTGGCGGTGGTACAGACCAGGAGCCTTTTTTTTTTCTGCTTTGGAAGATGTTTTTAACAGGAAACCTAATCCCCTTTCAGGGGTGAGTGTTTGGGGGTTTTTTGTTGTTGTTTTGTTTTTTCTCTTTTCTACCTCCTATTTTCCTCATGGGCTCATTTTCTTCACAGTTACAATGACAGATACTTGAGTCACCAAGTCCAATTGGCCTATATCGAAAATGCAAAGCAAAAGCTAGGAATTCACCTTTGGAAAGGACCCACCTGTTCCATTGATAAAATCCTGACCAGTCTCTGGAACCCAGCCTTCCCGTGCCTGAAGTGAAGCCCTAAATTCCCACTATTTTCCTCCAGATTGGAGAATGTGAAGGCCAAGATACTATCAGAGCTTAGCAAAATTCTAAGACAGAGAATAGTGTTGAAGGACAGGGCAAATTCTCTGAGTGGAGGAGAACTCAAGCCCTGCACTGAGAGAGAAAAGGGTTCTTTGCTGAGTGCAAGAAAGAATTCAAATGCCTGCTAAAGTTCATCAAGAGGAAAGTTTATTATTAAACTAGTATAACATTATACTAGTTTCGAGTGTTCATCAGTTATTCAAAGATATTTTAAATGTTAAGAGATACTGACATCTGTTTATCACTGCAAGAACTATTAGCTTGAGGTAGTTTTGTTCCAACCTCAGATTGTGCTATGTTCCTTTAAGTGATATCACATCTTGGCAAAGCTAGGTTTCAGTGATTGCTGTCATGCGAGTGCCTCTCAAAATTTTATGAGGAACAGAATGATATGGGAAAACTACTGAGATGCTAAGGATGACATGAACTGATAACTTTTGGGAGCCTCTGATCTAATGCATCCCCGTTACCCCTAACAGTGGCAGTGAACATTATGCCTCTGAGATCAGAATAACATAATGCAACCTGGCTTACTGCTTTAGAAAGTGGGTCGTGTAGCTAACTCAAAGGCAGTTCTCAGAATATATACTAAATGATAGCCTATTGGTGTTCATCTCACTCTATTCGGAATTATTTTAAATGATTTTCCTTTGGTGTCAGGGTTCTCTTATTATTAATGATATAATTATTCTATTATTATGATTAACAGAAAATAAACTCAAACTGTCTTAAACCATAAAGAAATTTGCTGGCTCAAAACCAGAAACTCAGCTGTGGCACAAAATACTTCCTGAACCCATTGATACTTTTAGCTCCCCCCAAAGAAGCAGGAAATAGTATAGCTTGCTTAGAAAAATGGTCTAGTAGCTCCTCCAAAGAATAAAGATAGATGCACCTATGAGCCAGCAATTCCACTCCTAGGCATGTGCACAAGAGAAGTAAAAACATACGTCTATACAAAAATATGCACACAGGTGTTCATGGCGGCACTATTCATAACAGCCAAAACGTGGACACAACCCAAGTCTCCATAATCTGGTAAATGGACAAAGAGTGTGGTCTGTCCATATGGTGGGATATTATTCAGTCATGAAAGGGAACAGAGTACTAATAAATGCTACAATGCAGATGAATCTTGAAAATATTATGGCCAATGAAAGAAGCTAGACAGAAAAGGCCACATGAATTACATCGTGTGTAATTCCATTTATATTAAGTATCCAGAACAGGTAAATCGTCATACTGCAATGCACATGGGGTGTAACCATCTCTTGGAGATCCTGATTTTATTCCCCTTGTTTAAATATCCAGAAAGCAGACTAGGCGTTGCTTAAGCTAGTATGAAGTGGGGGAAGAAATTGGGAATGACTACTAAGTGGTACAGGGTTTCCTTTTGGGAGCACTGAAAATATCCTAAAATTCTAGTAAACGTGCAACTGTAAACTTACTAAAAACCAATGAGTGTGCACTTTCAATGGGTGTATTTTATGGCATGTTAGTTAAATCTCGATAAAGCTATTATACCAAAAAAAAAAAAAAGGCAGGAAAGACATCTAATCTAAGAGTGTCTGGGTTGATTTCTCCCTTATGCATGTTTCTTTGCAGGCTGAGTTTGTGCCCTAACCTCCAACTGCTGCCAGGATGTGGCCTCTGCTCTCAATCAAAACAAAACCCTGACAAGTGTGGATCTTGGTTGTAACAGCCTGAAGGACAAAGGGGTCATCCTGCTCTGCAAGGGTCTGATCTGCTCTGACTCTGGGCTATGGATTCCAGAGTGAGTCACCTTGTTTCATTCTTTCAGATCAAGACAGTGTTCTGGAAAATTCTCTATAGACTATGGAAGTCTTGTTGCATTTCCAGGTTTTCCCCTCTCCATTCAGTTGCGGACTGGAGAGCTTTAGAACATCAGTTCTCAAAGTGAGATCCTTGTCTGGAACAGGGTTAGAAATGCCAATTCTCAAAGAATTTGTCTTTCTGTGTCTGGCTTACCTCACTTAGCTTGATGGCCTCAAGGGCCATCTGTGTTGTTGTAGATGGCAAATATTCCCTTGTATGTAAATACCCCATCTTCTTTATCCATTCATCTGTTGAGGGACACTTGGGCTGTTTCCATAGCTGCTGTGAATAATGCTATAATGAACATTGGGGGGGGGCGGTACAAATATATCTAGGAGATTCTGTTTTTATTTCTTTTTATTAAAAACACAGAAGTGGGATACTGGCCCACTGGGCGCTCTGAGGGAGGCTGCCAGTCTGTTTGACAAGCTCTTCCCCATTGGTATGTTTGAGTATTCTTCCATTCAATAAAAGATAAAAAAGGATTTATTTGTTGGTTTTAGGCTAATAAATGAGATAGCTGGTTTTCTGAAATAGATTGTTGTGCTCAAGGAATCTTTTTAATATGTAACTTCTTTTTTTCCCCTTTCTCCTATAAGGTCTCTATGCTTGTTGCAGAAATGTTGCAAAATCAGACCCAGGAGAAACCAAGCACCACTCAGAGAGTTGGAGAATTCAGGTTTATTACCCAGCAGTCCCAGATGAGCTAGTGCTCTGAAGATCTAGGCCCGGAGCTCAGATGCAACTTTGCTTTTATAGGGCTTATCTGTGTAGTTACATTTTGGCCAGTTGGCATGGCCCAATTGGTTAATTTGTCCTCAGGCAGTTACAGAGCATGGGAGTTGCTATGGGTTATAGGCAGTTATAAAGAGATACAAAGTGCTGGAGTTGCTATGGGTTGCAGGCAGTTATATTTGTTATTTAGACAGAACAAGCAAAAGGGAAGATGAGTCTTTAGTTAATTTCAAGGTGTCTGTGGCAAGCATACCTAACAGAAGCAGAATAAAGAGCTGATTATAAGGTTAGCCTTTTGAGTGAAAATTCCTCTTCATGCTAACAGGCATACTAGCCAGTGATTTGATAGGAATCATCCTATTTTTAATGTTTTAGTGGTTTATTGTTTACCTTAAGTATTTGGAAAAGATTAGTAAATACCTCTTCTCTGGTAATCAAAGAATGAAACCATTTTTGCCTCTTTTCTACCTACTTTTTCTGTTCTCTATTTATATGATCTGGGTTTTAAATATAGATCATCCAAGTCATTGTTTTATGTTATATCTTTAATTTCTAGGATTAGTCCGATAATGGATTCCATTTTTGTTGATAATTTAGTATTCACTGCAGGTCACAATTCTTTTACTCCAGAAATTTAGTCTTGGGTTTTAAATATCTATTTATCTCTTAGACAGAGTGAAATATATTTCCAAGTAGAAAATAGATTTCCAGATGAGTGTTTACAAAGCCTTTGCCTGTGAGACTTTTTTTAAAACTACTTTCACCGATGAGCAATTACTTGGACCCCATTCCTAACTTTATCTAAAACCTCCTAGATTTGGGGATCACTTCGTAGGTTATAGAAACATCTACGCACTATGCTGTACACCTGAGACTCATGTAATATGGGATGTCGACTGGAATTGAAAAACAAACAAAAATTTTTAAATTAAAACCCCCTAGATTTTATTCTATGGAAGTCTAGTTTTATAAAAGAGGTATCTACAGCTTTATTCCACCCCCGCCCCCAGGAACAATCCAGACTTTTATGGTTTATTCTCTTCATTTTAAAACAATCTCACAAAATAATGATAATGGTAATATTAACAAACCTTCATACATGTGGGTCTTGTTCACAGTTGGAATTAATTATCTTGGAACGACATTCCTCTTTCTACTGTCAAAATAAAATGTCTTAAGGGATTCTGACAGAGGTTAAAGGCTTTCTTTGACTGTTGTGCAGAGCAGGTACCAGGTGTCTTCCTGACTGAAACAGGGTCAGGCTTTTTATCAAGGAGGAACAAGTTGTGTCGTCTTGACTTATGGCCATAATTTCCAACTTGTCGCTTTCTGGCTCGTCCAAAATCACGGAGTAGGATAGGGAGGTAACCAAAAGGAAAGCAAAAGAGGGTAAAGGTACAAGACAGGGATGCCCAGGGACCCTCTATCACGCATGTGCCGCACTTACATTGTCCTGCCGTTTGTTCGCGGGTGGGACCCCAGGCTGCCTCCTTTCTGTCCCTTTCTCACCCACTCACCACCCCTTCCTAAACACTAGCACTTTATGATACAGTTTGTTTCTGAACCTGTCCCTCCCATGCGACCATGAACACTGCGTATGACAGTAAGGGTTTTCAGAGGGCTCAGAACATCTGGCATTGGTGTGACGCCGCGCTGGCTGAATTTTGAAAATAAGCAGCAGCCTCCTTTAAAACGAGGTCAGAAGGCTAGAAGAGAGAACTCTCGCCCACGCACCTATCACCCAACGTAGGAGCGAAACTAAGAGGAGAGTGGTACCTGGAAGTGACCCGCAGGAAGTGATGCCCCTGCACCGCCCAGCAGGGAAGCTGGGTCCTCTTCACCTAGTAACAGTTCAGCCAATGAGAAGCCTCTATGCTTCCAGCTTTCGGTTTCCTCCAACGGGCTCTTCCTTTACAAAAGCCCCTCTCATTATGGAGGAAGCTCCCTGCAAACTCCAGAGTAGAGCCAGGTGTCCCCGAACCCCGACTGAAGCAAATGCTGGGGAAGAGAACTCACCTCATGTTTAAGGACCTCTTAAAAAAAAAAGTGACTCTTTATAAAAATGAGTTCAAACCATTAAATGTAATTTAATTCAATTAAAATGTAAATTAAAGAAAACCAACTCCAGATTACATGCTGTAAGAGTGGGGCCCTGTGTTCTTTGTCTTCTGGGCTTTGTCCACAGGACTTTGAGAAGCTGGAGGAATGAGGCCACAGGTGTCCTCCCCTCCAGCACCTCAGACAGAGAATTTACCTCCGAAGGCCCGCCTACCCAGTACGTGATTGAAGGCGTTAGGACAGCATTTGGAAGTCAATTATCTAGAAAGCAATTATGGTTCCCCCCACCCTTTGAAACAGTCTCCATTTTTACACAAAGTAACAATCTAGGCTCACCCACAATGCTTTCTTAACTTTATAAAGGGCTTTTTGTTGCAAAAAGAGCAGTTGAAGGCCTCAACAGCCACCTCATTATTAAGTGGCAGACAAAAGGCCCAGTGGAATTCAAGCTTGGTTACAGGTTACCTTCAATGTGTTCTCAGAGCCCAGAATTTAACAGCTGGGGCTGATCATAAGGCACCACTAAGATGCTGCACGTGAAGAACGAAGGGTTGCCCCAACGCCCCATCAACAGGCCCAGAGGCAGGCAGTGAAAGCCAGAGAAACCCCACTGACGTGCCCCCCAAAGGGCCTAGGAGACACCCCCTTTCATAAAGCAATAAGGTAAAACACATTGAGAATAACAGTCCCCGATCTTTCTGGCACATTGTATTACCCGCGAATATTTAGAAGTACATACAGTAGTCGGCTCCCAGTCCCAGACATCCTGTTTAGTTGGAACGGGGTGGGACTCAGGCATTGAGGACTTTAAAAATTCCCCCAGGTGAGCCTAACCTGTCTTGAAGTTTGAGAAGGACTGAGCAGGAGATAGCGTTACTATGGTGACCACTTCGCAAGGTACCTATATCGAATCAAAACATCCTACACCTTAAACCTACACAGTCCTACCAGTTATGTCTCAGTAAAGCTGGGGGTGGAGGTAGGAAAGAAACACCCTGGGAGATGACCATTTATGTGGGGAGTCAAGCCACAAGGTAGCTGGTATTTCTGTTACCCAAGATGGACACTTTAGAGCATTGGAGAACATGCATTTGATAACAAACAGAAATGCTTACTATGAGTTCACAGGCAATCCAGAGAAGAATTTGATGGAGAAAGTCAATTGAACAAGCAGCATCATTAGAGAGTAGTCAATAAGTGCCTGGTGAAAGACACACACACGCACGCACATTTACTGGGCCAGGAAAACCAGGTGAAGGCTGTGCTCAAGCACAAGTCCTGGGCCCAGGTATGCCAAGGAGGATGCAATACCTTCACCTGCGGCATAAGGACAGGTGGGAAGGGACAGTGCATTCCGGTGCAGAAAGCAGCTGCTCCACATCGGCTGGTCCTGGCCATTCGAGGTCTGTGGCAGCCAATGGTCAGCGACAACGTCACTTCCCAGGATTCCCCAAAGACTGTCAGCACATGGTGGCCAGTTGGGATCTGACCCTGGTGGTGAGGAGTCAAGTTGGTGAGTATATTCTCCCACCTTATTCCCAGCACCTTTCTCCCCTCTTTCTTTCTCTGTAACTGACTGGAACTTAATCTCTGAGCCCTAGTCAATGTCCCCACCCTCTCCTCTGTGATTAGTCAGAGCCCAGGGATCAAAGATATCCTGAAAAGGATGCAGTGTCCTATTTCCCAAATAATACATGTTCGTTTGTGATATTTAGGTTTGTGCCTCACCCTTTCCAGTCTCCAAGTTTAAAACGGAAGACCAATCTGGGATGCTGTAACTCTCGGTCAAGATCAGCTGATGTCTGGTCCATGTCTTGTGGGAGTCCAGGGTGTGACTGTGTTAGTTGTGATAACATATTACTTAACTATGGCTTACAGTCATCCACATGAGGGTCTTTGGAGTGGCAAGAAGCCAATCAACCTCCAAAAGCAGTCCCTGTTATCTTAACTGCTTCTGTGGGATCATTGAAGACACCTGTCACAGGAGCGGCAGAGAGTGTAGAGAAAGGATGAAGACAAAGTGAGAGATGTGACAAGCCTTTATCTCAGAAAGTAACCTTAGCTACCAGTCTTAATTCACATCTCTCCAACCTCCAGTCCTACCTGCATTGGAATAACATCTCCCCAGTCCCTCCCAGTTTTACAGGAGAAAGTGTCTGTCTGCCTATCTCAAATCAACGTTCTCACCTGGGCTCATCCACTCATCTGTCTTTTGGGCTTAATTGATCAGTTTCTTCTCTGGGGTATATTGGACAAGGTGATGCATTATCATCATTTGTGCATTAAAATGCTTTTTCCTCAAACAGAGCAAGCTGTTCAACATTTCAGAACCTCAGCTCTCAACTCTGTAATGTGAGGACGATAATCTTTATACATTGAGATTATTTACAGAAAGTATAAACAACATGCTGACAATCACCTGAGAAGGGATTTAGAAAAGTATAAGCACTTATATATTTTTTTCTTTGCTGCTTCTACTTTTAGTTAGTGCAGAGCGTATAAACTTTCTCCATCATCTCATCCTAAAAATAACCCTCCCTGCACCATACTTTTTTTATTTTTTTACTACCACTCAGGATTTTGTAGCTTTTTATAGCCAAGTTTCTCTTCATTTTCCTCTAATTGCTCTAGTGAATTTTGGTGCAGTGTTTTGAATTCAAATCACTTATATATAAAAGGATTTAGGTGTAGCCATCTGAAATTCATTCTTTTAAATAAACTTTCCTTATTAATTTAATCACTTAACTAAATAATAGAGAGATCTGGTGATGGGGTGTTTCTTGTGTTTTGTTTTCAATCTCCATGTATCCGGGTTGTTTTATGTTAGAGGTGAAAAACAAGGAAATCTTAGTTTACTTTTAACCTACAAAGTTTTCATTGCTCTGTGGTTAGGATGTAACCTTTTTAACTTCTTAGAAATAAGATTTTTTTTCCTTCCAACCACCAATAGGGTCAATATTTTTCTTCAATAGTATATGAGAATGTGCAGAAAAGTTTATTTTCTTGCTAGGGTTCAGTTTTAAATAACAGCACAAAAACGTCATCTCCATTGTCGATGATCTCTCTCTAGTCTTTCTTAAATGAGTAATGGTAATATCTCAATTATTTTAGTAAAATACATTTCCAATAACTTCTACTAAAAGGATGTTTTCATGGGAGATATCTTTCAGTATTTTCAGAAAAGCAAACATGAGAAGGTATAAAGTAAAATGTGTTCTTTCTTTGGCACCTTAGTTCACTCTCCCCCCACTCACGCATTTCCTGTTCACCCCCCCCAAATAGTGTGTTTATATGGGGTGGGGATATTAATATCTTACAGGCTGGGGCACCATTCTGTGTTGATTGTTGGGCATTTTTAAAGATGCAATACTTGAATTAACACACCTGTTAATTGATCAACACCCAAATGGCCTTCAGTCTTGCTGTGGCAAACAAGACTGTGTCTAATAACATTTATATTTAAAATGCATAGACCTTGCCAAATTACCCACCAAAGAAATGGCACCTGTTGACAATGCCACCCAAAACATAGGAGCACCTTTTTCCTAGCCCATAACAAAGCGGGAGATAATCAAACACTATGGACCTGGCCAAACTTGCTATATCAAACTTGGCACATCCTTGTAATTCGTATTGATCATCACTATCATTCATGACTATGTTGAGTTCAAGCGTGTTTAAGAGCCATATTCAGTTTTGTTTATCTGTTCCAGTCCTTTGTTCAGTTTAGTAAATTGAACTATTGATCATTTTTATCAGCTGGAAGAGTTTCTTCCATAATGTAATCTTTGTCCTGTGTTTCAAATTTATTTATACCAGTTCACTTCTTGAATTGAGTTGAATGAATTGTCTTATTTGTCTCATTTCTACAGATTAAGACATTCTATTCCATCTGCAAATTATTATGTGTGAAGTAGGAATTATACACAAACAAATGTTTTTGAATGTAATGTATCTTCTATCTTAGATCCTAGGAAACCTTCTCTCATGGAGGATATGGTTTAGCTTAGACATCAACAGAGTAAATAAACTTTTCCCTCCAGAATTTTATGGTCTATTTTGGCTTTTTATAAGAACTTTAATGAGCTTCTAACCCTAATAAAAATATCAGCAGGACTTCTGGGATGTTATCATACTGATTACTTTAAGGAGAATTGATATTTTGAAAATATACACTCCGTCTTTCCCCATCAAGGTTTTTATCTATCAGGGACATTTTAAAGCTTTCAAAATGGGCACTTCACTTTCCTAAATTCTACACATTTTTGTCTCTGTAGTTGCTGCAGTTAATCTGATCTCTTATGTTTTCTGACTGGTTATTAGAATTAGGGCAGGATTTTATTTTACTTAGGGTGTCAAATTTGTTACCAACCCAATCTAATGATGACTTGTGATTTATAATAGTTTTTAAAGTGATTTCCTTGGCTCTATTAGGTAATACAGACCCACCTACAAATGTTGATATTTTACCTTTCTCTGCCACTTTTTATACTTCTCATTTTTCACCCAATTACTTTGCTATGGAATACATTAAATAATTGTGGAGAGAATACAAAACTGAGTAGAAATGCTGATGACTGACATCTTCATCTGGATCTTTGTGAAGTCAGCCTGTTGACTGTTTTTGCAAACATTTTATCGGAACATGTTTCTCCTTTTGTTTACATATTGTCAATGGCCATGTTCACACTGGAGCCAAGTTAAGTAGTTGCAACAGACTGACCCACAAAGGCTAACATAGCTGGCTCTTTTCAGAAAGTTTGCTGATCTCTGCTGTGTTTTTAAAATATCAGTGTTTTACCACTAAGCATATTTGCTTATTAGTAGAAAATTTTAATTTTTGAAGGCTATCTAGTTGGAGTTTGCAAAGTGTTTCTCTTCTACTATGCATGTGTATGGCCGTGACTCTCTGTCTTAAGTAGAAACTGTCCTACTGTGTGTGTTTTAGGGGTTTTGTTTGTTTTTGTGTGTGTGTGTTTTTTCCCAGCTACTTTTTCTTAGCCCTAATTCTCACCACTTCCACCTGTCCATTTATGCAGCTTTTTTAAATGGAGGATTATACATAGTCTGTTTCTCAATACAAAGCTCCACTTTCATGCAACAAAATATTGTAAATGGCTACAGTGCAAAGAGGTGCTACCGATGCTTTAGTCTTGAGGTCATTCGTGCATACGAAACAACACAAAGAAATCTGGTTTTAGTAAAAAACATGGCATTTATTGTTTATGGACATATTGTGGCTTCTGTTTCACATTGGGAGAGGGGAAGTGATTATTATTGACTTATAAGTGTTTTAATCATGTGAATAGCAAACAGGGTAACATAAAAAGACAATTCTTTTCCTCAGAGGGTTGGTAAGTTCATAGAAATCTTTTCTCTTTTGACAAAATTAATTAAGAATTCCGAAGACTGGATTAGATTGGCCTCAAATGCCTCGTGTCCTGACTTTCAGACATTCCAGAGTTACCAAAATATAGAAATATCTTAGCTTCACCCACACACCCACAAATCAAAGAAGCAAATCCTAAATCTAAACGTGACTCTGAGTAATTGCTTATATGTCATACTATTCTGCTTAGGAAGTCTCATTCCTGCCATGTAATTATTAGAGCAGATGTCACTCAGGATTTGAGTTCGTGTTACTCCCCTGAAAATTCACAAAAGCCCTCCAAAATGAGGTCTGATTCCCACCTTCCAGAGGAGCAAGTGCCCCAGTTTCAGGGAGGTTTGGTTACTTGCCCCTGAGGACGTATGATAAAAGTTATGGGAGCAGGAGTTGAGCTTGGAGCTATCATTCTGATTTGGGAGCCCTTGCGATCACAGAAGTATACACCCCCCCCACCTTAAAATCAAATTACTTATGTAGTATATTTTTCCCCAGCTTTATTGAGGTAAGATTGACAAATAAAAATTATATATTAAAAAAACAAAATATATATTTGCATATGTTTACACATATTTGTTTATATTTGCATACATAATATATTTACATACATAAAATTTGTATGTATACAATGTGACATTTTGATATATGTATATATTGTAATGTGATCACCACCATCATCCATCACCTCACATAGTTACCATTTTTTGTGTGTTTGGTGAGAAAATTTTATATCTACTCTCAGCAAATTTCAAGTTTACAACATGGTAATGTTAACCATCATCACCATGATGTGTGGCTATATCCATCTTATAATTAAACTTTATACTCTTTGACCAATATCTCCTCCTTTCCCCCACAGCTCCTGGCAGCCACCAATCTTCTTTATCTATGAGTTTGATTTTCTTAGATTCCACCTCGGTGGACTCTGAACCTTCAGACTTGGCACCAGGAACACACAAATCCAGCTGCTGTCTGCCACAATACCATCATTAGCAAAGCATTGAAACAAAACACTGTCTGGGTGGGAAGAAAAAATGGAAGACCACAAGGGGGGGAAACTATTTGTTTCTCCAGGCAGTTGGTCAGTCCAGGACCATTGTCTATGAGGTGCTACCTCTAAACTATGAGCATGGCATGTTACTGAAGTATACTCACAAAAATTTTGAATTTGTTCCAGGAACCAGGGACACAGGCAGGAAAAGAGCCCACAGCTTACAGTCTAATGACAAGATAGACAGATATAGTGTCAAGAGATGTTTAGTCTATGAAGAATTCTTACATATGGATTGGGCTTCTCTTGGTATGTTTCACAAAAAGCCTAGAGAAATGCTGCTCCATCTATTAAGTTGATTGAGGTTGGTTGGATGAACATGATAATTAAAATGTGATTCCCTTTTGTCATTCTTCCCACAGGTCCCATTTGTTCCCTACTACCCAAAAATCTACTCATCCATCCACACCTGAGCCTCCAGCCTTGCATTAAGATGGAAGAAGCCAACTTACCCTCCTTTTCTAGCTATGGACTGTGGTGGTGTTTCAAGCAGCTGGACGAAGAAGAGTTTCAGGCATTCAAGGACTTACTAAAGGAAAATGCCTCAGAACTAGCCATGTGCTCTTTTCCATGGGTTGAAGTGGATAAGGCCAGTGTGGAACACTTGGCCTACCTCTTGCATGAGCATTGTAGAATTCCCCTTGTCTGGAAGATATCCACGACCATCTTCGAACAGATGAACCTGCCTATGCTCTCTCAGAAGGCAAGGGATGAAATGGAAAGTGAGTAAGACATGGGGCAGATCCAAGGGTAGGAGAGAAGCTGGGGGACCTCAAGTTACTATGGAAATGGGAGGGAGGACACCATTGTTTTCTCGTTGGGTCCGCCCCTATAGCATGAGTCTAAACCCTGAAAATTGACTCATGGACCATTCCTCCCCAGCTGGAAATTAGCGCAGTATCTAGCCTGTGGAACAAAGAAGGAGAAGAAGTAGGCACAAGACCCTCTACCTGGACAGAATTTGGTTGACGTTCATTAACAGGATTTAGAGCTATAACTACTAAGCTTGAGTCTGGAGCTGCCACTGGCTACATGTGTGACTTTGGGCAAGACCCCTTCTGCTCTGACTCTTGTATTCTACATCTTGCAACAGTACCTGTGAAGCTCACATGTGCTGTTGTGAAGGTTCGGTAATGTATAGAAAATGGTTAACAAAGCTGAGTCCATTTTTTGAAAATGCAGTGGTAGCTGTACAGTGGATGTCTCCCTGACTTTTGCCCCAGGCTGAGGGACTAAGGTTCAAGGAACTCTTGTAGGGACTGACTCTACACAGGATGTTGATGCCATATTATAGTGATGTACTTAGATCAAAGGGTGGATTATCTTTGGGTGTTTGGGAGAAAAATAGTAGGGAAAAAGTAAGTTTTCCTTAACTGAAGGAATTCTTTTCTTCAACCATGAACAGTAAACTTAGAAAAGAGTCCCACATGTGAGCAGTCAAACTGGCCCTAAAGACCACAGATGGTCCATGCCTGCATGCGACTTAGCATATGTGGCTACAGAGGACTTTAAGAGAAGCTGTCCCTTCTGGGCTTCAAAGAAGCCCTGTGTGGAATACATGTTGGTATTCATAGGAAACGAGGATTGTAAAAATTAAGATAATAGCTAATGTTTATTGAGTTGGTTCTACTCCAGGTTAGGCCTTGTGTTGACATGTGCTGCCCTGCCATTGCATCTCAAACCCACCCAACGAATAAGTTCCCCATGGCAGAAGCTAAAATAGAGGTTCTACCAAGTCGCACAACTTTACAAGTTCATGAGCTAACATGCAACAAATATGAGGCTCATTATTTAACATTCATCTAGCATATCTATAAATCATCATGTGTCACATGCCAGAGTTATTTATAGCTTTCAGTGCAGTAAGGAAGAGGGATAAATGGGCATTTTTTTAATGGATGGTGTAGAAAAATATGAGAGGTCTCCACTTCAGATTAGAGGGAAGTGAAGACTAGAGTCAATTTCTAGAAGAAGTAAGGTTCAGGCTGAGAGAAAAATGAAGAAAAGGAGTTATCCAAGCTAACTTAACATGGTCGAGAAGCATATTCTGAACAAGAGATGCAGCATTATGAAGCCTTTAACCACGGAAGAGCCCAGATAGACCACAGAGAATTGGAAGGACTGTGGCAGGAGGTGACAATAGAGAGATGAACACAGCATCTTGAAAACAATTTTAATAGCAAAGCATAAGCAATTGCAGTTTTAAAGGAGTGGAGGGAAATAATCAAATTTGCAGTTCAGCATTGCTCCAGAATGGGCCAGACAGAGTCATGAATAGATGTGGAGAGACCAGTTGGGAGGCTGTGCTAGTACCCCATGGGAGAGATGGAGGTGGCTTGGACTGGAGTGACCATGGCAGTTAGAGAAAGAAGTAGAAATAAAAATGGAAGCTGTTTCACAAGCACACACACAGCAGTTTTTGAGGGTTTCGTGCAAAAAGAATATGGTATCAAGGATAATATACAAGTTTCTGCCATTAGAAACTGGGTGGATAGGTCTCCATGGCCTCATCCCAGGAAATGCTGAAAGAGGTGTTTTGTAGCACATAGATCAGAGAAGACCAATGGGAGACCTCATGAGTTGAAGACACCTCTATTTGGGTAACCCACAGACATCTAATGAGTAGTTAACTCATTTGAAGTTCAAAGACTCTTGAATATAAATTCTTAATAACCATAACATGCTGCCTCATTATGTGACTTACTCAAGGCCATGCAGCAAAAAAAGGACTGAAATGTACATTTCCAAGTTCAAGATCAGAGCACTCTTTACTGTACATCTCTGTTATGTCTCTCTGATGGCAGCCCTTAGATCTGACTCCATCATTTCCATTACAGGCTAGTCATGGGACAAACCATGATATCCTGGGGCTTGTCTTAGTTCCCCTCAGTAATTTGGGCAAGGGGTGCTCTTGTCCCTGGTTTGAATAATTGCTATGACTTTATCAAGGCTGTTCTCTCATCTACTCTGTGTTGTAGAATGTTTTATGGTCAAAATACCAGAAGATTCTACACCAATGAAGATTGACCATGGAACAAGCATGGAAGAAGTGCCAGGTCAGTGTGAGGGTGGTGGAGAAATGGACTGAAACCATGACTGCTGATTATCTAATGTTCTTTCACGTCTAACATCCTATCATTAGCTGACTGGATAGGTTATGAAGGTCTGTAATCATTGTCTCTCTTAGTCTAAGTCCAAGAGAGTTCTGTGGTCTTAAGTCTTTATGACAATCCATTGGGTTCCCATCTTCAGTTTGGGCAACTTTATGATCCTACCAAGACAAGCCCCTCCTAATCTGCTTTGAAGACTTTTGTAGAGAGAACCAGATAGCACAAAACCAGATGTGACACAATTTCCCAAACATGAGCATTGACAACATGCCAGGCACTGCTCTGTGTGCTTGTGATGCATCCATAGATGTTCATGAAGCTTACACTTCAGTAGGGAAGAAGGAAGATGAGCCAACAAATAAGATCTAACCAGTGAAGCCAGAACCCAGAAGGAGAGAGGCAGGCTTCTGTAGATGGCAGGCAATCATCACTATTACCCACACTACCACTTGTATCTGGTGAATCTTCCAGACATTAGTACTGATCATGAAACCAACCTCATTTTAGTGCAGCATTGTTCAGGCTCTGGATAGGAAACAAAGTTAATGTTCAAGTCAGAGGAATTGATATGAGTCAGAGTTCCAGAATTCCAGAGGTTATAAATTGTTCCAAGTTTAATGGACATCTAAGCTTACCAGGGTAAGTCCTCTTGGCTATACATTTTCCCAGTGATAAAATTGTGTCTTACTAGATTACTAAGTGACAGTTTAGTGGTGGTATGACATAGAGACAATGACAGACTAATCTTGGCAGTAGGACCAAATCAAAATTGACAGAAGCTGGAGTTTTATTGTCAGCCACTTCTGGAAATCCCTCTAAATTATTATTGTATCTGAGAACCACCACTCACCAAGACCATATGGGTTCAGCACTGTACCAAGTGCTTTATCTCATAATTCTCCAAATTCTCGGACTACCTATGTGGCAGTAACTGTCATTCCAGTTGTCCAATAATGTAACTGATACCCACAGGCTAAATGGCCAAAACTCTCCTTGTATAGACATATCCAATCTCACTTTAAGCACCACTTTAGTTGTGTGCTGTTTTGGTATGTCGCATTTCATTTCCACTCATCTCAAAGATAATTGTCTAATTTGCTTCATGATTTCTTCTTTGACCCTTTGATGATTTATGGTCGCCTTGTTTAATTTCCACATATTTCTGAATTTCCAAATTTCCTTTTGCTATTGACTTCTAATTTTACTCTGTCATGCTAAGAGAGCATATGCTGTTTGATTTCCACCCTTTTAAATTGGGAACATGTTTTATGGGCTGACAGGTGAACTTTAGAAGAACATGTTTCTGCTATTATCCAGTAGAGTGTTTTTCTATATATCTGCCTCCACCGTTTTCTATCTCTGTCAATGGCTGAGACTGTTCCTTACATATGGCAAGGTTATTCCCCACATCATCTAAGACAAATATGTACATAGTGGCACTAGGAAACTATTTCCTAATAAGTACACATGATGGCTATTCTCAATAAGTGTGAGCTATTACATCATAGAGGCTATGTGATGTTTTACCAAATCCCCTCATGCATTCTTCAGAGCAACATTACAACACAGGAACTATGGTTTTATAGATGAACAAACAGAAGGATGTGTGGGTCCAGTATGTTAACTAACACCTCACAATTGGTAAGTGACAGAATCTACATTTGAATCATGTGTCTGACTCCAGACCCTTAGTTCTGAACCACTAGCTTTGACCCTTCATTTTAATGACCTGCCAGGCAGTCTCCAAGGATAAAGAGCAGAAATGAGACCAGAAACCATACCTTCTGGTTTTGAACCTAGTGCTCATTTTATGTACACTCTATCCCTCCAGCTGAGCCCTTGGTTGCCATGTGCCAAACAGGTCAGAAAATGAACCTGGCATTGCAGAGCTTATCTTAGCTATTCTATGGGTCTGTGCCATCTCTGATTTGGATGATTTACCTAAATGTGTGGGAGTTTATCCTTATTTCCTCTTTTTTTGCAGAAATGTCACAAGCTATGGAACAAGATGGCACCACAGCAGCAGAGACAAAAGATCAAGGTAAATAAATGATTTATTCCTATATTTTATTACCACATTTAAATTATGACATTGGGGGAGGGGCTGTGTATGGAGTGTAGATGGCTGGGGAGTCCACTGTCCCTTTCTTCATCCTCGTTTGTCTCTGTTACGTCAGTCCCTTCCTTAAAAGTTCCTGACATCATCACCACAGACAGAGTCACAGTATGTTCACTGTGATTATCGGCAGCCCGTTTTTATGAAGATAAATTCCAAATTCCCAAGTTCATGGGGGAGACCGTGGGCATTAAGGACAAGCTTGTTTGACAGGAGCTAAATAGAGATAAGAGGTCAAGTGCTTGGTTCAAAATGACTTAGCTAGTGGTGTTTTGTTGTTGTTGTTGTTGTTGTTGTTATAATTTTTTGCCTTCATACTGTTGACAGTCCAGGGTTATATGTTAATTAAAACAGACAATATAAAATGAAGACAAGATCACAGGTGTGAAATGACAGTTGACCAGTCAAGGAAGTGACGGCAGGCTTCTCTGAGGAAATGTCACTTGAGGCTTTTTTTAATTATGATATAATTCATATACCAAAGAGCTCACCCTTTTAAAGTGGACAATTCAATGGTTTTGAGTACATTCATAAGGTTGTGTAACTACCACCAGTATCTGATTCCAGGAGGTTTCCCCAAGAAGAAACTCTGGACCCACAAGCATTCACTCCCATTTCCTTCCCCAAGTCCTAATCTATTTTATGTCCCTATGAATTTGCCTACTCTGGACATTTCATATAAATGGACTCATACAGTAGATGGCCTTTCGTGATTGGCTTCCTTTATTTAGTATAATGTTTTCCAAGTTCATACATGTTGTAGCACATATAGGCTTAATTTATTTTTAGCACTGAATAATATTCTGTCCTATGGACAGACCACATTTTCTTTATCCATTCATCAAACAATGCGCATTTGGGTGCTTTCCATTTTTCTGGCTATTATGAATAATGCTGCTATTAATGTTCATATACAAGGAAGTGGTCATGGAAAGAAGTGATTGGACTTATGAGATATTTAATAGAATTTAGGGTTTGGAGTTTCAGAGTAAAAAGCTGCATGAATGGCTCCCACCTTCTACTGAGACAACTGGTGGATGGTGATGCCAAGAATCAATGATTTAAATCTCGAATTATGGAATTGCTTCAAGCTAGGCATTTTTTCCTACCTGTACAACATAGCATGATGGCACAGCATGAGTTACTTAGTCATTTGTTGGACAAATATTTGAAAACTTGATGGCTGTCAGTACTGTCCATTTTTTAGTACTGATGTTGATGACACTTCTAGAGTACTTCCTAGGGCCAGGCACTCACTGTTTTCACATTTTATAACTGGCATTCTAAACCAGTCTCATAAAGAATATCCCCATTTTACAGATGAACAAACTACCGTAGATGGTTGATGTGAGGCTAAAATTAGATTTATGTACAAAACAATGAGCCAAATACCTGTTCCAAGATAAGTTCACAACTACCTTTTTTCTAATTATCAGTTACAGAAAACTTAGGAGGAGGAAGTTTTGGGCTGGAGGTCAAAGATGAAATGAGTTTTTGATGCATTGAATGTGAGGTCTCCATGACAATTGAAGGTAGTGAGTTAGACACCAGAACCTAGAATTTTGGAAACAAATCAGCACCAGAGAGAGAGGTTTGGAGCTCTTAAGCATAGACATGATACAAAATAAAGAAAGGTAAGATTTAGAACTTTTGTGTAGAGATCTTATATAGAGCCAGTAATTATCTTGTATACACATACAAGACTCCTACTATCTTTTTAAAAGATCATTGTGATGCCAGAAAATGTAAGGACCCAGAATTAGGTTTTTATTTTTCATGTTACTGAGTACCTATTGGATGTCCAAGACTGTCACAGAGGCTGGAGGTATGGAGATAAAATAATAAGGTTATCATGAACCTTGTATTGTGAGCCAGGGGCTAGACAATAATTAAAGCATTGTAGTTTATGACAAACATTGGGATAAAAATAAAACAGGTTAATGTGAAAGAATTATGGTTTGGAAAGACATATGCACCTCTATGTTCACAGCAGCGTTATTTACAATAGCCAAGGTATGGAAGCAACCTAAGTGTCCATCAAAAGACAATAAAGAAGTGGTACATATGTACAATGGAATATTACTCAGCCATAAAAAGAAGGAAGTCTTGCCATTAGTGACAACATGGATGGACCTAGAGGGCATTATGCTGAGTGAAATAAGTCAGACAGAGAAAGACAAACACCATGTGATCTCATTTATTTGTGAAATCTAAAGAACAAAATAAGTGAACAAAACAGAAACAGACTCATGATACAGAAAACAAACTGATGGTTGCCAGATGGGAGGGGGTTGGGGGCTGGGTAAAAAGGGATGGGATGAAGTACAAATACTTTAAAATAGTTACAAAATAGTCATGGAGATATGAAGTACAGCAGAGGGCTGTGCATGCCTTTCTGTGTCTGTCACATGGACATGCATCTCCATAGCAGCCTGGACCTACCAGGACAGAATTGGAGATGCAAGCCCACCCTGCAGGTGTAGAACTTGGGGCCATGCATACATGTACTCCTCTCCCTCACGCTCCTCCACCTTTCAGAGGCCTCACATGGTATAGGTTATTCATTGAGAAAACACTTGTGTCCACAGGGTGCCAAGTACTGGGATAAATACCAAGGATACCGCAATAAATTTAAAAGTCTAATGTAGCATCTACTGGGGAGAGATACACCATAAGCAAATAAAAATGCAATGTGTCAGGTATGAAGTTCTGAAAAGAG
Organism: Pteropus medius; assembly: GCF_902729225.1. Classification (NCBI taxonomy): domain Eukaryota; kingdom Metazoa; phylum Chordata; class Mammalia; order Chiroptera; family Pteropodidae; genus Pteropus; species Pteropus medius. Next base: position 955,316 of record NW_024349142.1, on the reverse strand, counting down.
GTATTGGGTTACGGGACAAAAGGAGTCATTTTGTAGAAAGTCCACAAACTTTTGAGGATGGGGCCTTTAAATGGAGGAAGGAGGGGTAGGGTTTGTTGCCAGCATGTTGCTGGGAAGAGACAAAACTCTCATGTCTGTAGACTGTCTGAAATCCAGACTTCTCCAGACTTTGCTTCCTGTTTTTCTTCTCCTCGCTCCTGTCCAACTTAGGCCAAGAAGGTGACAAGTGGCACTACAAAGGTCATGTGATGACAAGATTCGCCTTGAAGTCAGACACATGCCGTGATTTTGAAAGCTTTGCCTCTGACTGTCAGCAAATGCAAGTGTTGTCAGGTGCTTTTAACCCAGACCAGTGGGGCTTCCGGCCCCATACTGTGGTTTTACATGGAGAGTCAGGGCTTGGGAAGTCGGCGCTGGCCAGGAGGGTCCTCCTGCACTGGGCTCGTGGGGAGCTGTACTCCGACATGTTCTCCTACGCCTTCTTTCTCCATGCCAGAGAGATACAGTCAAGGAGGGAGAGCACTTTCATGGAGTTAATTTCTGGAGAGTGGCCAGAATCCCAGGTTCCCATGATGGAGATCACAGCCCAACCAGAAAGGCTCTTGTTTGTGGTTGATGGCTTTGATGACCTGGATGTTGCCTTCAAGGATGATGATATGAATCTCTGTGATGACTGGGCTGAGAAGCAGCCCGTGGCAGTCCTGATGCACAGTCTGCTGAAGAAGGTGCTGCTCCCCAGGTCCTCTTTGATAATCACAGTTAGAGACGTGGGCGTGGAGAAGCTCCAGGCTATGGTCACGTCTCCCCGCTACCTCTTAGCTGAAGGCATGTCGGTAGAAGGGAGGGCTCAGCTGTTTCTCAAGCACACAAAGAGTGAGCACCAACAACTACAAGTCTTGCACTCAGTGGCACACAACCATCCACTCTTTGACAAATGCCAGGGCTCTGTCATCTTGTCACTTATCTGCCAGGCCCTCCAGATCCAAGAGGCATCAGGAAAGAGTCTGCCATGCACCTGCCAAGTCCTCACAGGCTTGTACGTCACCTTTGTGGTCCATCAGCTCACCCCTCAGGATGCATTCGGCCGTTGTCTCAGCCCGGAAGAAAGAGTTGTCTTGAAGGGCTTGTGCCAGATGGCCACAGAGGGGGTGTGGGGCACAAAGTTTGTGTTCTACAACGACGACCTGGGTGTTCATGGCCTGACAGACTCGAAGCTCTCCACTCTGTTTCACATGAACATCCTTCACCAAGATGGCCACAATGACAGCTGCTACACGTTCCTCCATGTCAGCCTCCAAGAGTTTTGTGCTGCCTTGTACTACATTCTAGAAGGGTTGGAGAGCGACTGGGACCCCCACCCTCTGCTCACGGAGAATATTAGGACTTTAATGGAGCTCAAACAGATTGGCATCAATGTCCACTTACTGCAGATGAAGCGTTTCTTGTTTGGCCTGATGAACAAAGAGGTGACAAGGGCACTGGGTGACCTGCTTGGGTGTCCTGTGCCCCTGGTGGTGAAGCGGGTACTTCTGCACTGGGTCTGTCTGCTGGGCCAGCGGGCCAACACCGCTGCCCCACAAGACTTCCTGGACTCCTTCTACTGTCTTTTCGAGACTCAAGATGAAGAGTTTGTCCGCTTGGCATTGAATGGCTTCCAAGAAGTATGGCTTTCAGTTAACCGGCGAATGGACTTGCTCGTGTCTTCCTATTGTCTCCAGCACTGCCACTGTTTGCGGAGAATTAGGATGGATGTCCAAGAGATCTTCTCAGAAGATGAGCCGACTGAGGCATGGCCTGTGATTCCACAAGGGTGAGTCCCCCATTTTGCAGTTCTTTGCCTTTCGTCTTAGGTGTTGGTGTTTTCATACAATGAAATAATCACTTCAGTTAAGATAATTAGCATATCTGCCACCTCATATGGCTACCACTTTCTTGTGTGTGTGCATGTGTATGTACATGTGTGTGACATTTTCTTTTATCCATTCATGGAAATTTAGGTTGTTTCCGTATCTTGGCTATTGCAAATAACAGAGTGCAAATATCTCTCAGATCCTGATTTAAATTCCTTTGTATAAGTGGGATCACTGAGTTGTATGGTAGTGAATTGTTTGAGGAAACTCCATACTGTTTTCCATACTGGCCACACCATTTTGCATTTGAGGGGGAACAAGAATTTAAGCAGAAATCTGTTTTGAGAGCCAGCAACTACAAGTCATCCTAGCATATCCCCTGGGGTACCAAATATCAGTACGAAGGGTGGATATGAAAGTGCTTGCTCGTGCAAAGCACAAAGTGATGTCACTAAGCTGGCCTCTAAGCCTCTAAAGTCATCCCTGTCTCTTCCCAATAGATTCTGGTCCCTCAACTCTGACATTCTTGCACTGATGCTTGTGTTAATATCCACTTTGTGGAAACAAATGTTAGTTGTCTTCTCCAATATAGGATGCAGTTCAAGGTCCTGGTTGACAACTGGTGGGAAAATCTTTGCTTCATGCTCGGCACCCACCCAAGCCTACAAGAGCTGGATCTAAGTGGCAGCATTTTGAATGAATGGGCCATGAAGACCTTGTGCATCAAACTGAGACAGCCAACCTGTAAAATACAGAACCTGATGTAAGCCTGCCCTGCTCTGGTACATGCCCTTTCATGGCCATGTCACAGCTCTCCTCTCCTACCTGCTGAGAGAAGACCAATCTGTATAATGTATTCAGAGGGGATGAGTACTGTGGGAGGTACAGGGACCAAGTTCCCAAAAGCATAGGATGGGTGGGGCTCATTCAGGCAAGTGGTAGAGCCTGAGGCGATGACAAGATCAAAGTGCATGATTTACAGGAGGCTTTAAATCAGTGCTGAGTGCTTTTAGGCTAATTCATAGGTAACAAATACTTGAACATGTAATAAGTTCCTGGATCTGTTGTAGACTCCAGGGACTCACCAGGCCCCTGGAGTAGCAAACAAAGTACTAATTCTGCTTCAGACAAAGGTTCTATTCTTTGCTCTTCTCTTCAAGACCAAGCAAAGCACAGGTGACAACCAAGGCTAGAGCAAGTCATGTTCTTGGTTCAAAAGTCTTCCCCTTCTTGCCTTTCCTCTCTGTTCTCTCAGTACTTTCCTTAAAATGGGCTGTGCCTAGGAGCTTGGTAATCTCAGAATAATAAATAATGCCTCTTTCACCTAAAGTCCTATACCAAACTCCTCTGTCAGCAGTTAGATTCATATTTTCCACTTGGTCTCTGTTTTAAATTCTTGTTATACCCTATAATTTGCTTTAATCCTCATGTTATCACTGTATTTGTAACACAACAGGAATACATGACAATGGCAAAGAGATTTAGGAATTACAGATGGTATTAAGTCCTTTGATACCACTTCAACTTCCTACTTCCCTAACTACTTTCATATCTCATGCATTTTATATGCAATTATATGTATATATTGGTGTAAGAATAATTTTAATCCAAATGGTATCACATGATATGTATTGTTTTGACATTTGACTTTTTTCTTCAACTTGAACTGGACTTTATATCTGTGTGTAGTTCTATTCTCAATGGACTATATGTATTTCATTCTTTGGTGGAGGTAGGATTAATTTTTAATTCATTTCATTTATATTTGACATTCAATATTATATTAGTTTCAGGTGAACAGCATAGTGGTTAGACATTGATATAACTTGTGAAGCGATCACCCTAATTAGTCCAGTCCCCACATGACACCATGTATAGTTACTAAAATATTATTGACTATATTCCCTGCGCTGTAATTACATCCCATGATTATTTTGTAACTGCCAATTTGTACTTCTGAATCCCCTCCCCTTTTTCACCCACCCTTACAACCCCTTCCCATCTGGCAACCATCAGATATTCTCTGTATCTGTGAGTCTGTTTCTGTTTTGTTTGTTCATTTATTGTATTTCATTCTTAAGCCTAGTTCTCTTGTTTGACTCTTTGTTGAATGCATCCCCCCACCAGATGAAACTCTGAGAGCATAGAATATTAGCATTGTTTAATACTCCATTCCCAGTGCCTGGCACATCATAGGTGCTTAAGTATTTGATGCTTTAAAATTAAATAAATGCAAATAATGAGAAAGAGGGAGTTGGAATGGGAAAAGTGTGAAAAGAAAAAATTACGCTATGACTATCGCCAGTGCCTAATGCATATTTTCTTGTTTGTCTTCTGTAGATTTAAAAGTGTACAGATTACCTTTGGTCTCCATTATCTCTGGAACACTATTGTCACCAACTGTAATGTTAAATACCTGAGCTTAGAAGGCACTCACCTGAAAGATGAAGATATAGGGATAGCATATGAAGCACTAAGACACCCTAGATGTTTGTTGCAGTCTTTGAGGTAAGTCCTGGGTATGGTTTTCATTTTTCATTTCTTTGATTTCAGGTTTCTTCTTGTTATTTTTAATCTCTATTTTGAAATAATAATGCACAGTAAGTTTCAAAAATGTTAGAGAGTTGGGAGGATGACAGTCTGAAGATGGATGGTGATGATGGTCACACAAGAGTGTATATGTACTTATTGCCACTAAACTGTCATTTTATCACATGAAATGTGGATATGTGTAGATTCCTGAGACCACACAGCAAACAAGATACAGAAGTGCCATCACCCTTGTGTTAGCCTTTAGAGCCACACTCCTCCTTACCCCACCAACCCTCATCCCTGACAACAATTCATGTTTTCATCTCTAATTTTTGTCATTTGGCATCACAGAGAGGTGTGATTTTGTCATACTCTTTAGGTGGAATCATACAGTATGTCACCACCTGAGATTGGCTTTTTTTTTTCAGTCAGCAGATGCCCTTGAGATCTATCAAGGCCATTTTGTGTGTTCCTTTTTGTTGCTGAATGTTATTGGGTGATGTAATCATTCTTCTATCCAAGGACATTTTGGTCATTTCCACTTTGGGGCTGTTACCACAGTTTTGTAAGTCCTGTGCATGTGTTTTGTCGATTCAATTGGCTTGGTCTGAAGGCACTACTTTGGGATGCCCAGGGTAACCTGAGACACAGAAGCATGGGCCCTGTCTTGGGCTTTGCTCACAGACATACAGTAAGTGCGAGAGACTGATTTGCTTTGTGCCCTGTGTGTGTTCTCTAACTCTTAAGCTTCACTTTAAAGAATGTAGCCAAGGAAGTCAGCTGAATCATGAAAGTCCTTGAAGGATGGAGGTGCAGAGGTGTTTACCCAATGCCAAGTGATTTTACAATCGTCTCTGAGAACAAAGAGGAAGCAGCTGCTGGTTCTCTCTGGGTGCTTTGCCAGTAGGGTAACGAGCCTGGGTGTAGTGAGACGCTACTAGCATAATGGCAGATTGATATGTCACACCTTGGAGATGTGCTTTGTGGTAGAATTGGGTAGGAGGGTCATGGGGTAGACAACATTCAATTCTCGTAAGTATTGCCAGTTTTCTCAGGAATTTGCACCTTTTAGCAATTGCTCAAGTGCTTCCTGTGTAGGTGCTGAAGCCACAGCAGGGAGCCAGCCAAGTTAGTTAGACACCTTCCCTCATGGCAGTTATGACCTAGGGAAGAGATGGACAATAAATAATTGCAAGTGATTACTCGGCGGTGAGAAAGAAGGGCATCCTGCCATTTGCAACAACATAGGTGGCCCTTGATGGCATCATGCCGAGTGAGATAAGCCAGACAGAGAGAGACAAATACTGTATGATTTCACTTATACATGGACTCTGAAAAGGCCAAATTTGTAAAAACAGTCAAATGAGGGTTACTGGGACAATAGGAGAGATAGTTAAGGTCACAATCTTGCAACTCGTACACAAATAGGTCCTGGAGATCTAACATACAATGTAGTGATTATAGGCTTCAATATTGTATCATAAACTTCAAACTTGCTGAAAGACTACATCTTTTTTTTGTACTCAACTATGTTTTAATTTACATAAATTGCACAGAAATATTTGCATACAGCTGAATCTATACAAATATGTATTAACGGGATTTCTCTTTGCGAAGGCTTCTATATTCTGTAAGCAAAAAGAATGTAAAAGTTTTGTATTAAGATTAACCCACTCTACTAACTAAAAATAATTTAAAAGCAGTAAGGTTCCCATTGGAAAGCAACTAAAGAGAGGTTGAGAAGGACTTCTTGGAGGAAGGGGTTTCCTGGCCTCTCTTTGCAAAGGAAATCACTGCCTGTTTTCCTAAGAGACTGAATCTTAATGATTCCCACCACACACACACACACAAAAACCCCTTATGTGACAGTGATAGAGGAGCTAACTATTGCTGCAATTGCAATCATATCACAATATCTAAATATATCAAATCCACATGTTTATCCTTAAACTTACACAATGTTGTATGTTAGATATATTTCAATTAAAAATAAAGAAGTGCACATATAAATGTAGGAAATGTTTGCTGGTGATCATTGCTGTGAATGAAATAATGCTGGACAGAGCGGAGGTCTGTCCACTCTGTAAGGTAGTGAGACTGGCTTACTTGGAAGAGGTAACATTCAGGGGACTTGAATGAAAAATAGAGCCACATAAAGACCTGGGGTTGAGGATGAGGAAGGATGATGCAAACAAAGGAATGGTGATGCTTAGAGCCCAAGGCCAGAGCAAGCAGTGTCCAGGAACCAGCAGAAAGGCCAGAATGGCTGACATATGGTGAGTGAGGAGACTGGGTTGCCTCTGGAGGACAGATAGGCATGAGTTTTACATTGTGTCTGCAGGTTGGATCACTGTGGACTAACTCACACCTGTTGTCTGGCAATTTCCAAAATCCTGGTTACATCCACCTGCCTGAAATCTCTCAGCCTCATGGGAAACAAGGTGACAAACCAGGGCATCACACTTCTCTGTGATGCCTTGAAAGTCTCACAGTGCACCCTGAAGAAGCTGATGTGAGTTGCACTTTCTTTCACCAGAGTTATCTTGTCTTAACTGAGGTCGTCCAAGTAATCAGGGAGGGGCAGGGGACTTCAGTAAGAGTTTGATTCTAAAGTCATGGCAAGAGTTGAAAACCAAATAGCACAAATTACCCTTTTTAGAAGGTAATAGTCGAAGCAACAGTAGAAGACAACATATCTTCTCTCCATCAGTCTGTAAAAGGGTAAAAAACAAACAAACAAACAAACAAAAACACCTTTTTATCTACCCTCTTAGGTTTTGTGTCTGGGACCTGCAAATTAAACTGACAATAGACAATTTAACAGGAGAAAGGGCATACAAATTATATTGATGTTAATTTTTTTAAGGGCAGGAGGGCTTCAGAAAGGAAGTGAAAAACCCAAACACGCAATTAGACCTGGGATCTTTTATTCCATTTTAACAAAGGGTAATAAATTATGGAGAAGTGAGGAGATAAAGGAAAGGGAGTTTTGGCTTTATGGCTGAGAAACCATGAGAAGGTGACTAGGAAGTGTATGGGGGAATGAATGGTAGAAAACCGTTATATCAAGACTCATCTCCATCTCTAGTGATAAAGGAGATTGTCTTTTTCCTGATACAGAAACAGGGGGGACGAATGTTTGCTTTTAGGCAGATAGAGGGATGACAGAGAGCTCTTTCTGTGTCTGCTTTGTCTCAATTGCCATCAGTTCAAAATAATGCAAAGTGGCATATTTTGGGATAGCATATCCTGACCCCTTTCAAGTTCAACCCAACCAGCATTCCTTCCTTTATTGAAAAAAACCACCATCCATATTATGGAATGTTTGCTAAATGCAATACCCTGCTTTAAGCACTTTAGATGTGTCATTTCACTTAACTTTGTCACGACCCCATAAGAGGGTTACTATTGAACTCTTATTTTCAAGTACAACCACTTCTTAAGCTTTGAGAAACAGGTAGACTGTCTTGCTTATATCTAGGGGTCCTGATGTGTTAAATGTATGTACTTTAAATAGGAAGGTCAGTCATTTCGGCAAAATCTCATTCCATAGTACATGTGGGGAACATAAATAGCCAGACAGTAGAATCACACTACTCATGCGTTCCCATTGTGGTCACCACCACCTAACCACCCACAATGTTTAGAGTATCATTGTTGACACTGAGTTTGCAAGTTCAATGCAGACACGGTGTGACAATGCAGTATATCTCTAAGGGCATGTCAGCTATTGGGGTGATGTTTCTTTCCCTTCCTTGCAAAGGAAAGGTGCAACTTTTAGACCTCATCATTTCCTTTTTGGGGCTTCTCCTTGCAGACTTGGGAACTGTGACCTCTCAGCTGCCAGCTGCCAGGATCTGGCCATGGCTCTCATTGGGAACCAGAGCTTGACACACTTGTACCTGTCAACCAACAGCCTGGGGAGTGAAGGCGTGAATCTGTTGTGTCGAGCCTTAAAACTTTTCAGCTGTGCTCTACAGAGGCTGATGTGAGTCCAACTCAATCCCCTGTGAGGACTTTGTAGCTTTGTGACAAATAGCATGTGCCTCTCTTGAAGAGCAAGGAGCGTGGAAATGGACAGGATGAAGGGACCTGCTGTGTGCTATATCCTGTCCCTACTTATCACCTTATAGATTTCACAATTCCTTGAAAAATTCTATCTCTTCATTTGCATTTTCTTACAGTGGAAAGTTGCCATTCATCTAAATAGTCGATTCTCATTTGTAGCACAGTTATGTTCTATAAAGTCACCGAGAACACTGAATTATTGACACTGATCCAGGGTCCCTGTTGCAGGGGGAAGAATAGAGGGTTAGGGGTCCTGTATCCTCTGGTAACAATATTTTTATCAAGGGGTCAATAGCTAACCTTATTTTGCGTGGTTCACATGTATTTTCTCCATATGGCACATTACAGATTTGTTGAGATTAACACACTGAACAGGACTTCAGCTCTACTTTTGAAGCAATGAAATCAACAACCAAAAAAAGCACAGAAGTGAAAAAAATGTGGTACTAACTGGACCACAGAAAGAACTGTTGTTTACAAAAGTATAAGAGCTGAAGTGAGTTCGACCTTAGCTAGTAATGTGTGCAATGGGTGACTCAAATTTTTTCCTGTGTGCCCATGAAGGACCATGAGCATTACAAGTATTGATTTAGGTGGTCACCAGTAAATTTTGGTGATCAGGCAAACTCACAAATACAGAATCCATGAATAATGGGGATCCACTGTATTTATGAAGTCCCTAACATTCTTAGCTGCTCATAATAACAGATAAAAGATGGGCGGGGTCCCTATTTTTATATAGCTTAAATTCCAGTAGGGGAGAGTTGGATAATAAGTAAATGAGGTTTTTAGATGGGGTTTTGGTGACGCACAGCTAGCAGCCACAAAAGCTGTGTGACACAACTCCAGGGAGATCAGGCACACAGCTGTTGGATGCTATGTCTCTGCCATTGTCCCACCAGGTATCCACATCACCATTTTAACAGCTGCCTCCTCATATTGTCAGACTGCTCTCCCATTTTACATCTTTGGTTTGATGGTGAGAATGAAAGTTTTTTGTCACTCCTCTCCCCCTACTGTCAACTTGCTCCATTGGGATCACTTTGCTTTATCATTTCATCTCTTTGACCAATTAGTCCACCAATAACTTCATGTGAGTGAAAAATAGACATGAGTTAATGGCAGGCCTACAGCTAGAAATTCTGCTAAAGAATAGAACTTTAATAAGTCTATCTTGTGACACATTCCAAGGTTCTCTGGTGACTAAGTGATGGGGTGATACTGAGTGCAAGAAAAGATAATAGAATGATGACACCCCTCCCCAAAGATGTCCACATCCTCACCCCTGAAAGCTGTGATTATGTGACTTTACATGGCAAAAGAGACTTTAGATGTGATTAAAGATCTTGAGATGGGGAGATGATCCTAGATCACATGATCACATGGGTGGCCCAATGTCATCACAAGTGTCATTGTAAGGGAAAAAAGGAGGCAGGAGGGTCAGAGGAGGAGATGAGATGATAGAGGTCAGTGATGCAATTGCTGGCTGGTGACCAGAAACTAAGGAATGTGGGCAGCCAATAAAAGCTGGAAAAGACAAGGAAATAGTTCTCTCTTTGAGTCTGCAGAAGGAGATGGTCCTGCTAACAGCAAGTCTCTGGCCTCCAGAGCCGTACTAAAACACACGTGTTCTTGGGTACCACATTGGTGGGGATTTGTTACAGCAGCAACAGGGAACTAGTACATTGAGTATGAGGACAAATTAACAGGAGACAGACAGAGGATCTTGATCAGCATGCAGCACGGGCATTAGGCATTGCACCTAACACTTCGAGGTCATTCTGACACGTATGCCTGACAGTCTTCTTAAATACAAACATGGTCCTCTCCCAGAGGAGGGGCAAGCTGAGGCCAAGAGAAGTGGCTCATCCAGGGTCACATTGAGTCATGAGTGTGATCTTCCTCTTTCCCTTACATGTGTCCCACAGACTAAATGAATGCAATGTAGATGTCGCTGGCTGTGGCTTTCTTGCTCTTGCACTTACCGGCAACCAACATCTGACACATCTGAGCCTCAGCATGAACCCCTTGGGAGATAATGGGATGAACCTTCTGTGTGAGGTCATGGCAGAACCATCTTGTCACCTCCAGGACTTGGAGTAAGTTTCCCATGGTTGTTGGGGGTCATCTCTACCACAGTGGGGGCTGAGGTTCCCTGAAGGTCAGGAGATATGAGTAAGAGTACTGGAACCAAAAATTAGTTCTGGGGTCAACTGAACCTCATTTGGTCCAGTGGACACTCTGGGTAAGTTGGTATGTTGACATTACAAGTGTGACAAGGACAGAAATCATTCTGAACAGGAGCCCCATGGCAGGGTGTATGGAGGACTAGATCATCCTTGATCTCCAAAACCTGTTTACATCTCAAAACACATCCTCTTGCCCAAAGTTAATCTTCAGCTCCTCGTTCTGTGCTTGGAATGGAGACAGGAGGGACTGCTTATCTCTTAATCCTTTTTCTCTGGGTTCAATTTCTTCACCCCTTATTGGAATGTTTCTATTTAACAGAAATATTCTATCACTAAACAAACTGTAGAAAAATTGATATCTCAGTGAACAGAACTAAATCTCTAATCTCACAACCAAGCAATAATCACTGTTAATATTTTCGTAGATGTCTCCTGGAGGCATAAGTAGCATTTAATGTGTCACAAAGTAATCCTAGCATTCTTACCACGTAGTGGGCACAGGGCTCTAAATATTGTGCACACCTAGTCTCAAGTGGTCCTCAGCCACCACACACTGGAGGTGGGGACTAGAACTCCCAAGGAACCAAAATTTTGCCTTTGATCTCGCATTTTGTCCTTGAAGACACAGTCATCCTCCCTTATCCATGGGGGATACATCCCAAGACCCTCCAGTGGATGTTTGGAAACACAGATAGTACTGCACCCTATATAAACTGTATTTGCCTGTATGTACATCCCTATGATAAAGTTTAATTTATAAATTAAATACAGTGAGATGAATGACAATAATAATGGAATAATTATAACAATATTCTGTAAGAAAAGTTATGGGAATGTGGTCTCTCTCTCCTCTTCCCCCTCCCTCAAAATATCTTATTGTCCTGTACTCACCTTTTAAATGAGGCACCTTATGACTTCTCTTTGGCATTTCTACCAAATTGCCAGTCTCACTACCCTTCTGCTTTCTGGCCATTATTAAGTAAAATAAGGGTGACTTGAACATAAGCACTGATACCACAACAGTCCATCTGATGACCCAGACAGCTACTGAGTGACTAACCGGTAGGTAGCGATTACAGTTTGGAGGCAAAGGGATGATCCACGTCCTGGGTGTGAAAGTTCATCACGCTACTCAGAATTTTAAAATCATGAGTTATTTCCGGAATTTTCCATTTAACATTTTCAAACTGTGGTTGACTGCAAATGACTGAACCCACAGGTAAGGGGGGACCCCTGTATGCAGATTATAATAGTAAATGAAGTGTGGTACAGTATTTCATTTCATGGAATACTTTTTAAATCCCCTAAAGCTGGACACTTAGCTTGTGTACAGTGCTTCAGGTCATGTGTACCTTATCAATCTTTCTGTACTTAATAGAATTTTCTTTTGATCAATTACAAGGATAGAATTTAATGAATCAAAAAGTAGGACCATTATGTGATTTTTCCCTTCCCAAAAATAAACAAAAGAAAGGGATTGATAGAGCTTATAATCCACAAAACTCTGACTGTCCCCCAAGTATGAATTCATCTATTTTCATGAAATTGGCATTTCAAACCCTCCTTCTGCATGGCATGGAAACTTAAGCTTAGTCATTGGGGATGCCATTTTGGGGGATTGTGTTTAAGTGCCAGGTTACCCGGCCCTCACCACCACCATTTATCCATGCTGGCACCAAAGACTTGGTCCTTCTCACCCAACTTTCAGGTACAAGCCCTCGCAGCTGGGTCCTTCCTCATTCTTGTCATGAATGGATCATGAAGACAGACTCTCTCATCCCCAATGGGGCCATTATGTCCTCAGCACACTAATCTGAAGATACGAGACTCTGAAGCTGTTTCCATCATCTCTACTCAAATGAAGTACCCAGTTGTTACTGCAGGGGCCATTTCCACTCACCCTCCCCCACTCGTCCTGGGAACAGAAGCACACGATGAATCTCCTTTTGGATTCCAAGCCGTACCCAGCATTTCAGTGACTTCTGTCATCCTTTCTCTCCCTCTCAGGGACCTCACCAACTTCCACTCACCCTTCTTTTTTTTTTCTCTCTCTCCCCCTCCACCACGGAGAATCTTTATCCTACCTCCAGGCGGGAAGCAAGTTCTTATGCGCTCATTTATTTTTCTAAAGTTACCTCCAGCCCCATCAAACACTTTCCCCACTCTCCACTGCCATCTGTCTCCTGAGCCAATGGACTCTGCACAGTCTCAGCCATTCATAGGGATGGACAGAAAGGTGACCAGTTAGGAAGGAATAAAGTAAATCCCCACTAATGTTTCTGAATGTTATCCCACTGCAGCATTCTCCTCAAGAGATGTGGATAATCTCTCGCTGTGTCTGCAGGTTGGTGCAATGTCACCTCACTGCCGCCTGCTGCAAGAATGTGTCCTACATGATCACAAGAAGCAAACACCTCAGGAGCTTGGATCTTGCTGCCAACGCCCTGGGTGACAGTGGGATGGCAGAGCTGTGTGAGGGATTGAAGCAAAGGAAGAGTTCTCTGAGGAGGCTTGGGTAAGCTCCCAGGATCATCCCTTAGGGCTGGGCTCAGAGGAAGGGGCATCCAAGCATGACGTTGCTTAAACAGAGACAAAGTTCCAACTTTCCTGATTCCATTCAATTAGGCAGAATACAACATTGGCAGAGTAACAACCTGAGACATAAATTCCAACCAGGCTCCAATATATGGAATGAGTAAAATGGCAGGTGCTTGAGACTGTTGTTTGGAGGTAGTAAGCACTCAGTAAAAGTTTATAGGACAACTCGTGAGTGCTAGGCATGGTGCCAAGTGGTGGGGTACCAAGGTGAATAAATATGGGCATTGCAGAATATATAGTCTAGTGAGAAAGATGGACCGAAAAGCAAGTGATGACATTGGTGGTTCTCAAATGTTAGTGTCAGCATCAGAATCACCCAGGAGACTTGTTAAAACAGGGCACTGGTGCCTTCGGTGGAATATCATTCAGCCATAAAAAAAAATGAAGCCCTGACACATTACAGCATGGGTAAACCTTGAAGGCTGGCTGTGTGAAAGAAGACAAATATAAAAGGTCACGTCTTATGATGCTATTTGCAGGAAATGTCCAGAATGGGCAAATCCATAGAGAAAGGAAGTAGTGTAATGGTTTTCCAGGGACTGGGGGGACTGCTGAATGGGTACAGATTTCTTTTTGGGGGGATGAAAATCTGTTGGAACTAGACAGAGGTGGTAGTTACACGACATTGTGAATTATCATAAAATGTGACCCATTTATTGAGCACCAGCCATCCATACTCTTTACTCTAGCATAAGAATTCCCAAATACACAAAATCTGCAATGATTAGGATATCTAAAACCTATATACCACCAGTTAGCATAAATGATCTATCTGGTACACTACTTCATAGCAAGTCATAGATTTTGACAATCCTCCCCTAAATACCTCAGTGTGCATCTCTAAAGAGAAGAATATTACTACAGAACCATTATTACATGGAACAAGGCTCTTTGGTTTTCCACTGCTCTCAGGATAAAATCCTAAATCCTTAGTTATGACCTAAAATGTCCAGCCTCATCTGACACCACTGCCACTACTCACTCTGGCCATCTAGTTGACAGTCTGTGTCTCAGATATGCCCACTCCTTCCTTCCACAAGGACAGCAGACATGCAGTTTCCTAGGCATGCATCACTATTTTTGGCCCCCATTCACTGAATTTCTCATCTTTTGAGTTTTAGGTGAAAAGTCCCTTTCTCAGCAAGTCTTTCTCCTTGCTTTGTTCTCTAATCAGAGGCTCTCTCAACCTTTCTTTTTCATTCTTTCCACAACTTATGAATTGTCCAGCAGCTCTCAATGTGACAACTGGCATCACCACCTGAGAACTCATTAGAAATGCAAATTTCCAGGTCTTCCTCAAAACTACTGAACCAGGAACTCTAGGGGTAGAGCCTGTTTTTTTGAACATTGAAGTGGAAGTCAAACAAGTTGAAGAAGGATCAGTCAAGATCATTGATCGTTGGCGTTATCTCTTGGGGGTCCTGGCCCTGCAGGTTGGAGGCATGTGACCTGACGTCTGATTGTTGTGAGGGCCTCTCCTTGGCTCTCTCCTGCAACCAGTGCTTGATCAGCTTAAACCTGATGCGAAACAATTTCAGTCCAGAAGGAATGATGAAGCTGTGTCCGGCCTTTGCTCATCCCAGGTCTAATCTACAGATTGTTGGGTAAGTCCTTGGCAATCATCAACTGAGACATAAGCCTTTTTCCATTGCAGACATGCTAGTTGGCAGAAAAGCAGTTTATCACAGAAGGTGAGATCGTGGCTAAGCAACCAGATCCTTATTCAACCAATAATGCCTGCTATGTTCCAGGCACCGTGCTGGGTGCTGGGGACACAAGGATATGGGAGTCAGAGGCAAGGTGTCCATATATCGTGGGGTTTACTTTGTGGTGGGTTTGGGAGAGTAGAAAGACAACATACAAATAAAATGTTTAGCCTCAAAAAACTAAAAATAGAATTCCTATCTGGGCCAACAACTTCACTTCTGGGTACACACCCAAAAGAACTGAAAGCAGGATCTCAAAGAGATATTTGCACCTCCACGTTCACAGCAGCACTATTCATAACAGCCAAGAGGTGGAAGCAACCCAGGTGTTTGTTGACAGGTGAATGGATAAGTGAAATGTGTATCTACATACAATGGAATATTATTCAACCTTAGAAAGGAAGGAAATTGTGAAAGCTTGAGAACATTGTACTGAGTAAAATAAACCAGACACAAAAAGACAAATACTATATGATTCTTCTTATGTGAGGTCCCTAGAGTGGTTAAATTCATAGGGGTGGAGAAGAGAATGGTGGCTGCCAGGGGCCAGGAGGAGGGGGAATGGGGAGCTGTTGTTTATTGGGGACAGAGTTTCAGGCTGAAAAGATGAAAAAGTTCTGGAGATGGTAGTAGTGATGGTGGCACAACAGTGTGAATGTGCTTTACACTACTGAATTGCAACTGACAAATAGTTAAGATGGACAGCCTACTGAGGTTGGTTGTGATGATGTATTTATTTCAGTAGCTACCTTCCCAGTTGAGTAACTGCATTTTCCTGTATGGTCCAGCTCACAGATTCACACAGGGTCGAGTTTTGGCAGATGGGCGTGACCAGAAAGACCACAGAATGGTGGTAGCATGGGGTCTGAGGAAGAGATGGAAGGAGAAGGAGGGATTGGAAAGCATGGCTCAATGGATTTGGGGATCTTGATGTGTGAAAGGGAAATATTACAGCGATCAGTTTATCAAATGAGCTAAAAAGTTGGGTTGAAAGAAGAGAGCATGTTTGTTTCAATGACTCACGATGCAGTATAGCCTTAGGCAAAAATCAGCTTGTGACTAAGGGACTTCATAGTTGAAGTAGCATGGATGAGTCAAACCTGACTTTTCCTAGTTGGCCTTCTGAGAGCCTGTGTCCTCATGTGTCTATTTGAATACCAGTTTCTCTCTCTTCTCCTAGAATATAAGATGTGTGAGGGTGGGGGTTTCACCTTGTTCATCACAGTCCCTCCAAACACTATAACAGGACCTGCTCAAAGTCAGTTCTTGGGAAGAAATCATAGATGGATGACTAATCACGTCTGCCTCATAGGTTTGCTGTGAGGGCACTTGCCCACAAAAGCTCAGTGTGGCACCTGACACACCCAAGAGTCCCTTTACATAGAGGGACTTTTATGTGGAATACACACAACCTGCCCTCAACAGTACAGGAAGGGGTTTCAGATCCTCGATGGGTTTTCCAGGAGTGTTGAGGAAGGAACAAGAGTAAGCAAATTTCCAGCATCACAACTTCCCTTTTTTCCTCCACAGGCTGTGGAAATGGCAGTATCCTGTTCAAATAAGAAAGCTACTGGAGCACGTGCAGCTAATCAAGCCGCATATTGTAATTGATGATGGTTGGTATTCTTTGGACGAAGATGACCGGTATTGGTGGAAAAACTGAAGATGAGCAACCCTCCCACCCACATCCATGACAGAAAAACTGTAAATGCTGTCTTACTGGGGAGAGCTGTGCCCGGGGTTCTTCCTTAGATGGAAAATGATCTCTCATTCTCACAATGCCCTCGCTGGTAGTGATCCTTAAGTGTCTAGTCTAATTTGGTTACTGCATTTGCCTCTGATGTAGGCTTGTGACCTTCAAGTCACGAAATCTCAGTCTCTATGAAATGTCTGTCCCACCTCAGAGCACACAGAGGGAAGCAAATAAACACTGAGCATTTGGAAAAGGTGTCAAGTGCCCTTCTTTGTCAGTGGGGATGTGATGTGATTCAAGAGCAGAGGTAACAGGACTTAGGTCCTTAAAAGTTACCCCCAAATTTTGATAACACAACTCTGCTGGTGTTAAAAGTCACCTTTTTAAAAGCATATATCTGGACATCGAAGAATGATGTGACTAGTATTCAATATCTGATATATAAACAAATTTATTGGTTAGTGTAATAAAGGATAACTGGTCTATCACTGTCTCCCTGAACAGAGCAAACTGCTGTTCTTATGTACATAGAAATTTGGGGGAAACATGGAATTTAGGGATTAGTGTATCTTCAGAATGAGTTGACATGTAGTTACTTAGGTGAGACACTGGCACTCACAGGTGTGTTCATCAAAGTGGATCCTTCCTTACTGGCTGAATTTCAGAAGCTAGAGTTGAGTCATTCATTGGCTTGGAAAAGCATGCTGAGGCAAGCTGTCTTGGATCCAGTGAAAGGGTTTAAACCCATTTGGGCAGCTGCTTGTTACCATGGGTACAGAACAATCAGTCTCTTCCCAGGAGTGTGGGAAATTCTTGCGTTTTTACCAATATGTACTTTTTATGATTTCTTATATTCTCTAACCCATGATAATAATGATGATGATGGAAGGTAATACACAGGGAATACAGAGCCCTTGTGTGCCAGGCTTTGTTCTCCGCACTTACCTATAAATTATCTCATACAACCTTCATATTCAAGCATCATTTTTCAAACCTGGAAATATTTTAGGCTTGTTCTCCATCGGATCAAATTAGATGGTGATTGCTCTGCCTTGCCCCTGTATGTGGCCAATGAAAGATTTATGCCAGGTGTAGGAGAAACGTCAGCCCCATTGTCTACTGGGGCTTATGTTATTCACATTATCTTCAATCTGCAGTTTCTTTGCAGAAATACTTTTTAAACATGTTCCAGGAGAGTTAGTTCACATATCAGGCTGGCACATTAGATCCATGGGTTGTGAGTTGTGCAATGTGAATGACACACTGAATGGTATCACTGGCTCTCCGGGGACTCCAGCTTGCAGATGGCAGGTGGTGGAACTCTTCAGCCTCCATCATCGCTCATAATAAATGGCTCACACTAAGTCACATGTTTATATTATGAAAATATCGTGTTGTATTTTATTATATATCCTATTGGTTCTGTTTTTCTAGAAGACCCTGACTGATACAAGGAGTATAGTAAGAGCAGAACCTGAATATCAAGAGGGAGCTGAATATCAGGAAGGGTGTCAGGGCACAGGGACAGTAGGCGAAAAATCCTGAGGTTGGAGCAGGGATAGCAAGTGGCAGAGAGGGGTGTGGCCAGATTGCATGAGAACCGGGGAGGCCAGGGCAAAGGCCCCTTGGGGGTTATTCTGAGCACACTGGGAAGTCACTGCAGGTTTTCTGTCTGACAGCAAAACAATTGGGTCTGCATCCTCAGTGCCTCCCTCCCACAGGGACAAGGTCCTTTCACCTGGCAGCCAGAGCTGGCTTTGGAAAGGTGTGTCTAGGGTTATCAGACTCTTCCCCAAAGAGCTGACATTCACAGTCCGAATGCCAGGTGCTCAGGCCTAGATTGTCCAGCCCCTGCCTACCTGTTTATCTCTATGCTTGCACAGGGGAAGGTAGGTCCCAATAGGACAGGGACCCTCCCCAGAGGGCAACCTCTGGCAAGTTCAGTGGCATTGCCCTGACCTGGTACTGTTATTGTGGGGTGGGGACCAGGTTGGCGGGGGAGCTGCCTCCTCACTGACTCTGGGCTCTTCACTTGTGATTTTCTCCAGTAGGACCCTTTCTTGGTGTCACATCATAAGAATTGACCTCTACCCACCCTGTACACTTTGCAGATGGGGAAGGGAAAGAGGTGAAGCCATATCAATTCTGATGCTCTAAGCCAGGGGTCCCCAACCCCCGGGCCGCGGACCAGTACCGGTCCATGGTCTGTTAGGAACCAGACCACACTGCAGGAGGTGAGCAGTGGGTGAGCCAGCTAAGTTTCATCTGTTTTTGTAGCTGCTCACCAGCACTAGCATCACCGCCTCAGCTCCACCTCAAATCATCAGACATTAGATGGTCATAGGAGCACCTGTCCCTGATGCCAAAAAGGTTGGGGACCACTGCTCTAACTCATAGGTAACAGAGAACCTAACTGCAGTCACTGACCAGAAGCTTCCCATTTCCCATGTAGCAGCCCCTGGGTAGATAATCGTGAGGTTAGCTAATTCATCATCACAGGAAGATCAGGATGCTGCTCTCCACAATGCTCTTGAATTCCCCCTGGGTGGCAGTAGCACACCATCCTTGTCTTTATAAAGAAAAGACGGAGGAGAAAGGACCGTTTGGTGGTGTTTTCTCACACCACACTTACTGCTGGCATCTGGGGCCAACCGTTTGCTGGGGAAGGAGCTGCACTGTAGGTCGCTGAGCATCATCCCCGGCTTCTACCCGTTAGATGCCAGTAGTGACAACTAAAACTGACTCCGGATATTGCCAGATGTTACTTGCGAGACACAGTCCCCCCGCAACCCCACTCTATCCCACCCCGCCTGAGAATTCCTACTCCACGTTAAGCAGGGAACCTCCCCCAGAAGCTTTCTCTGCACACCACTGGACAGATTGGTTCATAGCAATCCAAAATCAGCATGCAGGGCTGTGGGGAGCCACAGCCAGAGCCGCTGCACAATGTCAGGGGTTAAAAACCAAGTGTACTTAAGGAGGTTGTCTGGGAGGCAACTGTTCACATAGCAATCACTGCAAATTCTTTGCTACAGTTTAGCAGAGAGTTCTGAGTTGTGAGAACTTCATTGTTTTGCAGGATAAGTAATTTGGCTGACCTTGGGTCTTGACTGCTGTTTTCTCATTGCGATGCTATAAGTAGTGTTTTCTAAATAAACTCGGGGACACAGACAGCTTGAATCTGTGCTCCCTCCTGCAATTCTGTCTGTCTTCTTTCTTTTCCTCAGTCTATGCTCCCCCTTTCAGGTACCCTCAATTACTTTGTCGGCTGGCTTCCGACAAGTGGCGCCCAAACAGGGACCTGAAAACGGGGGATAACAGCTAGGACGCGCCGCGAAGAAGAGTACTCAAAACAAGGACCAAAGAGCCGGAGGCGGCAAAGTAAGTGTGCAGGAGTTCATAATGGGTAACGGTAATAGCTGGCTGCTTTTTGTACATATGCTTAAGAATATGCTTAGTGTAAGAGGGGCCAAAGTGGGCCAGCAACAATTAACTAAGTTTTTGCAATTTGTAGAAGAAGTATGTCCCTGGTTTCCGGAAGAAGGGACTGTAGATTTAGAAACCTGGAAAAGGATAGGACAAAAGTTACAAGACTATTATGATGCCCATGGGCCGAGTAAAGTGCCAGTGGATACTTTTGGATTATGGACATTGATAAGGGATTGCTTAGATCCCAGGCACGAGAGAACTCAATGGCAGGAACAAGGCAAGGATGCTTTTACTGGCCCTGAGGCTCCACCTAATCCTGATATTGCATCCACTGCTCCACGGCCTCCTTTTACTTCTCTCTTTTTTGATGAGAATGAGGAACCTTTAGATCCAGGAGATACTGCTCAGTTAGAGGATGAGGCAGCTAAATATCATGAGGAAGAGGAGGATGAGCTTTTGCCTCTAGTGGCTATGGGGGAAAAAGTAAAGGAAGGTCCAGAGAAAGAATTACAAGAAGAGGTTGAACAATTAAAACAGAAATTGGCTAATTTGTCTTTGCAGATGCAAAAGCTGGCCATGGGGCCTCAGCCCTTAAAAGTGCCAATTTTTAAAGTTCCTCAGGATCCACCGAGGTCAGGGGGAAGGCTGACTCCAACTATAATTGCAGGCTTAGATCCCCCTCCTGTGAGTTTTGCCCCTGTTGGACCAACTGGCACACCCCTTTGGATTAATCAGAAACCAATGCCTCAAACAGGGTTGCAACAAGGGCTGCGGCAGGCTGCCGCTGAGGGGGAATCTGTTCTTGATTTCCAAATGGCCTTTCCTGTGATTGATGCACAGGATCAACAAGGTCAACCTATAAGAGTTCATCAACCCGTTCCATTCAAAACCTTAAAAGAGTTGAAAACGGCTTGTGCTCAATATGGAGCTACAGCTCCTTTCACTGTGGCCCAAGTGGAGAGTCTTGCGGCCCAGGCCTTGACCCCGTGGGATTGGAGAGTTGTCGCCCGAGCTTGTCTTTCTGGAGGAGATTATTTACTATGGGATACAAGCTATAGAGAAAAATGTGAGACTACAGCTCAACACAATAGAGCGGCCAATAATGGAATAACTCATGATATGTTGGCTGGGGATGGGCCACACAGGGAAATGGATCAACAGCTTGCCTACCCTGCTGCAGCCTATGCTCAAATTAATGCAGCTGCAAAAGAGGCCTGGAAGCTTTTACCATCCTCCAGCCGAAAAACTGAGGAATTATCCAAAATCAGACAAGGCCCTGATGAACCCTACCAAGATTTTGTTAATCGTTTGTTGACCACCACCAGAAGATTAATAGGGGATCCAGAAGTTGGACTGGTTTTGGTCAAGCAGCTTGCATATGAAAATGCTAATGCTGCTTGTCAGACAGCCATACGGCCATTTAGAAAGGAAGGGGATCTTAGTGACTATATCAGATTATGTTCTGATATTGGTCCGTCTTATACTCAAGGCATAGCCATTGCCACTGCCTTGCAAGGAAAGTCAATTAAACAGGTTTTAGCAAGCCAAGGCGGGGGTCGGGGAAGGAGAAATAATCAGGAAGTTTGCTTTGGATGTGGAAAACCAGGGCACCATGTGAGGCAATGTCCTGGAGGCCAGAATTTTGGTCCTCAAGCACCTAGAACCTGTCCTAAGTGTGGAAAGGGATGTCACTGGGCTAAAGATTGTAGGTCTAAGACTGATAGAAATAGACAACCCCTGAAGGGAAACGGGTGGAGGGCCCCACCCCGGGCCCCGAACCAAGGTTATGGGGCATTTCAGACCTTTGTCCCACAAGGAAACCCATTTCTGAACTTTACAGAGCAACCCCAGGGAGCGCAGGACTGGACCTCAGTTCCACCACCTACACAGTCTTAACCCCTAATATAGGAATGCAGGCCTTGCCCACGGGAGTCTATGGACCCATTCCCCCTGGTACAGTTAGGTTGTTACTAGGAAGAAGTAGTGCCACCATGAATGGTATTATAGTGCAGCCCGGAGTAATTGATGGAGATTATACTAGGGAAGTAAAAATTATGACATGTTCTCCTTCCAAAATTTCAGTTATCCAGCAAGGCCAAAGAATAGCTCAATTGTTGTTACTCCCAAAAGTAGAAGCAGGTAAAATAATGAAAAAAGCGGCCAGAAGAAATCAAGGTTTTGGTTCTTCAGATGTCTATTGGGTTCAAGTTATTGGAGCACAAAGGCCAAAAATGAAATTAAAGATTAATGGAAAAGAATTTGTAGGCTTGTTAGATACTGGAGCCAATGTATCTGTTCTTTCTTATCAGCAATGGCCTCAACATTGGCCTAAGCAATCCACGATGACTCAGTTGCAGGGGATTGGACAACAACAATCCCCAGAACAAAGTAGTGATTTATTAAGTTGGGAAGATGGGGAAGGACATTCAGGTGTTTTTAAACCTTATATTATCTCTGGTTTGCCTGTGAATTTATGGGGACGTGATATCATGGAAAAAATGGGAGTTTATCTCTACAGTCCCAACAAAAAGGTGTCTCAACAAATGTTTGATCAAGGGTTTTTACTGTTTCAAGGACTAGGAAATCAAGGCTAGGGAATTCAAGAACCCATTCAACCTGTTCCTCGATACCCTCGAGCAGGTTTGGGGCATTTTTAATGAGGACCATTGACCAACCTGTACCTCACGCTGATCCCATTACTTGGAAAAGTGATGTACCTGTGTGGGTGGATCAGTGGCCTTTAACTCAAGAAAAGGTACAAGCTACACAGCTGCGAGAACAGGAGCAGCTAAATAGTGGACACATAGAGCCCTCTAACTCCCCTTGGAATTCTCCAATATTTGTTATAAAGAAGAAATCAGGAAAATGGAGATTATCACAAGATTTAAGAGAAGTAAATAAAAGTATGGAACTTATGGATGCATTACAACCAGGATTGCCATCCCCAGCAGCCATTCCTCAGGGCACCCTTGACCAATTTAAAAATTTAAATCGATTTAAAAGATTGTTTTTATACTATCCCTCTAGATCCAAATGATTGCAAAAGATTTGCTTTTAGTGTTCCATCAATAAATTTTAGAGAACCTATGACAAGATTTCAATGGAAAGTACTGCCTCAAGGGATGGCCAATAGTCCTACATTATGTCAGAAGTTTGTGGCCCAAGCCCTTGCCATGATTAGGAAACAATTTCCTGAGGTTTATGTTATCCATTACATGGATGATATATTATTGGCTCACAGGGATGAACACCATTTACTGTGTGCTTATGGTCAAATGCAAATAGATTTGGAGAAATGGGGACTAATTATTGCTCCTGAGAAGGTGCAAAAAGAATATCCATACTCTTACTTAGGATATACTTTATATCCTAAGGCGATTTTACCTCAGAAAATTCAGATAAGAAAGGATCAATGGAACACACTAAGTAATTTTCAAAAATTATTAGGGGATATTAATTGGCTACGCCCTCATTTGAAAATTACCACTGGAGAATTAAAACCTTTATTTAATATCCTTAAGGGAGACTCGTCTCCCACGTCTCCCCGGGAGTTAACTTCAGATGCCAGGCAAGCTTTACAAATAGTAGAATCTGCTATAGAAAAACAACAAGTTCAGTATCTAGATTATACTAAAGGCTAGGAAGGATACGTGCTTGCAATAGTACATACACCTACTGCCGTATTATGGCAGGATGGACCATTGAGATGGATTCATTTGCACATGTCCCCTGCCCGAGTTCTTGCTCCTTACTATGAGGCTGTGGCTTGTCTTGTACAGATGCTTAGAGAGGAATCTAGAAAATATTTCGGAGCTGAACCAAAAGATATTATAGTACCATTTACACAACAGCACATTAGCTGGCTGTTTCAAAATTGTGATTCTTGGGCAATAGCTTTTGCCCAATATCCTGGTGAAATCAAAAATCATTATTCAAATAATAAGCTTTTGCAGTTTGCAAATACTCATTCCTTTATTTTCCCCAAAATAATAAAGACTGCTCCTCTTGCTAATGCTCTGAATATTTTTACTGATGGTTCATCTAATGGCACTGCAGTGTACATAATTGAAGGAAATAAACCATACGTATTAAAGACTCCTTCTGCATCAGCACAGATTGTAGAATTACGTGCTGTTGCCGCTGTGTTCGCTGCTGTGCTGAATGCTGCTTTCAGTTTGTATACTGACAGTCAATATATTGCTAAAGCATTGCCTATTTTAGAATCGGTATCTTATATCCATACTGCCAACAGTGTGATCCAGGCACTGTTGGCCCAAATACAACTGGCTTTGCATAACCGCACCCATCCTTGTTATATTGGCCATATTAGAGCTCATTCTGGACTACCTAGTCCTCTTACTAAAAATAACGCCCTTGTAGATAAAGCCACTCAAGTGTGTGCCCTTTCTCAGGTAGAACAAGCACAAAATTCACATGCTATACATCATCAAAATAGAGAAGCCGCTCGGCAAATAGTTCGAGGCTGTCCTGTTTGCCCTCAGTATTTCTCTGTACCCTCTTTTAGGGTAAACCCTAGAGGCTTAAAGCCTAATCAATTATGGCAGATGGATGTTACTCATGTTCCTGAATTTAGGAAACAAAAATATGTCCGTGTTTGCATTGATACCTTTTCTGGCTATTTATTAGCCGCTGCACAAACTAGAGAGGCCACCAAACATGTCATTTCCCACTGTTTGAAGTGTTTTACTGCTATTGGACATCCTGAAAACTTAAAAACTGATAATGGTTCAGGATATACTAGTCAAGCATTCCAGCGCTTTTGGACAATTTGGCATTGTCCATAAAACCGGCATTCCTTATAATCCACAAGGTCAAGGTATTGTTGAACGCGCTCGTGGCGCTCTGAAAATACAACTGCAAAAAATAAAAAAGGGGGAGTTATATCCTCAGTCTCCCCAGAATTCATTAAACCATGCTCTATTTATTTTAAATTTTCTGAATTTGGACCGCCTGTGGCACCCTTCCACGATGCATGACTATGCACAAGTGAGATAGAAGGATCCCTTGACTGGTCAATGGAACAGCCCCGACCCGGTATTAATATGGGGACGAGGGCATGTTTGTGTTTTTCCACAGGATGCAGAAAATGCCAGGTGGTTGCTGGAGAGGTTGGTCCGTTTCACCGCTCCACCAGACACCCGGTGGGATGACCTTGACCTTGAGCTTGCTGAACCTGGCGATGACAGCTGAAGGTGCAATTTACTGGACATACTTTCCTGACCCACTTCTCTTACATCTAACAATGTGGCAAGGACCTGAGGTCATTGTGAAAGTGAACAACACATCACTGCTGGACATGCCATCTATGAGGAGGGTGATTGGACTAATCATTGCAGGAATACTTGCTATTGTATCTCTTATAGCTACTGCTGCCACCGCTGCGGTGGCTCTTTCACAAACTGTACAAACTGTTCATTATGTCAATGATTTGTCTAGAAATGGTACTTTAGCATTGGGAACACAGGAAAATATAGATAGAAAATTAGAACAAAAGTTAGATGCTCTGTATAAGACAGTGGAATACCTGGGTGATGAAATCCAGGGTCTAAAAATTAGATCTCAACTAGAATGTCATGTAAAATATCATTGGATCTGTGTCACATCTAGAAGATATAATGAGACCAGTCATGACTGGGATCGAGTAAAATATCATTTAAAAGGCATATGGCACAATGCTAATGTATCCTTAGATTTAATTAACCTGCATAAAGAAATGCAAGGACTTAAAAATGCTAAACCTCTGCAATTTGATGCTGATAAATTGGCCACTGAATTTTTAGATCACCTTAAGGGCCTTGTCCCCTCATGGTCTTCCTTCTATCAGCTAGCTGCTTCTGTCTTGACTATAGGAGCCTGTGTAATTGTTGTTTTGTGCCTGCTTCCTTCTCTACTGAAATACTTCATTAGTGCTATGTTAAAACTTCAGGCCGACCTACATCATGTAAAGCTTCTATATATGGCTTGAAAGATAGACATCTCCTTCCCGCGGGGGCTGGTAGTCAAAGACGGGTGAAACTCCCTCAGAGACTGGACAACCTAAGACAGGGCGTGCATGATAGAATGCATGTACCGATGACGGGTAAGTTCCAGATCTGGTGAGGGGATCACCTAAGACAGGCATAGTCGCCTTGCGCCAGAACCAGGAGGGTTTGGGTATTTAAAAAATAAAAAAGGGGGAGATGTGGGGAGCCGCAGCCAGAACCGCTGCAGAATGTCAGGGGTTAAAAACCAAGTATACTTAAGGAGGTTGTCTGGGAGGCAACTGTTCACATAGCAATCACTGCAAATTCTTTGCTACAGTTTAGCAGAGAGTTCTGAGTTGTGAGAACTTCATTGTTTTGCAGGATAAGTAATTTGGCTGACCTTGGGTCTTGACTGCTGTTTTCTCATTGCGATGCTATAAGTAGTGCGTTCTAAATAAACTCGGGGACACAGCTTGAATCTGTGCTCCCTCCTGCAATTCTGTCTGTCTTCTTTCTTTTCCTCAGTCCATGCTCCCCTTTCAGGTACCCTCAATTACTTTGTCGGCTGGCTTCCAACACAGGGCCAGTGGTACCAGCCACTTCTTGATTCTTCCATAGGAGAGGCAGCTGCTTACTAGACACCCAAGAGTGTGGCTGCATTATCCATCACTCTCAAAACTTGGAAGCAACCAAGAAGCCCTTCAAGAAGTGAGTGGATAAGTAAACTGTTCTATTCAGACAATGCAATATTATTAAGCACTTAAAAGAAAGAATCTATGAAGCCATGAAAAGACATGGAGGAACTTTAGATGCATACAACTAAGTGAAAGAAGCTGATATGAAAAGCCACATACTGTGCAATTCCAACTCTAATACATTCTGGAAAAAGCAAAACAGACTGCTTCTTGATCTGGAACCTATCTTTCCAAATTTCAGACACTGCGCTGTTCTCAGGAATCCAGATGGTGGCAGCAGAGACCAGCGTTTTTCTAGCCGCACCTCCCCCGCCCCCCCAAGTTCTAGAATAGAAATCATTACCTTGCTGGTTGCAGGGAGCATTTCTGCCCTGCACAGATCGCAGTGTTGGCTCACAGAAGGCCGTCGCAAAACTGTTCTGAATTTATCCACAGCAGTGAATGCAGCTAAGGAGAGAGGGAGGCTGCTGAGGACCAGCAGGTCAGATAAAGGAAGCTTCAGAATAAAATGGCTTCTGGGCAGTATTTGCATTCCATTGGTAACAATACCTCAACAGATCTTGGGTGAGTGGCTTCACTTAACAAGTTAAGAAAATCCAGGCACATCCACATGGTATGTGGCTGAACCCAATGGCTGAAACCCAGCATCTCTGTGTCACCCATCTGAGGCTGCTTCTCTCTCTGTCTGGGGGAAGAAACAGTCCCTACTTCACACAGTTAGTGTGAGGATCTGGTGAGATGGTATCTGTGAAGTGCCAGATGCAGAGTAGGTGCACATCGAATCATATCTCCCTTCCCAGAGGCTCTCAAGATAGTGGCCACCTCGACACCCTCATTTGTATGTCCCCTCACTGGGGAGGGGAGGCGGAAACACTTCATACACTCTTGGTGTCTGTGGAGAGGCTTTCTCTGTCAGAATACAAATGCACACTCCCATTTGTGCAGCCCCTGAACGCCAGGATAAGAATGAAGACCTTTTTCTGTAGCCTTGTTATAGTTGCAGAAGGCAGAAAACCATTATCTGTGCATCAGACTGGGCCTAGGTAAGTAAAACGTTGTACCCACAGTGAAATGTTTGGAAAATATTAAAGGAAATAAGATGATGTATATGGTACTCTCTGGAACAATCTTGGATGGATATGGATAGATGATAGATAGGTAGGTAGACACACATATGTATAGATAGATAATAAATAGATACAAAAATAGATACAAAGACAGATAAATAAGTACAAGGATAGATATAAAGATAGACAAACATAGATACATAAATAGATACAAGGAGAGATACATAGATGATAGGAACAAATGCAGATACACATGGCAGAACAGTACACATGATATGCTCCTATTTGATAGATTAATTTTAAAAGGCACTTGTATATTCACAGAGAATCTCAAAGAATAATGTAGGGGAAGGAATGAGAAATCTGGGAATCAGTATTAGTCTCAGTAAGCAGTCTTTTCCTCCAACTATTTCTTTAGAAAGTCTTTATTTGTGACCAAACCCATCAATTCCTGACCCAAATTCCCATGTCACAGCCCCCGTCCGTTGTAATGACTTTATCCACTGAAACAGTTCGTTTGCTTTGCCAGCTCATTGCCACATCCAGCCACAAGCACTCCATGAGTTGTAGGCCAACACGACCGTGGGTGTCTCTGATTCAGACTTGAAAGCTCTGCTACTTAGTAGCTGGGAGCCTGGGGGAATACCCACCTCATATAAGCCCATCTCCTTATCTGCGAAACAGGGATGATGCCTCCTCATGACATGGGTGGGAGCCTTATGTGATGCAGGGCTGACGCTGAACGCTGTCACCGAGACCTAGGAGTCAGGCTCTGTCCGCGGTGCTGAAAGGCCTGCGGGTGGTATGGGGAGGCCAGGACGGGGCGGGCAGACTGTTCGTCCAGGCGGGACAAGAGGCAAAGTGGGTGACGCCAGAAACAATCCCTCCCACCCACAACCTCTTTGGAAAGTGAAAGGAAAAAGATGAGTGGATTCTCACACATAAACACACACACAAACAACAGACACATGCAGATGCAGACACATATGCACATACAAAACATACACACACAAAGATACCCAGTCATCCTCAGTATCTGTGGGAGACAGAATGGTTCCAGGACACACATACACCCCTCTGCAAATATCAAATCCGTGGGTGCTCCAGTCACTTATATAAAATGACATAGCATTTGCATATAACCTACATTTCCTACTCATTGCAATAGAGTGTATCCCAGAGTCAAAATCCTTGGTGTCCAGAATCAACTCTACCAGCTAAAAAGGAAACCCAAAATGGATTGGGTCTGCCCATCATAAAGACTCCCTGCTTCAGGATCCTGTTACTGAGAACAGTAGATATCCCTCTCCTTGGGTTTGGAATGTTTCTGACTTCAAAGGTGTCACACACACACACACACACACCTCAGCCAACTGCCTTGTGCAATATGAAGCCCCAGTGTTGCCAGGACTTCTGATTGTTCCAAAAAAAGCCAAAAATCCGCCTTTTTTAATGCAACATCTTCCAATTTAAAATTCTGGTTCAAGATCAGGAAAGTATTACCGATGTGGGCTTCCAAAATCTTAATTGTGTGTGTTTTTTTCAGCTTTATTAGAAGCATAATGAATAAAATCGTAAGATGTTTAAAGTGCCCCTTGGGTTGATTTGACATATAGATACACTAAAAGGGTTCCCTCCACCTAGTTATTCAGCACATCTATCACCTTGTGTATTTCATGTTTGTTTCCACTGAGAACTCTCTTGAGTGAATGCTAGAGAGAACTGGACACTGGGCCCTTAGGCCAAAATGGGCCACAGATATGTTTAGATTGGTTCACTAGGGGTTTTATAAAACAGCTGTATGGACTGAGAACCAGGCCCTTAGATGCTCGGGTTGGCCCTCGAAATGGTCACATAGGACAAGCAAGATCCGTGCACAGAGGAGAAACCCAAGGGTCAGAAAGGATAGTGCACTCACCCAGGGTCACACAGCCTGTACACGGCAGTGGAAAGTGGCCCTGAACTTTTCTTGCCCGGATGTCAGCTCCTGCCACCGCCTCCTGGTAGAAAAGGATGAGGCAGGTGTGACAGCTGACTCTCGCTGTCCCATCCCCCAGCTCCAATCTCAGCTGGCACAGGAAACACAGCTGCTATTTCTGAGTGACAGGCATGTCCTGCCACCTGAGCTCCCACGGCCCCTCTCTCCTGCCCCTACAAGCACCCCAAGTTCTGTGGGGGACAGAAGGGCCCCCACAAACACTGGGCAATGTTGTCCCCTTCCTTGAGTCCCAGTGCCCTCTCTGGAAACACATTGCACCCCTCCCTTCTTTAAAGTGACTTGGGATCTCAAAATAAACTGAACTGCACTCACCAATTTCCAAGCAAGGTGATGGTCACTGGAGAACATGCCTTTCTGACCTACGACCTATAGTCATATCCTCTGAGCCCCACTCCCACCGCCTGCCAGGTGGCCACCAGACCTTGGTTTTGAGCCTCTCCAGAGGAGGAGCTGAGGCCCCCTGGGGGTGGGGCATGGCCTGCAAGAACACAGAGTGCCAGGTGGCAGATTCAAGGCTCAACTTCAGCACTTTCTCTGTCAACCCCTCCTTTGGAAGTGATGGGAACGTGGCGCCCCTCCTCCAGGCCCCTTCTGCACAACCCTAGCCATGCAGCCAGGCTGAAAGTACCCCTTGGCAGAGCTCTCTCATTCATAGGACATCCCAAACAACCAAGGATATGGGTCCCCAGGACTCTGGCTGTGGGTCCCAGGAAACTGGGATTGGCATCGGAGGGCCCCACCCTGATGAACAACGTACTAGCAGTCCTCACCTGGCAGGACGCTGTGATGGCTGCATGGAACCATGTGGACATGAGCAGTGCCTGGCACACAGGAGGCCACTGGTCAGAGCCAGTACCCTCATGCTCTTCCTCCACCCCCACTGACTCCCACAGTTGGACCTGTGCAGCAGAGACAGCCGACTACCCACTGGTCCCTCTTTCTCCTTCCACAGTGCAGCTTTGTCACTGGGAAGTAGCAGCCAGGGTCACTTCCGGCCTCCTCTGCAGGGAAATGTGACCCCCTCCACTGTCCCCCATTGCCAGTGGGATGTGAGAAGAGATAGGTGCATTTCTAGGCTAAGTCTTTCAAAAGCTGGATGCAGGGAGGGGCCTCAGGGCTGGTGGAGTAAAACCACCTGCCTCTGTCTCAAGCAGGTAAGGCCTGTTATTCAGACTGTGGGAGTCCTTCAAAAAGCAGCAATACACAGCCTCACTTCCTAAGCCTGGACACGTGAGGACCACCCCTCTGCAGCCCAGAACCCACTGCAGGTGACCTGATTGGGTCACTATTCCAGAACAGCCCAGTCTGCACCCAGGCTGGACATGGACCTGTCAGCTGACTGCCTGCTCCTGGTCGGTGTCCCCCACACAGCCACTGCCTGGTGGGTACCCCTCCACTTAGCTTCTCCCTCCTCAAGAACCACGCACCACAGGGACAATCTTAGTGCCATTTATTGGCCCCCCGCACCTCTCTACCGCCACACCCAGGCCACGGAATAGAGACGACCTCGATCTCCCAGGTGCGCACTTGGAACCAGGGCTGGTTCTGCAACCGCACTCCTGCGCCTCCAGACCCAGGGCAGGTAGGAAGAGCTCAGGCAAGAAAAAAGGATGGGACCCACGGGAAGGGAAAAAATAACGGTGGGCAGGGTCGGGTGGGCACGATTAAAATTAAATTCTAAAAGGAAAAAGGACACCCCGCTCTCTTCCTTCTCTGGGCACCCCCTAACCGGAAGGGCCCGACTGCTTCCCAGTCCTCGCCACCTCCAACGGTGGAGAAAGAGAAAGCGGGGACGTTCTTTCGCTCGTGGGTTCAGCTGTCTCTTGGTCTCCAGTTCGCATCGTCTATCTCGGGCTCGGCTGAAAACCGAGAAGGGGTAGGCCGGGCAGAGGGGCAGGGTGCGGGAAGGGCTGGAGGCAAGGTGAGCACCCCCAGCGCCCTTCCCCGAGGCAGCCGCACCGCGCGGACCTGTGGCCGCGAGGGAGGTCGTCACCCGGCCATGGCCCCCTAAGTCCGTTTCTCCCGTTCTCGGGGTCCTGCGCCGTCGCTCCTGCCGAGCCCGAGGGGCCCTGCCCCCCCCGGGCCCCCCCGCCCCTACCGGGCCTCCCCGCCGCGGCACTCGCTGCACAGGCCGCCGGCCGCCTCGTCCTCGTCGTCCCCGTCGTCCCCGCCGGCCCGGTAGTAGCTCTGTCCGCAGCGGCTGCAGACCGAGGGCGCTCCCACAGCGTGGACCTTCTTGTGTCTGCGGAGCGCCGCGCCCTGAACGAAGCCCTCGCCGCACTCCACGCAGATGTGCGCCGGCTCCTCGCCGCCCGCCGCCCCCAGCCCGTCCCCATGCTGCGCGCGCTGGTGCGCCAGGAGCCCGGCTGCGTGCCCAAAGCCCTGCCCACACTCCACGCACACGTATGGCTTGGGGACCGGCGCGCGCCGCGAGCGGGGCCCAGGTGCCTTGGCCCCAGCGCTCGCCACGGCTGCGGCCACCGCAGCCCCCTCGCCTGGTGCGCCCACCACAATGATGCCGTCGCCGTCGCCCACCGGGATGGCGATCTCGCCGTCCGCCGCCGCCGCCTCTTCCGGCGCCTTGGCCCGGCGCACGCTAGCCGCCAGCACCTTGGCTGCCACGCCGGGGCCAGACAGCTCTGGGTGCAGCCGCAGATGGCGCGCTAGGCTCTTGGGCTGGCTGAAGCCGCGGCCGCAGCGTGGGCACACGAAGGGCTTGAGGCCGCTGTGAGAGCGCCGGTGCTTGGCCAGGCTCTTGCTCTGCGTGAAGCTGCGGCCGCAGTCGGGGCAGGCGTAGGGCTTCTCCCCCGTGTGGATGCGCTGGTGCTGCATGAGGTTGGAGCTCCAGCTGAAGCGCTTGCCGCACTCGGAGCATGCATAGGGCTTCTCGCCGGTGTGGATGCGCCGGTGCTGCACTAGGTGCGAGCTCTGCGAGAAGGTCTTGCCGCAGTCAGCGCAGGCGTTGGGCCGCTCGCCCGTGTGCGTGCGCTGGTGCCGAGTCAGCTTGGACCAGTGGCTGAAGCTCTTGCCACACTCGTTGCAAATATAGGGGGCGGGGGGCCGCGGCCGGGGCGGGGGGCCCGCCGGGGGTGCCGACTGAGGCGGGGACAGCTTGGTCGGGGGCCAGCTGGGGACGTCATCGTCATCCATGATGAGGATGTCCACTACAAGGCAAGAAGGTGGGAGGGGACAGGTGTCAGAGAGGCCACAGCTCCAAATAGGGCCCGTCCATGGATCTCAGGCCCTAGGTTGGGCCAGGGGCTTCCACCCAGCTCTCCAACCTGCCTGTGTGTGTGCCTTCGCAGGCTCCTGACAAGGTCCACAGCTGGGACAAGACAGTGCGCTGCTCTGCATGGACCTGGCCCTTGGAGATGTCCAACTGGTCACCTTACCCGCCCTATTTCCTCAAAGTCCATCACTCCCTGGCATTTCACAAAACAGTCAACTGTTCACTACTCATCCTGCAGACTTCTCCCCACATGGGACAATGCCTGGGACACAGTAGGGACACCAGGCAGGGGCAAGGGCTTCCGGGGAGAACTCGCTGAGAGGGAGAAGTCCGCAGGGCCAGTAGGCAGCAGCATCTCGAAGGTGTACAAGTCTGGGAGTGATGATGTCCTATTTGGGCTCTGGGACACAATCCTGGCCACAGGGTGGAGTAGGGAGAGAAAGGGGACAGGACTGGTTAACAGGGCTGCAGGCTAGCATGGGAGTCATGGCCCCATTAACCGGGAGGGCACCCCCACAAATAACGTAGCCTCTATCACAGCCATCCTCACACTGGTCCCTGGTTTTATGGGTCCTGTCTGCCCAATGGGGCCCTGGTCTTGCCATCTGCAAACTGAGGACACCCCCAGTGACTGGCTGCCTAAAGAGACCTATCACGCACTTGCACCCCGCCTGGCCCTGCACTGTCCTGGGACAAACAAGCCCACCTCTTACTCAGCCATGCAGCCTGGACCCTGGTCTGTGCATTCCTGCCACAACCCCTGCTCTCCCAGGAAGCCTGGGCCCAGAGTCTGAGGGCACAGCGCCTCGACCTCTAGCCCTGCACTTTGGCCCTGCCCCAGCCCTGCTCCCAGGAGCTCCCCTCAGGTTTCTTCTCAGCCTAAATCCCAAATCTCTAGCAATGCTCCCTGGCTCCCTCCTCACGAGACCTTAAGCTCCACGTGGGCTGCAGGGGTTCCTGTGTTTCAACACCACACACAGCAGGGCACAAAGCACCAACACTGTCCCGAGACAATGTGGGTGAACATGTGAGGACTGTGATGTACAGAGGGCACTGGTATCACAGACATGTGGCCGCTGGTTTGTCCCCATGCAACTGTATTTTCGGCACATGGGGGGTCATCTTCACACCTGAGGTATGTCATCATCAGCATGGCCCAAGGGAGATGAGTCTGACAAATGGTTGCCGTTTTGTGAGGGGTCTGCAGAGGTCAAGGGATTCCCCATCCCAGCTCAGATGCGGTGTCCCAGGTGACCTTGGAGGATTCCAAAGCACACTGGATCACAAAGATGAACTGACATCGGCCACCCAGGGGGTGTTTTCCAAGACATCAGTAGACATTTCTTGTGAGGAGAGCTCCATCCTCAGAATCAGGACGTCTTTTGTTTATTCACTTTTTGGATCGCTTCTTTCTGAACACCTGTATCTGAGGCCCCAAGATGGGCCTGGATGTGCCCGCCCCACCCCCCAACTTCTCCAGACTGGACCAGAAGGGGCCTGGTGGCAGCAGGCCCAGAACCACCACCCAGCCCTGGACCCCGGGTCTGCCGTCCTTGCTGCTGACCCCCTCAGTGGTACCCGGTAGCCTCTGCCCAACATCTTGACCCCTCAGGCTGTGGTGACAATTCCTGCCTGGAAGAGCCTACATAGCACGTGGGCCACTGCTCACAGCATCCGCTCAGGGAATGTGGACACTCACTCCACCAGTGTTCCCATGCGGGGGAAAATGACATGCCTGAGGCTTCCCAAACGCCCTGGGTATACCGATCTCATCAAGAGGAAACTCTGCCTTAGTCCCTCTCAGTCTTGGTCACTGAACAGGGCAGCACGGTGCCACAGTAGCGTCACTGCAGGTAACAGCCAGCAGTGGGCCGACTCCATTTAGTGGGAGCAGAAAACGCTGCACATGCTCCATGCATGAGGACTGTCCTGCAAACTTCTACTCAGTCTCATGTGAACACACGGCTGGCTGGGATGTGACCATGTGAATGACTTCGGGCCTCAATGACAGCAAGAGGAACACACGTTGGAGTTCCAGGGCCAGTGCACCAGAACAGAGAGGGCCGGGGCCTGCTCCAGATGATGGACAGTGTCCACTCTGCCATGTCTCTCAAGGTACCTTCTTGTCATCAAGGTGGGATGGTTCAAAATTCTGGGAACGGAGGGCTGAAAACTTCAGACACCTTATACTGGCATCCACCAGGCCCACGTCCTTGACCACGGTCTCCAAGAATGCCGAAACTGCGAAGCCACTGGTCTTGAGGAAGGAGCCTTGGGCCAAAAAAGGCTCTGGCCTGGGGAGAGGGTACCCACAGCTCATGAGTGGCTGGCCGCTTCCAAGGAAGGACAACAGGCCCTGGGTTCAGCGTCCATCACAATGGCTACAGAAGCTACCAACGCTCTCCTGAGGCCCCGCAGAACCTTTCTCTATGTGGGGGCGCTGCTGGGGCCTGCGCAGTCAGTCCCCTTTCTTCCTGGCCAGAAAGGCCCAAGCAGGTTGGGGGGTAAACTTGGTGACACCAAGGCCACCTCCCTGTCATGTGTCCTGATATGACCAGTGAGACACACGCTGGGGGCTGAGGGAGGGAGATGCGAAAAGCAGGCCCTGCCCCCTCCCTAGGCCCTTCCTGTCCTCCCGCTTCTGGTTGCTTCCTAGGAGGGAGGTAGAGGGAGGTGGTGGGAGGTGGAGGCAGCTGGGGCACCACCTCAGGATGGCAGAGGCCAACAGGGCCTGGACCAGTGTGGTTCATGGAGAGACAGCTGACTTAACCACACAGAACCACCCACCTCCAGCAGCTACCCAGCCATCCAATATCCGTTTGGTTGAAGCCACTATTCAGTGGGTTCTTTGGGCAGCTGAGAGGATCCCTGCAGGTCCAACACACTGCCTCATCTCCTTCCTCAAGCTCCCTGTGGGGCCACTGGCCTCTGCATCCTGTCACATGTCCCCTCCAGCAGGCAGCCCCTCCCTCAGTGAGGCCTGCGCTGACCCCACCAGATGGGCCTCCCCAGAGAGGGGGTCTTTGCTGGAATCCCCTTTGTGACACTGAGTAAGTTTGGGCTCCCACATCTGTGCTAGGGACACTGTGCCAGATGGCTGCAGGCCAGGTGAGCAGTACAGGGCATGGGCACCACTGCAGGCGAGCCAGGACCATGCCTCCAATTAAAGCGGCTCATACTGGCAGCTGTGGATAAGAGTGGACGACACGGATAGATGCAGGGACAGCAGGGAGGTCAGTGCCACTGGTGATCCGAGTTTCAGACATCAACTGGAGCCTGGCAGGTGAACTAGCCTTACTTGAAATCTATTTTGAGATGAGATGCACAGGGTGGCGTGGCTCAGGCTGCGCAGGCCAGCGCAGGAGGCTCCAGATGGTGTCCCAGGCCTCGCGCCAGGGTGCACAAGGGTTGTCCTGCTGCAGCTATGAGTCTGGGCTGGGCACCTGCCTACCTTCTTCTCCAGGCTATAGCCTACACCTGGTCTGACACAGAAACTTGGCACCTGGAAGGGCGTCTGTGCCCTACTGGCAGTCCCTCAGCTCCGCTCCACCCACTAGGGCTCAGAGCACTGCCTCCTCTTCTCCACAAGCCGTCTTCCCTCCTTCCATTTGTCCAGTCCTCCCTGCGGGGCCACCAAGAGCCGCACACAATGACCCAAATGTCTTTAGCCAGGGATGCGGCAGCGGTGGAGGGGCCAGGCTGCTCCCTGTGTTGGGATGGGAGCCCAGCCTGTCCACTGCACATGCCCCTTCCAGGTGTCTGCCCTGACCCAAGACACCATGCCCCTCATGACAGGCCAGAGGAAAACTTCCGGAAACAGACCAGGGAGCTATACTGGGCCAAGCTCTGCTGCTTCCCAGGGATATCAGCCCAGCATTGTGTCATCACAGGAGCCTCAAATGTGGCAGGCCCGGGACAAAGGGACAGACGTACAGCACCTGGAGGCATCTAGGCCACATGGCTTACCAGCTAAGGAGACGTGCAAGGTGGTGGCACCTCAGCACAGGTTTCCATCAGACTCTCAGTGGGGGACAACAGGTTGAGTACGGGGCTGGACAAGGGGGACAACCCACCTGTGCTTTTTACGTGTTTTATAAAGACAATGACTTGATGACATAAAAAATTTACTGCAAGGCAAACATATGTTTTGGAGACAATTTTGGAGATTGTAACACAGACTAGATACTAGACGATATTAAGCAGAAACATTTTGTTAGGTATACATTTTGTAGTTGTATTTTTTTTGAGTCCTTATCTGTTGGAGAATTATGAGTGAAATGATACAATGTCTGATTTTCTTTAAAATCCTACAGGAAAAAAAAAACCCCACAGAACTAGGGGCACAAATGGTGAAATAAGACTGGCCAAGTGCTGCCAACTGCTGAAGCTGGGAAGGCTGGAAACGGAGTTCTTACACCATTTAATTTATGTTTGAAATTTCCATAATAAACCAGAGTTCCAAGTTAATTTTAAAAGACAACAAAGCCAAGGTCCTATGACAGGAAGGAGGAGAGTACAACTCCTGGGACAAAATTGGGAAGGATGGGTGGTGGGTGCTCACCGCTGGGGGTGGGGAGAGTCTGTGCCAGCACTCAGTCCTAAGTCCCCTGGCCTCCCTGCCACCAGGGTCACCTGGCCCTGCTGTTGGGAAGCTGCTCTTCACTCTCCCTTGGTGGATCTTAGAATCACAAGCCACCCAACTTTCTCCAGGGCCTCATTGCCTTTGTCTGGGATAACACAGGGGTGGCAAACTCAGTGCCTGTCTTGTGAATGAAGTTTTATTGGTACATGGTCAGGCCCGTTCCTTTCCTGACCATCAATGGCTGCTTTGAATGGCAAGGACCTCTGGCCTGCAAAGCCGACAATATTCCACTCTGGCCCTTCACGATAAGAAACACTGAAGACAGTGCCAGCATGATGCCAGCATGAAGACGCATCAACAGCACAAAAAAAGTCCACACTTTATTTCTCGGGTACCCTGCGTAAAAGCTCTAGAAATAGGCAGCACAGCTGC
Source organism: Pteropus medius (assembly GCF_902729225.1). NCBI lineage: Eukaryota > Metazoa > Chordata > Mammalia > Chiroptera > Pteropodidae > Pteropus > Pteropus medius. The sequence goes on along the minus strand of NW_024349142.1, from coordinate 917,263 downwards.
TGAGGGATGAGTTCTATTGGGCTTTATTCAAGAGAATATACTGTCCGCGCTCAAAGACTTTCTATGAAAGCCCAGATGCCCAGCTTCCCCGACAGCCAGCCCAGCCCCCTCTGTGGTCCTGTCATTCCCACATGTCTTGGCTCATCGCACCCCGTTGCATCCCAGCCTGCTAGATTTGGTTTTGACACCCCTGGTCTAAAGCGTCTCCTGCCTGGGAGAATCAAGAGACCACCTAGAACGGGGCAGGGCCTCTGCCCAGGATGCTGGGAGCAGGAGCTGGGCCATGAGACACAGGAAACAGGGGCACCCTCAACAAAGTGGCCCCTTGGGCCCCCAGGGACATGCAGCTGGAAGGAAACTTGGAGACTCCCCAGCCCTGGAGGCAGCAAGGCCAAGGCCAAGCTCAAGCTAGCAGTGACCAGAGCCTCTGGAGGAAGGATAGGCAGTCCCAGAGCCACAGGAGGGGAGGCAAAAGGAGCCAAGGGAGGACACGGTCAGATGAGGACCACCCGAGGCCATCTCACCTGGGTTCTCATGACTGGCCATCTGCTGGTCTTCGGAATCCAGTGGCCCCGGAGACCAGGCCTCTTCCCGCAGCTCCATGTGTGGGTCCCTGTTAGAAGGGGATGGGACGAAAGGACAGAGTTTATAGGAGGCCCAACAAACGTAAGGACTGGGAGGGTGGGCATGTGGTGGCCCGATCACCACCACCCTGCAGTGCCCAGCTCAGCCCGCAGACAGATGGCGCAGGGCAGCAGTTTCCTGAGGGATGGTGGAAGGATGGCCCTCTTCCCCCACTGGACAGAGGACCAGCCCAAAACACAACCATGGGGGTTGGGGGGATGGCTCACAGGCTGCAGCCACTGTGCAGGGGCTGCGCCCAAAAGCACCAATCCACCTCAGGGACAGCCCACTGTCCAACATGTGTGAGGACCCCACAGCATGCAGGCCTGGCCCTTTTGTGCACCCTCACATCCCAAGTCTTGCAGTACCAGGAGCACCACTGCGACCAGCAGAGACCAGTCCCACCTCACAGCTCACGGCACAAAAGGAAGGTTAGGGAGGCCTGGGAGGGTCTCTGAAAAGGTGGCGCCCCAGCGACGGCCTGAGAAGTGTAAGGGCAGGGACACTGGCAGACCCCAGCCGGCCATATGGCCAGCTGAGGCCACATGTGGGCAGACTCTCCTGAAATGCAGGGTCCTCTGAGGTAGGCACCATCACACTTGCTTTACAGATGGGGAAACTGGGGCTCAGAGACGCAGCAAGGACCCCTGGAAAATAGCAACCGGGCAGGGCAGCTGGGTCACTCAGCTCGGGTGGTGCCAGGACATGAGGGCACTGTCCTGCTCAGCCGCTCAGCTCACAACCTGTAGAGCAAGGGATGCGCCTGCCTGCAGCTCTCTCCCTCTGGGCTTGCAGGGGCTCTGCCCTCAGAGAAGCTTCCCAGTCCCCCACCCTCACCCCGAGTCCCCTGGGGACCTGCTCAGTGTCTGGCACCTGTAACATGGTTGGCCAGGGCAGTGAACCTGCACAGTCCAGGTGACACAGGCACAATCGCAAGGTGGCCCCTGCCTGATGACCCCACTCCTGCAGCTCAACTGAAGGGAAAATCCAAACCTAAAAAAATGCTTCCTGCAGTTAAAAAAAAAAAAAAAGTTCATCACAGCAAGAATGAGAGCAGGGAAAACTGAAAAGACGACGTCAGCACCGTGGAGGAACATGAAAGGACATCAAGTGGACACGGCCCAAGGGTGTCACAGTCTCAGAAACAACAGCCAGTGGCCGCCCCTGGATAACAAAAAAAGTGACTGTAACTTTTTTATCTTCATTTTCCTAATTTTTTTTTTATGATAATAGATAACCACTTCTATAGTAAGGGAAAAAAGACCACAAGTTGACTTTTTTTTTGAAGGCCACAAAGACTACACATCACAATGGGACAATCGCAGGGTGTGGAAACCAGGGCAGCAGCTCTGTGGAATACCAGCTTGGCGGTTTCTTAGATGAGAGGCGGTTAGCAGGTGACCCAGTGATGCCACTTGAGTCGTGCACCCAAAATAAAACACACGTCCACACAAAACGCACACGAATTTTCTCAGCAGTGTCACTCATAGCAGGAAAATCAGAGACAACTCAAAGGCTCTGTGAAAGGGGCCAGTCACAAAGGGCCACACAGAGAGGATCAGAGAGAGATAAGAGACTGTCAGGGGCACGGCTGAGGGGCTGCTCCTGGGCAGTATGTTTGTGTGTGTGACCGCTCCTAGGTGTTTTGGAGTAATGAAAGCATCTGAAACCAGACGGTGGTGAATAAATTTGTGAATACATTAACCACCAAGCTGTATACTATAATTAAAGAGATGAATTTTACAGTGTGTTGTGTGTCAAATTAAAAAGTAAATAGACTAAAATGCTGTATAGAGTCCTGTGATGACACTGAAAAAAGCCAAGCGCCATGGAGGAAGAGACTGCTCCTCTGCCTTCGTCTCTGTCCAAACTTGTCTGCCAGGTGGTTAGCCTGCTCCTCTGGACAACTGGTGTGTAAAGTCATAGCAGATGGGTTGTCCCATTTGAGCCTGAAGCTGCAGGCTCAGCTTCCTGCAGGGAGGGCATGGCCAGCCCAGCAAACCCGGGGCTCTGGGAAGTCCTGGGCCAGGCAGCAGGAGGGCTCTGTCCCACTGCCCATGCACATGCCAAAGCACCCCCATGGGTCAGCAGGTGCTCGCAGCAGCCAGGAGCCCCACTGCCCAGGAGACATCAGAGGGGGAACCAACAAAGAAACACACATGCCTGCACGCATACACATGCACATATACACACACTTTCCACGGTGGGAAGAGCCAGGAAGACTGAGGGGAGAATGCGGCAGTAGGGCTGGTCTTGAGAGGACATCAGGCCACTTTGCCATGTTATCTTGAGCTCAGGGCACCAACAGGTATGGCAGGGCACACCACTCCCTCTCTTGCTGAAGCAGATGAAACCCCTGCGTGAAGGTGCCTAACCCCCTTCCCCCACACAGGGTAGCAATGGGCTTGATTCAGACACGAGGGTCGAGGGAGGGAAAGATCCCGTTCAACGGTCTCTCCTCCTCTAGTGCCCCGGGTGCGACAACCACCTGCCACTGTCACTTGCTGTGCGAGCAGGCAGGCCTGGTCACTTCTGTGAGTCCTCGTGTCTGCAGACACACAGCTTTTAGACTTCTCTAATCAGCTTCTCAGTCCCTGCCAGGAGCCCTGAGCCAACACAGGAGACGGGACATCCCCACACACAGTGTGCATGCGTCTGAGTCCGCATGCGAGGCCCACCCACTGAACCTGCCCAACAGCTAGAACGCTTCTGCCTGCATACTCTAATGCCTTGCACACACGCCAGCCTCTGCATACAGGGACCTGGTGGGCACTGCAGGGCCCTCCCAAGTGTCGAAGAGGGAGTCCAGCAGCCTGACTCAGGTCCTTCCTCCCCGGCTCATATACACATGGCCGCTGAGGCCCGTGGTGCCCCAGGGTCTCAGAGCCCAGGTTGTAGCCCCTCTCACCTAGGGGCTGAGTGCAGACAGGACACCAGGGTTGTGGCTTGTGCAGCCCCGACACGGGTTGCAGGCCTGCAGCTCCCTACAGGGCAAGATCCCCAGAGCCCTGGAGCAGGCCTGGGCCATTCCAGATGTAGTGTCAGAAAACCTGTGCAGCTGAGAGTGGGTCCTACCCTGAGACCTCCCCAGACCTCCCCACCCCGCTCTTCCACTTCTCAGCTGACAGCTCAAAAGCCCCACCGCAGTGCTGACTGCCATACAGCCATGTCCTCACCCTGCTGGACCCCACTCTCTGCGCACCCAGATCCGAGCTCTTGAATGATCCAATTAGTGTGCAGCCGAAAAGGCCCAGCAGTGGTCATGCTGCAGACAAATTACTGTTATCAGATCCCACCCGCCTCCTCTGGACCCCTCAGCACCCCTGCTCTTTCTTCTGCAGCCAGCTCCTAATCCTCCCGCAGCCAGCGGCAACCCCACTTCCAGGTCCTACCCAAGAGAAATGAAAACACACGGCCACACAAAAACTTGTACACACGTCGCACAGACACATAAAGCACAACAGCCAAAAGGTGGAGCCGCCAAATGCCCACCAGCAGACACACTGAGGCACAAACTGTAATAGCCACACGCTGAAGGCGCCTCACCAGAGGAAGGAAGCAGTGAGGCTGTGTCACGGGTGGGCGTGGATGTCACTATCAGTGAACAAGCCAAGGAAAGACCACGTAGTGTGGTCCACCTGCACAAAGGGTCCAGGACAGCAAGTCCAGAGAGAACATAACTTACAGTCCCCAGGGTGGGACTGGGTACAGTTGCTTTTCGGGATCACGGAAATGTCCTAAGAGCAGCGCACTGACAGTCACACCTGCCTGTGGACACACTGACACCATGAAGTACATCCATGCCAGTGGACTGAGCAGTTGGGGGCCTACATCTCTATTATGCCGCTGGCTGCTTAAGGAAAGCTTTGTCCCTACCTAAGCCACCCACTGCACATGCCTGCTGCACTGAGGCCAAAATCCAAACCCTGCCCCTGGCCCCTCACCCCTACTGACCACTGCCTACCTCCTCTAGAAAGCCTCACCACAGTCCTCCGCCTGCCTGGGCTGCTGGCCTTTCAAGGGTCCACTCAAATGTCACCTCCCTGGCAACCCAGACCACCCCACACCACATGGCAGGGCCAACTTCCTTCCCGGCACCCCCACCGTCCAGAAGTCTTCCTCATTTCCTCCCTCAGGGGCTGGTCTGCCCACACAAGCTCCCTGCAGGCTGGCAAGCTGGAGCTCACAACCTGCTGACTCAACAGAGACCACCTGGGCCCCCGATCCCTCTTCAGCCCAGCTGGTGCCGCCAACAGCCAGACCCTCCCCCGAGTAGTCCCACAGGGTTGCTGACAAAAGCCCTCCACCCTCCTGGCCAGCCCCTCTCTCCTTCCCCTTTCTGTGAGCAGCTTCCCCTCAGTCCAGGCCTGACCCATCCTGCCCTAGCTCCACCTTTTGCAGGCCCTCACCTGTGGTCTCTGCCACTCCATGGGGATCTCACATACTCCATTTCAGAGGGGAGCCCTCTTTGGAACTTTTTCTGTTTCTCCCAGGATAGCTGGTCTGCTTAGATCCCCCACCCCGACTAGAGTCACCTGATAGCAGTGTCTCCCTAGGCCGTGCCCTGCGTCTCACTCAGCTCCCCATGTGTTTAGACAGAGCTGTGCCCAGAAGTCCCTTGGGGCCGCAGTCGTTCCCCCCACACACACACCAGGACCACTGCAGCAGCTCCCCACCTAGTCTCCCAGGACCCCCTCTCACTTCCAGTCACCCTCCCCACATCCTCAGATCAGCACCCCTACTCCCATCTTCTAGCCTCCTCAGCCCAGAAAACAAGCAAAGCCAGGGTAGACATGTGTGGCCCCAGTCACCACTCCCCACCTTCTCCGCAAGAGAAAAGTTTCTAGAATTCCTAGCACCCTGACCTACTGTTGAGGCGCTGGCCCCCCTGGGAGTGGCGGGAGCAAAACAGCCACCACCCCTCCACCCCCGACCTGGGCCACAGGCCACCATTATGTTCCCAGCCCTTCTAATGCCTGTGGATGCTCCTGATTCTTAAATGTTGGTAATTGTTTAAATCAGGGGCCCCCAACCCCTGTGCTGCTGATCAGTACCTGTCTATGGCCTGTTAGGAACAGGGCTGCACAGCAGGAGGTGAGCGGCAGGTAAGCGAGTGAAACTTCATCTGTATTTGTAGTCGATCTCCAGCGCTAGCATCACTGCCTCAGCTCTTCATCAGATCATCAGGCATTAGATTCTCACGGGAGCACCAGTCCCTGGTGCCAAAAAGGTTGGGGACCGCTGATTTAAACAAACAAAAATGTTCTTTGGGCCAAAAAAATAAAAAAGATCGAGCTCACTGGCCACCTTACAGCTGTCGCCCCTCAATCGGGCTGATGGGCCGGACCCCTCATTCTCTGGGTGGGTGTGAGTCTCCCACTTCCTGCCACCTCACCCATCTCCTCCCTGTAGGTGTGCTGCAGACCAGGGAAAAGAGCACCTCCGCCAGGAAGCCTTCTAGACTTCTCCCTCCCTCAATTCAACTGTCCTCTCAAGTAGCAGAATGCATTTGTCAAGCAGAGTTACATCAAAGATCCCAGACACAGGGCACTGTGGGCACAGAGTCTTGACCCAAACACCACCCGGGGACGAAGGGCCACCTCTCCCAGGAACTCCACCAGCCACATTACCTTGGGCAAGGCACTTCCCCTCCTCCTCCCCGGTGTCAAGATCAGTGAGACAGTGCATGTGAGGTGCTTAACGAGGAACCAGGTACCCAATAAGTTGCTTGTGCCATTAGGACACTGACCAGGACTGTTAGACCCTGATGCCGGGCCTCAGGCCAGCTCATTAGCCAACCCAACGTCACACAGCCAGAGCAGCAAGACCAGGACAAACTGGGTTGGCCAGACTCCAAGGTGGCCTTTCTCCTCTCACTCCTGCACACTGGCACTTGCTCCCTATAGCCCCCATTATTACAGGTGAGTCCTACAACCTGGTGAGGCCCCCCCATCCCTACCCAAGCTCCAAGAGGACAGGGACTTGCCCCAGCAGAGACACCCACACAGCTGCCCCAAGAACCTATGATGCTTGGACTGACCTGCCCCTGGCCTGGGCGTGAACGCCAGGACCACACCTGACACTTCTCTGGGTCCCCTGCATCACCCACTACAAGGCCACAGGGGAGAAGACAGTGCTCTGTGAACCCACAGGCTGGGCAGACAGAACCAGGAAGCCCCAAGGCTCTGTGTTCCTACAATAGCCCCAACTCCCCCTCCTGCCACCCGCGTCCCAGCCACCTATGAAAATCACACCTGAAATGAAAGGTTGGGTCTCAGAGTCCCCAGAGCCAGCCAGCAGCCCTGTGCCCCATCAGATGAGCCCAGGGACCCCAGCCCAATGACTGATGCCTAAGAGGCCTAAGAACAGCCTCTGTCTTCCCAGACCCCAGCCTTGGCCAAGAGAAACAAGTCACCAGAGACGGCAGCATTAAGGTAAATGTCCAAATTCTAGAATCACATGCCGAACCCTTGCTTAGACACTGCTGTGGGATCTGGGGCTCATTCCCATCTCCCTAAAATGGGAGTGCCACCTCCACCCCAGGGCGTCCAGGGCTTAGGAGAGTGAGTGCAAGGGCACAGGGCAAGCACCTGCCGAGTACTCAGCACATGTAGTTACATCTGCAGTGAGCCTCCACCAGGAGGTTAGGGCCACAGCTGACCTCTGGAGGCCTCAGGCAAAACTGAGAAGGAACAAGCCAAATTAGGGGCTGTGAGATGCATCTGAGCACAGGTATCCTGAAAGCTGAGTGCTCAGCAGTGACAACCAATGATCCCAGGCAGCCAAGCAGTCGCTAGAGGCCATAGCCAGACCTTTGCCATTGCCTGCCCAGAGCTCGCCACTGTCCTCCCTGGAGTCCAGAGTCCTCTTGGCCAATTCCTCTCTGTCCTTTGAGACTCAGGACATGCCACTACACCCAGACATCCTTCCATGACCTATAGCTCTTACAACTCTTGGGGGCTATCCTGCAACCCCATCCCTCTGCCTGGTGCTTCTGTGTGTGTATCTCCCCACAGGCCTGTGAATTGCTCCAGGAAAGGAAATGCCACCCAGCATCACCCAATCTGTATCTGGCCCAGGGAAATCTCAAGAAATGTGTGCCAACTGACCCTCCTCTCCTACCCCACAGCAGGGAACTGTATCCATGTGCCCAGCACTGGACAAGGCTGATTCAGTGAGTGGTGGACTGCACTCTTCACCTGAGGGGACAAAGAGGACACCGAGCATGGGAAAGGGGAGCTAACAGGTCCAAGGTCATGGTGCTAGAGGAGAGAGACTGAGGGAGGCCTAGGAACACCTGTCTCCTGAGCCCTTTCCACACACTGTACACATCCCTTCCTGGTTCTGAAAGGAAAGCACCACAAGCCTTCCTACCAAGCTCAACACTGGCATCTCACTCATTTTACCCAGTGGAATCCAAAGTTAAAGCCACTATCTAAAGTCACAACAGTATGAGCAGTGGAGCTGAGGTTCGAATCCAGATCTGGGTGATCCCAGAGCTCTCAGCTAACAGGCAGTAGTGCCATTTGTGGGCCAGGCACTGTCATTCTTCAGCTCCACAAGGGTGGGGGTGAGGGTTAGGCCTGGAAGGCTTCCAGAAGGAAAAGGGCAAAGACATGAGCTAACACAAGGAGGAACCTGATCTGAATGTACTCTGGGGCTGAGGGCCGAGGGGCCGCAGTAGTGGCAGCAGGCAAGCGCCAGCTGCATTTAGCAAAGAGGCTTACAGTCTTAGGGAGGACGTAAGCCAGGATCAACAGCAACTGTGCTTCCGCGAGCCAGGACAGACCTGCCTCCCAGCTGGATCCTCTGCAGTTGCCCAACTAGGGACCTGGCACCAGGAAACAGGAAAACACCGGCCAAGTCACTCCCTCCCTAACTCTGACTGTCCTCTGGACTGGCCAGATGGGCGCCCTCCCTGAGCTCTCACAGCCCCTGGCCCTCTCCATGCCGGTCCTGGTCCCGGCGGAAGCCGTTTCCGAATGCGCGTCTATGCTACTGCTCCAGACCCCCATCTTTGGTGCCCAGTACTGGGAGAGCCTAGTCCACACTCGCTGCCTGCTCTGGCGCCTGTGGGTCACCTTTCTGTCTATCACGCCATCCTGAGCATGCAGGACCTCACGGGTCCGAAGGGCACTCATCTCCACGAACTGGGATGTTCCCCTTTGTCGCAGGGAGTGAAGGGGGTGGGGTACAAGGGCGCGGTTTGGCGCCTGGGAGGCCTCGGGGGTAGCCAGCGGGCCCGGTCCCCGTTTTCGTCCTGAACCGTGGGGCACCCGAGGCCTGACCTTGGCCCAGTTGCTTTCCCCTGGGCGCACGCGTTTCCTGCCCCTGTCCGCCCGGGCGAATGAATGAGCCTCTGCCGCTGGAATGCCGGTAATTACCGCCTGGATCAAAGAGCGCACGCGGCCCGCCCGGGGCAGCAACGGGCCCGCTGTTTTGTAAAGGGGAGGGAGTGAGGGGCAGGCTGGGCCTTGGACAGGCCCCCCGGGGCCGCCGCTTCCGGTCAGGCGGACTCGGCCCGAGTGGTCCCTTCCCCCACCGGAGCCTCAACTTCCCCCAGGAGTTGCCACCACTTCCGGCCACGACCGGCGGGGGAGGCCGGGGAACTCAGCGGCCCCACCCCGAACCGAGCCCCAGGACCGAGCCTCATGCGGGGCGTACGCGCGCTCCCCGCCGCGCACGCGCTCGTCCGCGGCCCCGGCGCGCCCCCACCTGCCCCGCCCAGCCCAGCGTTGCGGGCCGCGCGCCCTCACGCCCCCCCAGCGGCGCGCACGCGCACTCACCACCCAGTCGCGCTAGCCGCCCGCCTCCCCGCCCGCCCCCCATGCGCAGCCCGGCTCCCGAGTCGCGCCCCCAGCCCCGGGCGCACGCCCCCCGTCCCCGCGCCCTCCCCTCACCTCCTCGGTCCCGGGGCCACCGCGCCGCACTCCTCCTCCTCTCGCCTCCCTCGCCGATGGTGGCAGCGGCGGCAGCGGCGACTCAGACCCTGGGGTCAGGGGGACGGGCGCCCAGGCCGGAAGTGACCTTCCTGGCCGCTTCCGCCCGCGCCGCTCCCCCCTCCGCTTTCCACCCCCACTCCGGCCGCCACCCCGTCCTCGCCGCTCTAGGAAAGCGAGCCCACGACCCCCCTAGCCGCGGCCCCCTGCTCTATGGTGCGAGCGGGTGGGCGTCCAGGGAGCCACTTCCGGGCACGTCTAGGACGCGGGTCCTCCGCCCGCGCTCTATGGCACCACGCGCCGAGGGGCAGCAGTTCCGCCCCCTCCCCGGACCGGAGGCGCGGGCCCGACCCGTTAGGCGGAAACTTCCGGTGTCTGGGGAGGTGCCCTCCTCCCCTCGGGGCTCGGGCCCTCGCGCCTGCGCAGCCCTCTCCCCTCTCCGGTCGCGGGCTGGAGCTGTGCAGATAGTGGCGCAGGCCGCTCGTGCCACCCGGGTCCTCCAGCCGTCTCTATTGCTGTAACCCGTTCCCTGCCGACGCTCCCCACAGTGGCTGGCGCCTGCGCTGGAGGGCTCAGTCCTTTGCGACTCCGCACCTTGCGTTACCGGACAGAGAGCGTGCTGGCCTCCGGCGCCGGCCCAAGTCCGTGTGTTTCCCCCTTTCTAAAGTAACAAAACCTTGTGTGCCTCAGGGGGCTTTTCACGCATGAGGTCCTATTAACGACCTATAATCGAGTCCCAGTTTGCAGATAAGGGACAGAGTTCGGGGCGCTCGCAGAATTTCACATGCCTAGTGTGCAAGGCCTGGTCTCGAACCTGTGGAATCTGGCTCCCAGTTTTAACCGTGGCTGGTCACACTGCCTCCCAGGATAGAATATCTGATCACAGCCGCGTTGTTGCAGTCACCAAGGTTGAGATTTGGAAAGAGTAGGTATACAGTTCATTCGTTGAATAACACCTTTTACAGCCTCGATTTAGCGAGATAATCTGCGTAAATTTGCTTAATTCCACTCCAGGCTCACAGTAAGCTCTCAGTGAAAACGGTGGTTATTAGTATTAATTAGTAGTAGTATTTCTACTGCTGTGGGTGCTAGAGTATACCCTAAATTCTAGAGTATGGAGAGTATACCCTAAATTTTCAGTGCAGTCATCAATCATAAGATGTGCATTGTTGATTTAACATCTTTCAGTAGAGAAAGTAAAGCAAGACTGTACTAAGGGGTACATGTAAATAGCAAGATGTGTTGTCTGGCCTTCAGAAATATCACAAAGGTAAATGTTTCAATACATCTGAGAACAGAGGGAAAGCGCTATGACAATGAACACATTATTATTATGGGTGTGAAGTTTACACCACGAAACTTGTTTATGAAAAACGTCACTTATCTGTGCTCCTCTGAATCCGATCATTTACGTGTCTGCAGTGGCCCAAAGGTGAGAAGGGACAGCTTCGTCCTCATTCCTGTGCCCCACTCCCAGCTGGCCAAAGCGAGAACCTAAAGGTGAGATCTGGAGCAGATCACAATGTTGGAAGCTGTGTATTGAAGACAGTGGATCAATAAGCTGCAAGGAGCAAGACAGACCCGACGTAGTACATGAGAAATGACTTTCTGATTTAAGCCATGGGTCTTTCAGAGCCTCTCTTCAGCCAAACCAAAGTTGGGACATTTCCCAAACATAGAATGGGGCTGCAGCAGAGATGGCCAACTCTCCACCAAAACCTGCTCTTCCCTTCCAAAGGGTGGAATTACTCACGGGGCACTGCCCCCAATTAGGGTCAGCGTTGACCAGTCCTCCTGGTATCCGAGTGTGACCTTGTGATTGGTTCTCACCAGCGATGAACCTGGAAGGGGACCCCCACCAGAAGGTAACTTGATCTTGGACTTTCAGGCTTCGGAACTGTGAGCAATAAATCTCTGTTGTTTACAATCCACTCATTTGGTGGTATTTTTTTATAGCAGCGCAAACAGACTAAGACATGGCTTTCATTGTTCTGGAAGCTTCCCCTATGCTAGCTAATACAGGGTTTTCAAACGCTAGGTAGTAAAAGCAATGACAAGACTCCCCTTCAGAAATTCGTTAGCATCTAGATGTAATTGAAAGTCATGGAACCAAATTAGATCACAGGGAAAAGAGAGTGACCTGACTGAGTTCTGGGACCCCTAAGCCTCCTGAGGTTTGGATGTCCAGCTCTTCCCTTAAGACCCCTTCCAGAAAAATCCCCATTTGGGCCTCAGCTAATTCCACTCAGGTTTCAGTCATCTGTAACCAAAGAACCCCGGGTCGCCCACAGTGCGTTGAATGAAGACGGGTTGGAGGAGGTGATGTGTGAGTCGCTGGTGTGGCTATGCTCACAGGAATCACAGTGCAGGGGACAAGGAACAGCTAGAGCCCTTACAACCCTCTCAAACGGTCCTCTTATGACATCTCATCTACGGTAGGCAGATGGCAGATGGAGAGTCTGCAGCTGTTGAAATGCAAATACTAAGAAGTCCCCCGAAACACAGACACACACACACACACACACACACACACACGCAATCACAAAATCGCACTTTTCACATTATCATGATAGTAACCATCTCTTGAGTTTTCTTTCTTTCTTTCCTTCTTTCTTTTTGTTATGGTGACATCAGTTAACGAAATCCAGTAAGTTTCAGATGTAATCATCTCTTGAGTTTTCATCACAGGCTGGACACAGTGCTGAGTGCTTTACTTCAGTTAACATCTCCCCATGCCCCAGGAGCCTTGAGGATGCAGAGTCCCAGGCCCCACTCCTAGCCACCAAGTCAGAATCTGCATTTTCACCCAATCCTCAAAAGTACTTCTTGACCTCGAGAAAGTTTGAGATGTGCTGATGCCAGAAAGCTCCAGGACAATCCACTAAATTTGAATTCCCAACAAACAATGAATAATTTTATTTTTAATGTGAGAACATCCTGATGCTCAACCAAAAGAATTACTTGTTTATTTGGAATACAGGTGGAACTGTGCATCCTGTGTTTTTATTTACTAAATCTGGCAATCCTGGGTAGCGGACACCGTGGGTTGTTCTGTAACCCCATCCACCCTCGTCTCTTCGCTGACTTCCCCAGATTTCTATGCCTCCTTCATGCATCCCAATTGCTGAGGAGTGCATGGAAGGGAGGGGACAACTCTATTCCTGGGTTTTAAGAAGCAGGAGTAACACCTGTCTTAGAGTCAAGCCAGTCAAGGTAAAATAATACCCACGGTCTCTATCTTTGGGTAGGATGTGACCCAATTGGCGCTGATGTGATAGAGAAGGATTTTGAGTGCTGTTCTGGTAAACAAGCTCACTCTGCCTCTCTTTCTAGATGGCAGGATATAGGGTATGATGCTTGGAATGGTGGCATTCATTTTTCCACCATGAGAGATACCAGCCAGAGGACAGACCCACACCACAGGAAGCAGAATGAAGAGTAGGAAAGAAGACAGGCCCTTGGTGACACTTTTGAACAACTGAATCAAATCCACGATGGAGCTGTCCCTTTCTCAGAGCTTTTGTGCTGACCAACAAATCCTCTCTTGAATTTGAGCAAGTGGAGATGAGTTTCCCAGGGCCTGTAACTGAGTGCATCCCAACGAATACGGATAGGGGCTATCATTGCTCCCTTTTCATGCAGGAGGAAACTGGTGATGGAGTAGGGGGGCTTACATGCCCAAAACCTTGTTAGTTCCAGGCCATGCTGATAGCCACTCCCCTGGTCACCCAAATGAGGAAGCTCCTTACTCATGGAGACACCTAAGACTCTCACGTGTTCGAGGCATCTTCAGACTCACAACGTTGCTTGAAAGAAGCCAGGGAGACTCTTGTCCGAGTTTCATACAAAAAAAAAACCTGAGACTCAGAGAGGTTGAGTAATATGCTCAAAGCCACACAACAAGTGGTGGAGCTGGGATTTGAACACAGCCCAAAAAGAGCTTTCTAACACCCCATTATGACCAACCTACTCCTGTCCAAAACTCTCTGATCAAGGAGGAAGTCAGAGCTGCTCAGCCCAGCCTCAAGACCTTTCATCAGACCCACTGTTCCAGACTCGGATCTCAGAGCCCCCGCCACCGACCCCCTAGGTAACACTAGGCTATGGCCATGGGGAACTACGGGAAGTCTCCCAGCTGTGCTGCCAGCTCTTCTCTGGTAGGTGTTTGCTCCAGCTGTCCTCTCCACCTGCCACCCTCTCTCATTTCCTCTAACTAATTCCCACTTGTTCTTCATGACTCAAGCAGGTTGGGTAAACCCCCGTGCTCCCACCCCCTTCCTGTGCCACCCCCGCTATAATGACGGCCCCTCTTGTCCTGAACTCACAGTAAGCAAGGGCAATGCTGAGACTGGAACCCTGAAAGTCTTGTCACTGTTCGAGGCTTCCTTGAAGGTCTCCCCACACACTTCAGATGCCAGTGCAAGCCTAGGGTCTTACCTGTGCTTCTGGCCAACTGGCTATAGATTGGAGGTTCCAACCACCTGTCCTTGGGATCAGTGAATTTGCTGGAATGGCTCAAAGAATTCAAGAAAATCTGTTTACTCACTAGACGGTTGATTTATTTCAAAGGCTATTACAGAGTATGGTTGAGGTACAGAAGGAAGGAGCTTCTATCCTCGTGGAGCTTGGGGCCCAGCATGGTGGCACCTGGAAGTGCTCTGGTTCCCCAAAATGGAGAAGCCTGCAGAAAAATGGTGCTGTCCTGGGTTTTTATGGCAGCTCCCATTACAAGTCATATTTGACTAAGTCATTGGCCATTGGTAACGAATTCAACCTCCAACCCTGATGGAATTTAATGGTTAGTTCTCCTGACAACTAGCCCCCACCCAAAACCACCTCATTATCATAACAAAAGACACCTTTGTCCCTCTCCACACTTAGGAAATTCCGAGGGTTTTCAGAGCTGTGGGCTAGGAACCCTGAATGAAGACCAGCTACCTTCTAAGTCACCATCCCAAGAGTTAATAATAATAACTACCTGTTCACTTATATGATCTTATTTTATCCTTGCACGAATCCCGTGAAACAGGTGCTAGACATGGAAGACAGATGTAGATATACATGTGAGTATTCACTTTTGTCTTAGTCTATTCAGGCAGCTATAACAAGATCCCACCAGACCGGGTGGCTTATAAACAACAGAAATGTATGGTTCCCAGTTCTGGAGCCTGGAAGCCTAGGATCAAGGAGCCAGCACGGTCGCTTTCATATGGGGCTTCTCTCCTGGTTCATGGCTGGCTTCTCACTGCATCCTAATGTGGTGGACGCAGGTAAACTATCTATCTCTCTGAAGCCTCTTTCATCAGGGCACTAATCTCATTCATGACCTGATCACCTCCCCAAGCCCCACGCCCTAACACAATTAATTCCGTGGGGCATTAGGATTTCACCATGAATTATTTGGGGAGAGGACACAAACTTTCAGACCTCGCGAAAGGAAATATGAAAGCATGAACACGCATTTCTTCTTAAGCATGAAATGCTCATCTCACTAGAATGCTTTCCTAAGGACAAGTGTTAAAGAATAAAAATCCCCAAATGAGATTGAATTGGCTACACGTTGCACTTTCTGTTCCTCAAAACTCTTCTCACCCAAGGAGAGGATTACCAAAAATGAAATAAAAAACAAAATTAAGAAACAAGAGATAAAAACCTTCAAAGACTTCTTTAACTATAAAGCTAACTTAATAAGCTTCTAATAAACTTAATTTTTCAAATACATTATGATCCTCATTATTTAATGAGAAAAATATATGATCCCTTTAGGGATCAGCTCATGTCAAGAAAAACCTGCTTTGGCAATTACAAATGTCATGAGAAAATTGAAGAGAGGTCAGGTCTTAAGTGGTGTTGGTCGTGTAAACAAACTGTAAAACTGGTTACACGTTTTCTTTCAGGTGGTGGATTGTTCTCAGAGCTATAAAAGTTTCAGCATGAACTCCTAGTGTTGTGAAGGGATGGGAGTGCTTTTCTTGTTGTTGCTGCAGGGCTTCAATAAATGCTTATTTATCTGGGGTGGTTTTTCCTGACATTATCATAGGGATGTAAGATGCTTGGGTTGCTGCTTCCACATCTGACCTCACATCTCCCTAGCCCTCCAAAGGGGCCACTGGAGAGGTGGGGCCCAGTCTTTACAATGGGGCACTCCCTGAACTCAGGTTGGAATTCTCTCTCCCTCTCTCCCTCTCTCTCTGCTGAACAATGTGGTGGAAACAGAGCCTTTGAACCCCTGTGAGCCTCTGTGGAAAAACACCACACCTCACATGAGGTCCTCAGTATTCCAGAATAAGTGGCCTTGGGAAAAGGCCATGTCACACAGTGACCTGTAGTTCATGTTTATACAAGAAAGTCATTTTAAGGTTTGGTTGGGATTCTCTCTTGACAAAAGAACTGGAAGTTGTTGGTAGAAAATAGTCGGTTCTCATTATATGTGGATTCCATATCTGCGAGTTTGCCTACTTTTAAAATTTGTTACCCCCAGATTAATGCTTGGAAGGAACCAACCGTACCGACACCCTGAACTTGGACGTCTAGTCTCCAGAACTGTGAGACAATAGAGCTCTACCTGACTCTTTCCTGTTGCAGGCCATGCTCACTGTCTGTGCATCCAGGGGAGAGGGTCCTCTGGCCAGCGGAAGATCTGCTACATAGGCTGGCCTGAGACCTGCAGGAGGGAGACCAGGCCCCACTCCTGCTGCTGGTGGTATAACCTGGTCTGGCCCCACCTCTCTCTCTCTCTCCTCATACCACTTGGGGAAGGTGCACTAACCTTGCTGAGTTTCACCTGTCCCAACTGTAAACCTATAAACCAGGCTGATGCTTTGATCTGCTCTGCCATCTCCCGGGGTGAGTGTGAGGGTGAAATAACATAGCAAGTAGTGAGAGCCCATCATTAAGCAATTCATTAACAATTTCATTATTCATTCTCAAGTATTTCCTGAGGCCTGACTAAGATGACTCACACTCAGATCCAGCAGCCCTGGAAGCCCTCCTTGTGTGGTGCAGACTGCAGGGACACGCCAGCCACTCATTCCCGGACTGTCACCTCTCACCCTCACCTGCTCATCCATCATCCATTAATCCAATAAATATCACCTGAGCCTACAGGTGCCACAGGCTGGAGACCCAGAGATAACCCAGATCCTCACCTGCCCTAGCGGGTCTGCCTGCTTGAAAGCTCCACACAAAGAGAAACGTTAATTATTATTTAAGGTTATAATTATAGCGGTGTTACAAAGGAGCCAACAAGCTTTGGTGAGGTCTGGGCTAACCTTGCTGCCAAAGGAATTCTAACCCCCAGGCTTGGGAAGCAGGATGGGAATCACTTTCCCTCAATCCTTGTTTACTCATTAACCCGCAGGCCCCAAGCTCAGAGCTGGCAGCAGCTGGGCTTCTGGTATGGAGTTGGACACCTAAAAATAGTCCAGGCACAAGACAGAGAGAAAATGGGTACTGCACAAGCTCAGATGTGGCACTTGGTCCAGGCTTATTGGGGTGGGAATGGTCTGGGAAAGCTCCCTGGACCCTGGAGGAGGCAGTGTCTGAACTGGTTCCTGAGGGATGAACCATGTTGCCAAGTGAAGAGATGGAGAGAGAACATCCAGGGGGTCATTCCTTCATTCCACTCCTCACTAATATTCTTGGTGCACTTGAACTCCAGACACAGAGCGCTGGTGTGTGGACACTGCACAAACCTGAATGGATACTTAATTTGTGGCACCCAGAGCAGAAGAAAAATGCAGAAATGTTGACAAAAGAAAAACAAAAAAGTGTTA
The DNA here is from genome assembly GCF_902729225.1 of Pteropus medius. Taxonomy (NCBI): domain Eukaryota; kingdom Metazoa; phylum Chordata; class Mammalia; order Chiroptera; family Pteropodidae; genus Pteropus; species Pteropus medius. Next base: position 899,925 of record NW_024349142.1, on the reverse strand, counting down.
AGAATGTCAAGATGGCCACAGGAGAGCATTAAATTCAGTGTGGGACCCTGTGCAACTGTCCAGGCTGCAGCCCCATGAACCTGCCCTGGATATGTGTGGACTTTTGTCACTTCTGGTTTCAATTTGACTTGAAAGCCTTGAGGGGACTTTTTACTCCTTGTAAAGGGAAGTCTGGAGGTGGGGCACTCCAGGGTGGGTGGGTTAATTCTGCAGCTCATCTGTGCCAGGAAGGGCTGGTTCCTCCATTACTCACTCCTCCCTCCTATCCTAAGTGGGATCTCCATGTCGTCCCTCATGTCACCCTGGTGGCTGCCAGTTTAGTGTCACCCAAAGACAGGATGATGTGGAAAGACACCTCTTGCTGCTCATCTCCTGTTTAAGAGATGGGGAAAAACCTCTGATCTGAGGGCTGTATCATCTCCATTTCAGATGAAGACACTAATTAGCTGTTTGCCCAGAGTGTCGCAGCTGTGAGGTGGTGGGTGGTGGTCTGAACCCTGACACGCCTGCTGTGTGGTGCCCTGAACTCAGGATGGATGTGGATTCTGTACCCTCTGAGCCTGCCCAACATGTCTCTCGATAGGTGCCCAGGACATGCGAATGAAACGAGTGCTGAGTTGTGGGCACTATGTGGTAAAATAAGCAATTTTCATTACAAGGTGGTGGTGGTGGGGCAACTTTGCATCTGGCCCGGGCTTTTATTAGTTCTCAGCTGTAGGTCAAGTAAAGACCAGCTAATGCTTCTCAAAACCTGACTCTGCCAGGCAGTGTGCTGAGTGCTAGGCACTCACCCAGGACGCCCAGCAAGAACTCCATGAAGTGCTTACTATTCTAAGGTGCCGACCAGATGCATGGATATACGTGAGCGTGCATCAGAATCTCCTGGAGGCCTCATCCAAACAGAGGTCCAGGCCACCCCCTTCAAGAGTTCCTGATTCAGCAGGTCTCCCGTGGGGATTGAGAATTTGTATTTTGAACTGGCTTCCAGGTGATGATCTGGGGCCCTGACTTTATGAAACACTGTGTTAGAGGACCCTTAGGCCAGCGGGGTGGAGCACCTGAACTGTGAGGGGGAGTGGTGTTTGGCTGATGGCAGGGATGGACCTTGTACCCTACCTACAGGGACCCAGCCAGGCAGGATGTGGATGCCAAGCCCTCTTCCCCATCTACCTGCCCAACTCGTGCCCGGCTTAGGCCTGAGGCCCTTCTCGGGGCACCCTTTTCTAATTTTCACAAAGGCACCAGCCAAGCTAGAGGGACCCTGGATCTGAAGGAGCACAATTACGTGGGACCTCATAGGCCAGGGTCAAGGGTTTGCACTGGAGGGTGTTAAAGCGAAAGAGTGACATGATCCTACTTAAGTTTTAAGAAGAGCCCTCTGATTAACAGATACACAAAATGCGGTCCATCCACACGAAGGAATGCTATTCAGTCTTAGAGGAATGGCATTCTGATACCTGCTACAACATGGATTGACCTGGATGACATTATGCTCAAGTGAAATAAGCCAGACACAAAAGGACAAACATCGTGTGATTCCATCTACAGGAGGTCCCTAGAGTCATCAAACGCATCAACAGAAAGTAGGACGGTGGGGGCCAGGGGCCAGGGAGGGAGTAACGGGGAGTTAGTGTTTAATGGTCATTTTCAGTTTGAGATGATGAAAAGAGTTCTGGAGATGATGATAGGGATGATGGTTGAACAACAATGTGAATATAATTAACACCACTGAGTTGCACGTTTAAAATGGTTAAAATGGTGGATTTTATATTATGGACACTTTACCACAATTAAAAAAGAAAAAAGATCCCTTTGGTTGCTGTGTGGAGAAGGGAGTGGGGTGTAGGGGTGGGAGGAGGCCAGTGCAGAAGCAGGACACTCCCAAGGAAGCCCGAGCAGTTGTTCAGGTGAGTCTCAGAGACTGAGACCAGACGATATGATGAAGAGCAATGGTGGAAACAAACACACCACAGAAACAAACTCATAGATACAGAGAACAAATTGACGGGTGCCAGATAGGGGTGTTCAGGGAGGGGGTGAAAAGTGAAGTGATGAAGGAGTACAAACTGCCAGTTACAAAGTCATGGGGATGTAAAGTACAGCACAAGGAATACAGTTGATAATACTGTAATAACCATATGGTGTCAGATGTGCACTACACTTTCTGGGGGGATCACTTTGTAAGGTGTATAAACCTCCGACCACCACGCTGTACACTTGAAATTAATATAATACTGTATGTCAACTGTAAAAAAAAAAGTACAAGTGAAGCCTTCAAGTGGGCAGTTGGCTGTGAGCCGGCACAAGATCAGCACGTTCTTGGCTGGAACACAATAGGCAAGACCGAAGAGGGGCAGAAAGGTGGCCTCAGCAAGGCAGTTGGCTGTCACCCAGTCTGGAGCAAGAAGTTCTGTCGCAGCCGCCAACCGCCTGTGAAAGCAGGGGAAAGTCATTGTGCCCTGGGGAGTACTTGTCACGTGCCACTGCTGTCACACTTTGCACCAGCATCACGTGGAGGTGGGATAGGCATCTGACCCTCACCGTGCCGAGGAGGAACCGCGGGTGAAGACGGAGACAACTTCTCCGGGTCCACGCTCTAGAAGCCAAATACGCTCCCCTTTCTGAGATGGAGAACCTGAGGCCATGGCCGTGTCCGAGTATGTGCAGGGCGCGTAGCAGGCGGTTCACAGAAGGGGCTGAAGCCAGAGACCGAGTGCCAGGTTCGCTCAGACGGAGAGCCGCCGGAGACGCAGGAGTCACGACCACAGCCCGCACCGACCTGGGCTTCATTAGCTCCGCCCCGTCTCGGGCGGGGCGCGAGACGACCCGTTGTCAAGGAGACGCCACGCAGGCGCTGATTGGCGCGGAACTCTGGCCCTGGCTCCTCGAGGACTCTGCGCCTGCCCGTTCCCGGGTCTAGGGGCCCCATTTCCCGAACGCCCGGCCTCCTCCGGTCTCCAGGACAACGCTGCCCTGGGCCCACCTTCTCTCAGTGTTGGCCTCGCCCCCGGCTGCTCCTCTGCGCATGCTCGAATGTCGCCATGCATTCTGGGAAATGTAGTCCAAAGCCTGGCGCCCTAAGAGAGGCCATGTTTGCAATGGCTCGATGCATCTTGGGAAATGCAGTTCTGGCGCTGGAGGAGCCTTTTGGGGACGTGCACGGGTCTCCAGAGCGAGAGCCAATGGGAAGCTGCCGTTGCCGCGAAGCTTCCTGGGAAATGTAGTTCTCGGTGAGGCCGGCGGGCTGGGCGGGGGGGTGGTGGCTTGTCCGGCGAACCGACGCCTGACCCTGACAAAGTGCTGAGGGGAGGAAGACGGAGAGGGCTTTACAAAGAGACTGCCGGGGCACGGAGTCCCTCAAGTGAGCCTTGTGCCAGCGCGAAGAGGTGAGGGGGACTAGGGGCCCCGCCCGGGGAGAGGCGAAGGAAGTGAGTGAGGGAGAGGGGAGGGGGGTGGGGGTCGGCTGGAATTGACTCTCCGTGGGGCCGAGGATTGGGATGAAACAGGTCAAGTGAAGAAGAAGGTAGAAAGGAACGGAGAGCGAACGGGAGGGGCTGGGGGTGGGAAGGGCTGGGAAGTGGGAGGGGGGTGTATGTCCCCGAGGTGAAGAGCGCAGGAGAGTTGGAAACGGGGCGAGCGGGGGAGGGTCTGGTGAAGGGGGAAGGGTGGGGTGAGGGGAGGATTCCAGCAAGGGGGTGGGGCTCGGCGAGACTGCGGGCGCCGGGACCGACCTCATTGGAAAGGTTTGGGGAAATGGGTTGTGGGGACAGGTTATCTTTCCGACGGAGTCGGGCGCAGGTGGTTCGTTTGTGCGCCATTTCCACCAGTGCAGTTTCACCTTTATAAGTTGTGGGTTCCTGAGGGTGAGATGAGTTGCCTGGTTTTCTTTCTTTCTCGAAGAGCACCCGCCCCTTTAGCTTGATACAAGGGGTTAAGTTCATTCTGCCCCGTTAGCTGGTTGCAAGGAGTTAAGTTCGTTAATGGGGGTCCAGTGCTTCCAGGCTGTGTTTGCTGTTGTCATCTGAGGCGGTCCCTTCCCCGCATCAACCCTAATCAGCCTCGAATCACCGTCTTTTAGCGCCTATTCTAGTTTATAGCTAACTTTGAAATGCACGTGCTTGTTTTGTTAAACCGGCACCTCCTGCACCTCACAAAGTAACAGTAATTTAAGTGACCACCTCTAGTTGGGGGCTTGTTTAGCCCAGGCGCTGTTCTCAGCACCTTCGTTTCTCTGTATCTTGAATTCTTGCTGCGACTCTTGGGTTAGAATGATTTTACTGCCCAGGAATGGAGGTTCGGTTTGTCAAAGGTGGCCGTGTACCTTGTCCAAGGACAAATAGCTGGTAGGTGGCAGAGCCAGAATTTGCTTCAGAGCCCTTGTGCTGAGTAAATATTTGTCCTGTGGACCAGTGGCTCTCCACCAGAGGAGACCTTGCCCCCAAGGGACACGTGGCAACATCTGGAGACATTTCCGGTAGTCAGAAGTGGAGAGATATTACTGATATCTGATGGAAAGAGGCCAGGGATGCTGATCAGTGTTTTCCGTGTCACAGGCTGGCTGCCGCAGCACAGGATCATCCAGCCCAAATACCGCCAGTGCTGAGGGTAAGAAAGCTGGCGTAGACAGGTCTTTACCCAGCGCACTTACTCAGTGCTGGCCCACTTCTAAAACCCTTTGTGGGGAGTGAGCCATTATTAGTCCAGTATTAAAAGTGGAGAAATTAAGGCCAGAGGGGACAAGGCAGGTGCCCAGAGTCACAAGCAGATCAGTGGCAGAGCTGAAAGTTGGAACCAGGTAGCCCAGCACCAGAGCCCGTCTCAACCATTTAATTAATCTGACATGCGTTGTTTTTAAAGCTGGCTGCAGGCCAGATTTGTCCCGCAGGCAGCTGCTTGCTGACCCCAGTCTCAGGCTAGGGATTCTCAAAAGATTCAGACTCAGGACCCTTTTATAGTCCTAAAAATTATTGAAGGCCCCAAAGCACTTTTGTTTATGGGGGTTAGAGCTTTTGGTGTGTATCGTATAAGAAACCAAGACTGAGAAATTTTGTATATATTAATATATTTAGAAAAAGCAGCAATCAACTTTTCACATAAGATTAATACATTTTAAAAATGAAAAACAACAGTGTTTTCCAAAATGGAGAGTTGGAAATGTGGTGTCTTTTTGAAAATCTCTCCATTATCGAACTTAAAAGAAGACAGCTAGGTCTTCATGTCTGCTCCTGTGGCCATCAGCCTCTGAAGACCCCACCGGACACTCAGAGAATAAAAGGGAAAGAGGCGTATGATGTCTTAGAGTTAGGACAACAGTTCCTACCTCGCAGTGTCCCCTAGAAAGGTCTCGGCACCGAAGGGGTCTCCAGACCATTCGAGGACAACACTTCTAGGCCAGGGTTTCTCAGCCACGCACTGTTGCCCTTTGGGGCTGGATCATGCTCTGCGTGGGGAGGTGGGGGTTGTCCTGTTCCTGTAGGAGTCTCAGCCTCCAACCCCCCAAACATTCAGAAGTGTCTTCAGATGTTTCCAGATTTTTATGTGCCAGTGGGATGTGTGTGTATGTGTGTGACATTACCCTTGGTGAGAACCACTGCACTGGGCTCTGTGTCATCTTCATACTGAAGTCACTGCCACGTCTGTGTTCTTTTCCTTTGGGAAAGCGGAAGAGGAAGTGGAGGGCTCACGGCTTCTTCCAGGGTGGGGTGGGGTGATTACACAAAAGGAAAGGGGATAGTGGGTATCGGGGAGCTCTTAGGGTCTGCCAGTTTTCCCAACACCCAGACATGATTGGGGTCTGTTAGTGTCACCATCTCTTGGACTGCCACGACAAAATGTCACAGATGGAGGGGCAGTTTCAACAACAGACATTTACTTCTCATGGTTCTGGAGGCCAGGACCAAGTGCAGGCAGATTTGGAGTCTTGTAAGGACCCTCCTCCTGGCTTATATGTGGAGCCTTCTTGCTGTGTCCCCACCTGGCAGAGAGATCCTAGGGACATTTCTCTTCCTCTTCTTACGAGGCCACTAATCCTATTAGATTAGGACCCCACCCTTACAACTTTATTTAATCTTTCCACCCCAGTTTTACTGAGATATAATTGGCATATAATATTGTTTTTAGATTGTACAACATAACGAGCTGACGTAGATACATAGTAAAATGATCACAATAAGCCTAGTTAACATTTATCATGTCACATAGTTACAATTTTTTTCTTTTGATGAGAACTTTTAAGATTTACTCTCTCAGCAACTTTTGGGTATACAACACAGTATTATTAACCACCATCACCATGCTGTTCATTATATCCCTGTCACATAACTGGAATTTTGTACCTTTTGACCAACATTCTCCATCATTTAATTATCTCCTAAAAACACATCTCCAAATACAGTCGAGGGTTAGAGCTTTTGCATACTAATTTTGGGGACACAGTTCAGTCTGCAGCAGTTAGTAAGGAAGATACTAGAGGTGGCTTTTGAGCTGCTATTCTAAGATGTCTGCATGGGGGACACAGGGTTTGGTGTGTAATCAGGCAAAACAATCATGAGAATGGTGGTGCTGGCGATAACTGACACTGTCCTGAGCACTTGCTGTGTGCCAGGCCCTGTGCCAAGTCCTGTGTGTGTTTTCCTGTTTAATTCTCACAGAGGTCGAGGGAGGAGGCTGAGGTCCTGTGATGCCCAGGTCACCCCTGGGAGGGGCTGAGCCACGATTTAAACCTGTCCTGTCCCAGGAGGGAGTCACAGCCCCCCTTCTTCCAGCACCTGCCATCTACTGAGTACTGAGTGCAGCCCCTCTCAGGAGCCTTCTGAGGCAGCTCTCGGCTACACCAGGCAGGTGAGCACTTCGTCTCTTGGGAGGAAACCGAGGCACAGAACGGTGACTCTACTTGCTCCAGGTCACACACTCTTAGATGGGGACCCTGCTCTCGTGTCATCTCACATGGAAGGCGGTGGATTTTGGAATGACTGGGCTGGCTCTTATGTGCGGAACTTTCCTCCTTGCAGGTACTGCTGTTCCCCGGGCTCGCAGGCCCCCATGGAGGCCCCGTCTGCCCCGTCTGTGAAGCAGGAGGGCCGGGCCCTGGACTCACCATGGCACCGCTTCCGCCATTTCCACCTGGGCGACGCGCCAGGTCCCCGTGAGGCACTGGGCCTGCTGCGTGCACTGTGCCGAGATTGGCTGCGGCCTGAGGTGCACACCAAGGAACAGATGCTGGAGCTGCTGGTATTGGAGCAGTTTCTGAGTGCCTTCCCAGCCGATGTCCAGGCCTGGGTGTGCAGCCGGCGGCCGCAGAGTGGGGAGGAGGCGGTGGCCCTGCTGGAGGAGCTCTGGGTGAGCATGCACACGCAGGTGGGGGTAGAAGGCAGTTAGCACCACATCCCTCCACCACCTTTCCATGGTCATGGTTTGAGACAGACCTGCCCCTTGCAGCCCGCAGTCCTCAGCTTGTGGGAGCGATACTCCACACAGAAGCAAATAAGCAGCAAGTTCCATGCACCCTAGAAGCAAGGGTGTGATGGGCATAGGGATGCTGGAGAGCAAGTGGGGGCATCAGACTAGTGGTACAGTTAGATGGAACAGCCCCCAAATACCCTCTCTCCTGACACTCCCTCGAGGGTCCCCAAGAGCCCCCTTAGTTTGACAGTCCAACAGAAGGACTCCGAACTTGGGGGCAGCTGTTGTGTTCACAGTTATGGTGTATCACAGCGGAAGGACACAGACTCAGTCAGCTCAAGGAGGAGGCACAGGGGCAGGGACCAGGGAGTTCCACACATGGAGTTTCCAGCCTCCTCCCAGGGGTCAAGTAGGGGACACCAAGTATGGCCCACCAAGGAGGCTTCCTGAACCCAGTGTCGAGGGTTTCCTTGGGGGTCAGACCCATGCGCATGGCTGACTGTCACATGGCTGACTTCGGTCTCAGGTCTGGAGGGCGAGCTTATGCAGCACGGCTGAAAGTCCCCCGGGTAAGTAGCACAGCCTGTTCGACTCCATGAAGCCCTGAGGGGTTGTTACTGGGCATTGTGGTCCTCTCTGTTTCACAGATGAAGACACAAGGTTCAGATAGGTCTAGCAGCTTGGCCAAGGTCACACATCTAGTTAGGGGTGGTGGGAGGGATGGAGCCAATGCACTGTGGCCCTAGATCCCTACTTCTCGTTCCTGAGCAGCTATGGCTGCTCTGTCCTGGACATCTTCCTGTGGATGGCACTCGGCCTCTGCGTGGCTTAGCATCCTGTGTCTGTGACCCCAAACCAGAGATTCCCCAGGACATCTGTGGAGTCATGCAGAGGAGTGCAGATTCTTAGGCTCAGGTGTGCCCTGGGTCATGGGGAGAGCCTGCTGGTAGTGTGGCTTCCTGGTCTCCACCCCCAGGTGTGCTGACCATGTTGTGCACTCGACCATGCTCTGTCTCAGTGGGAACTTGGGTGAGACCATGTGCTGCCCAGTATCCTCTGAACTGAATTGGGAGGTAACTCACTTGGGGTCCCACGAGCAGGTTTGTGGCTGGAGGCATCCAGGGACCTGGCCAGCCTCATGCTGAACCCTGCCCCATGCCTCTGCACCCCTGTGTCCGACCCTCTTTCTGAGGGCAAAGGCAGGTATCCACTCACTTAGCGTCTAGTGTAAGAGGTACCAGGCATTGGAGTGTAAAATCAGGCACTCACGGTGGCAAACAGCTTGGCAGTTCCACCAAAAGGTTAAACAACTATAGCAGGTCCTGGAGTCGCCTTTCGTTCAGCATTGATGGGGCGTGAAGGAGTTTAACTACCACGTATGTCAAGCAGCCTCTGGTGAAATGGGCTTCGTTATGTGTCATTTCGCTTGAAGTTGCAGAAGCTACCGACGACGTTCAGTGAGGACTTACCCGCCCTGTTAGCCAGTAGTCCACTCCTGGGTGGGCACCCAGCAGAAAACAACATTCATTTGTCCTATGCTTATACCCAGGAAAGTGTAAATGACGGCAGCGTCACTCATAATAGCCAAATCGTGGAAACACCCACACGTGCACCAGTTGGGGAGCAGATAACCCAAATGTGGAATGCTTACACATGGGCTGTTACTCAGCCCTGAAAAGGAGCAACATGCCGACACACGCTACAATGTGGATGAGCACTGAAAACAGTATGTGAAAGAAACCAGTCAAAAAGACCACATACCATACTGCATGATCCCATTTAGACGAAACATCCAGAATCCGCAGAGACAAGAAATAGATTCGTGGTTCTCAGTGGCCAGGGGGAGAGGAGGAGTAGTGACTGCTGACGGGTTCAAGATTTATTTGGTGGGTGATGAAAATATTCTAAAACTGATGGTGGTGATGCTTGCACAACTCTGAATATACTAAAAACCACTGAATTGTACTTTAAGTGGGTGAATTCTGTGGTTTATGCCTCATATTGCAATAAAGCTGTTTTAAAAAAGATTAGCACCAGGGACACCACAAAAGCAAGGCAGGCCAGCCCCTTCCCCTCTGGAGCCTGCCATCTGTAAAATGTGGTGCGCTGGTCCAGGCGGCTCCATTGGCAGTCTTGACATTTCAGGGAGAACTGACACCAACTCCATATAGACTCTTTTCTAAATGGGAGATGAGGGGCCATTTCTAGCTCCATGGGTTCAGCATTACCCTGAGAACAAAACTAAAGACCTGACAAGGAAAGAAAACTGTAGGCCAGTATCTTAATCTCAAAATAATTACATTGAAAGAAACTGGACAAAAAAAGAAAAGAATACCTGTTTACTGTGTGGTTCTAGTTGTGTAAAGTTCTAGAAGATGGAAACCTCTGGAGTGACAAAGCACATTGGGGTTACATGTTGGAAGGGAGTGGGAGAGGTCGTGTGTGTGCATAGGACTTTTCTGGGCGGTAGGTGTATTCACCGTCTCGTTGGTGGTGGTGTTTTGAGCATGTACGTCTGTTGAAATTCATTGGATGATGTGCTTTAAGTATGTGTGTTCATTTGCACATCTGTGTGCCTCTATAAAGACGTTAAAAACTGCAGTGTGACAGGCACCAAGATAGGGGATGTTCCTGTATCACACAGGATTATAAACGTGTGTGTTGCAGAGACGGGCTCAGCAATCTCCAGGATGGATGGTGAAGGATATGGGACAGGTTGGTCCAGGCACATAAGCTGAATATACCAAATATTAGTATATTCAGACCTGGTACTTAGGATTCTAGCCAGGGACCCAGCCAGAGGTGGAGCCAGACAGGATGGCAGGGCCCGGGCCTGTGGGCCTTGTGGGCCACTGCAGAAGCAAGTGACAGAACAGCACCTGCAGCCCCTCACAGCCTGGGGTGCACAAATGGTCAGGAATCGACTTATAGTCCCCCTGGGGTGGAAAGGTGGCCCCAGATTATCCTGCCACTGCCCAGACAGTGGGCATTTGCTGATACGTCCCAAACCATGTGCTTTTACATAATGCTCCGCAGCTGCTTGTTGGACCCTCTTACCAGCTAATAGAATTTTAGGCATCTTGAATTTTCACCCTAACAATTGCTTTAGCCTGAAAGCATTTGAAACAAGTAAAATGCAGCAGGGGACTGGATGTAGTAACTCACGAGTCAGCCATCCTCCATCAGCACCAGGAGAATTCTGGTTTTGTCCTCGAGAACGAGGGCTTGAGGAGCAGTGACAAGAGTGGACAATAACTGAGCATAGTCACTCTGAACCTTTTCTTTAACCTTTCTGGCTGTCGCCGTCTCACTCAGGGCTGTCTGCCATTTGAGCTGGGGAAAGCCACATCCTAAACTTGCTTCATTTTTCCTGTTAAAAGTACCTTGTGTGTTTTTCTGCATTTCGTCAAGGAGTTTGCAAAGGCAGTAAGAAGCTAAAGCAAAGTTGAAAGCGGGTGTATCAGTTATCTGCTCTTGAGTAATAGATCAACCCAGAACTTAATGGCTTAAAAAATCTGCATTTATCATGTCACATAGGTTCTATGGGTTATGAGCTTGCTACGGGTTAGGTTCTCTAAGGAAGCTGCTGCTGTCATCTGGAAGTCGGCTCAGGGCTGGAGATCCTGAGGTGGTCCCTTGTGAGCCTCATCATGGGGTGGCTGAGCATCCCAGAGCAGGCGATGGGACTTGGTGACCAGTTAAAAGGAGGAGGGAGGGAGAAGAATTGAGGCCATTGCTCAGGTCTCTCAGTTGTGGATGTGGTGTCTCTCATTTCAGGGACCAGCGATGAGGGCCCCTCGAGACACGACAGAAGGCTCCGGGGTCAGCCTTGGAAAAGAAGATAGTAGGATGGTCCCATTAGGTGAGCAGCTGACTACTTTCCCACACTGCCGGCTCTCCCAGTGCCAAGGGCCCCTTGTCTCCCAGCCCAAGCAAGGCCCCCTCTCTTATTTGTTCATCGAGTGTCCCTGGTGTCCCTGGCACGTGCCAGACCCCACGCTGGAGCTAAATCAGAGCCCCCCACCCTGGAGGGCACAGCAGATGGGTGTCATGCCAATCCGCACAGCAGCACAAAGGACTCATGTGCTAGACATGGCTCTGCCCTTGGAGTTGGGCAGTTACCAAACTCTGTAGATGCAGGAGTCGCCCAGGGAAGTGAAATAACTCACTTGAGATCAGGTGCTGGCAAAGCCAGGACTGCACCAGGCAGTCTGTGCCCACACTCTCAGCCTGACAGAGCCCCAGAATCATGAGTCCTTGGCTCCAATTCAGTCATGCTCTTCCTAGTCCGGATGCTGTGGCCATGGGTGCCGCACCCTGTTCCAATCGATGGCTTGGGGCACATACCTGCCCTGGAAGACTGACCTCTAGGATGCCCACCAGGGGCAGATTGGTGATTCTGCAGTCGACGTGGACTCAGTGCTGGTGTCCATGTACGTGGTTCCTGGTGGGATCTTGTGCCAGCCAGGGCCGTGGTGTGCACAGCAGGGAAACTTGAGGGTCATCACAAGGTCACATATGGAGGCAGCAGGATGGGGGCCACAAGGAGGGTAGGGACCTAGAGAAAATGGAGGTGATAAGGACCTAGGGAAGATGGAGGACTCAGGGAAGACAGGGACCCAGGGAGGATGGGGGATGCGAGAGAAACAAGAACCTAGGAAAAAGGATGGGGGAATGCAGGGAAGGGGCAGGTCTGGGGAGAAGTGGAGAGAACCTGGAGAAGGAACAGAGAGGATGTAATGAGAGAGACAATTGAGACCCTGGGAGATGGGGAGACATAGGCAGCAGCTTGAGGGGAGACCTGGAGAGAAGGAGCCAGGAGATAGAGACAGGCAAGATAGACCAGGGAAGATAGAGGGAGGCGATAGGGAAGGACAGTAGAGACAGGAAGATAGAGACATAAAGGGAGGACAGAGGCCACAGGCAGCTTTGGGGACCCTGGAGAACAGGAGATGGGGGCCGGGGGCAAGAAAGGGATCTGGGGAGGATTGGGAATGTGGGTAGAGTAGAGGCCTGGAGTTATGCTTGGGAACGTGTGGTTTTACTGGAAGCAGGTCCCATTCCAGTGAACACCACTGGAAAAACAGGTGGAAGGACCCGTAAAGGTGCAGGGATACCTGTGTGCCCTGGAGAAGTGGGGCGAGTATTAAGGTACTTTCTGCAGAAGGGCAAGGAAGGGGAGCCAGCCAGACTGGGCCGGGTCACTGGACAAGGCCTCCGAGCTCAGTGCCCTTCTCTGTGTTGGGGTAACAGGCCTGTCCTCACTGGATTTGTGAGGTAGAAATGAGGTGTTCCACGTGGACTGTCCAGCCTATGCCGAATACACAGGGAGAGAGCAGACGTTAGCGAGCTGTTTTTGTCACACCTGTCCCAGTGTAAAATGAAACAGGTTGCTCTTCTCCCTGCAGTTCCGTAGGGCAGTTAGAAAACAGGGAGAAAGGAAATATGTGGTTCATCCATCCATGCTACTTACCACCCACTGTTTGTTACCTGGGTACCTACTCACACACACCTACCTGCTCCCTTGCACCTTGTGCAGTGCACCCACTCACCATTCACCCATCAGTCTACCTTCCTAGTCATCCCTTCACCTGTCTCCTCACTACCCCATCTCCACCACCCAGCCTTCCATCCACCAACACATCCGTCCATTTACTCATTTACCCACCCAGCCATCCATCATCCACCATTCATCCATCCCCTTGCACACTTATGACTTCTCTACTATTTCCTCTTCAACCCGTCACCTGTGTATTACACCACTTTCCCCATCCCTTCATTTATCCCCCTCACACCCACCCACCCATCCATACATGTTTGGTGGGCACTTACTCTGCACCAGGCATTGTGCTGCAGATCACAGGAGTGAACGAGAAGCTCCCCTCAATGTCTCCTGTTGGTCAGAGCTCCCAGCTGGCCCTAGGGCCGCCCCTCCTGCCCCGGACGCCAGCGTCAACCCCGGCCCACCCCTGCCAGGTTTTACTCACCCCCATTGGTGCAGAGACGCTGCCCTAACTGCACCTTTGCCTGGCAGGAGACACAGCTCTGGGGGCTGAGGAGCCAGCAACAGGGGACGCCCAAGCCACCCGTCCCTACAAGCAGGAACCGGGCAGCCCCCCACCAGCGCCACCCACGCCAGTCCTGCCCGCCTTCCTGGCTGCCTCGGGCGCCACGTCCTGCCCCGAGTGCGGAATGGCTGCCCTTAAGCCGGCGCACCTGCTGCGCCACCGACAGAGTCACTCGGCCGAGAAGCCACATGCCTGCCCCGAGTGTGGAAAGGCCTTCCGGCGCAAGGAGCACCTGCGGCGCCACCGCGGCACACACCCCGGCGGCCCCGGACCGGCCTTGCGCCCGCTGCCTGCCCGCGAGAAGCCGCACGCCTGCTGCGAGTGTGGCAAGACCTTCTACTGGCGCGAGCACCTGGTGCGCCACCGCAAGACGCACTCGGGTGCGCGGCCCTTCGCCTGTTGGGAGTGCGGCAAAGGCTTCGGGCGCCGTGAGCACGTGCTGCGCCACCAGCGCATCCACGGTCGGGCTGCAGGTGGTGCGGGAAGGCCGGGTGCGCCAGGCCCCGAGGGCGGGGGGTCCTTCCCGCCCTGGCCTCTGGGGTAGCCGCCCAGCCACCCTTGGTTCCCGCTGTGCTGCCGGGTCTCTCCAGCGCCGGCTCCTCTTCCCGCCTTCTCTCCCTCTCTCCCGTGTTTACACTGTCCGATGCCCTAACGTTCTCTGTTTTTCCCAGCTCTGCCCCAGTCCTCACTTTCCTGTTAAGCTCTCACTTCCATTCTTCCTTACTGATCCCTGAGCCTCTCCCATCCCGTGGAAGGTACCTCCTCATTGAACCCTCCTGCTTCCTTCCCTCACAATCCACTCCCTTACCCCGGCGGTCAGGAGCAGCAGGCCGGCCCTTTGATAGAGAGGAGGCTGAAGGTAGGGGCTAGGTCTTGCTCCTAGAGACCTCCTCAGGACAGTTTGGGGCACAGGAGAGGAGGCCGACAATGGATTCCTTGGTCCCGCTGCCCTCCGTGATGCAGGAAAACATGAGATGGACAGAAATACCCTCTCTGGGAAGCCTGTGGGAAATGACAATTCAGCATCTGCAGAGTAATAAAGTCACTGATGAGGTGTGCAGACCAGAGCCCTGGTTCTGTCCTACACATTACCCTCCCGGAGCTGAGTGTCAGGGCGGGGTTCTCTGGGACCCACACAGTGGAAATCTGAGCTTAGCCGTAGAGCACCAGTTCTTGTTCTTGCTAAGAGTATTACTTGGGGTAGATCACTCCATTTCATAGGGGGCCCCCAAATATCACTGAGTAGGTCTTTTGGGTGGCCCATTTTACCAAGAGAAATCCATTCTCCTGCTGGAGGTAGGGTACCTGCCTGATGGCTATCAGTCTGGGACCCTTGGGGGGTTGGGTGAGGGGGCTAGGGGTGGCTCACTGTTGAGTGCAGACCTTTTCAGGATACTGTCTCACTTGTCCTCAGTCCAGCACAGTGTCCTGGGGGCTGGGCCCTGGTTCCTTCTCTCCAGGGAAATGCAGGTGTATCTGACCAGTAAAATCCAGGCCATGGGCCATACCCTAGCTGCAAGGGAGTCTGGGAAAGCAGCTAGCTGGACTGTCCAGCATCTACAGCCAGAGGCTGTCCCCACTTTCCATGACTCATAAGGTGGGAAAGTGCCCAAGCTGCTAAGGGAGGTTTGAGTGCCAAGCACTCTCAAGGAGGAGGCCAACCCCTGGCCTGAGTGCCACCTCGTGAGACAACAAATAAGGCACTGCAGGACTGGGCCCATTGTTAGAAATTAAGTGAAAGAGCAAATGCAAAACATTTGGCACTGTTGGGCCCAGTGTGAGCATCCTCTAGTGCCTGTCCTTACAGGATTCTCTCACACTGGGAGGTCTGTGTCACTGTGCCCAATGTCTGGCAGAGAAAACCAGCTTGCAGGATCTCAAGAAGGGTCTAGGAGGGACATGAGGTGGCATTGGTGGGGGTGGGGGAGTCTCAATCACTACAGCAAAAGAGGCAAGCAGTGTTGTCATCCCCATTACACAGCTCAGGAAACAGGCACCAGAAGAGTAAGTGGTCGGGCTTTGGTCACAGCTGTGTTGTGGTTTTGGGGTCTGGGCTACATCTTTCCTCCTTCCTCTTCAGTAACAAGGAGCCAGGTTGGTGCCCGTGGGAGTCCTTGTAGGAACCTGCGGTGGTCGGAGGCTCCAGGTTGGGCCACAGTGATGGTTCCTTCCTGCTCCACTTCCTTGGGGTTCTGGCACAGTGGCTCTGTCAAGACCCAGACTTCATTCTGATCCCATTCCAAAATATAGTCATAAGCCATCCCTTCTCTCGATCTTCCATCACTCCCTGCTCTGGGTCAAGTGAGCATGTTCATTCCCTCCCCTCATGCTTAAAACTTGTTTCACAGCTCAGTTGCTCTTGTGAGCAATGACATTGGGCTGTGAAGAAGAGACAAGAACAGAGATGAAGGTGAGTTGTCACTAAGTAAGTCAGCCATGTCTAGCAGACTTACCTGGACTTCTGCACGTTGCAGGGGCAGGGTTCCAAGGTGACATGACAGCAGAGGTGTGCAGGGCCTCTGAGGCCAGCACAACTCAACCGCCACCTTATATTATCAGTGAGCTCTAGCCCAACTTAGATTTGATGGTGAGGAAAAAGATGCCGGCCCTTGATGAGGGACTTGCAAAGAGCTTGGACTGGGAGAGGTAGAGACTTAGGGCGGTCAGTGTGCACTCTCTTCTGAAAACTTCCTTTATGCAACAATTGGTTGAGCACCTGTGCTGGCCAGGTGTCAGGTGGCCCATGGAAATAGCAATGAGCTAAAATAAAGTCTCTGTCCAGCTGACTCACTAGTAGTCCAGGAAAAGGAGGAAGATGGGGGAAAAAAAAAAAACCTACCAGGATTCCCAAATAAGAGGTTGCAATAGCGATAAATTATTTAAATAAGGGAGGGTGATGGGATGAGGAGGGCATTTTGGGGGTGGACAGTGGTGGGTAGTCAGGGAAGGTCTCTGAAGAGGGACTTGAGAAGAGGCCTGGGTGATGCCAGTCCAGCCATGCAAAGATCTGGGGATACAGGGAGAGGGGCCAGCCGGGACCAAGGCCACAGGGAGGAGCAGACCAGCATGCCTGGGCCAAGGAGGGAAGTGGAAGGGGGTGATTCATGAATGCTTGAGGGCTGAAATGAGCATGAAGTTTTTTGTTGGAATGCTGGGAAGGCATTGGAAGGTTTGGGGCTGTAGTTACATCATCTTATTTGTATTTATTTTAAAAGCAATATTTTGGCTGTCTTGTGGAAAAAAGGGGAAAGGGTAAAATCAGGAGACTGAGGCATTGCTAAGAGTTGGTAAGATGCAAGTGATCATGAATCAGTTGAGGTAAAAGAACTGTGGACAAGACCCAAAGTGTCCTGCCCCTCCTCCTTTACGTGTGACCTTGGAGCCAATAATGGCC
This sequence comes from Pteropus medius, assembly GCF_902729225.1. Classification (NCBI taxonomy): domain Eukaryota; kingdom Metazoa; phylum Chordata; class Mammalia; order Chiroptera; family Pteropodidae; genus Pteropus; species Pteropus medius. The sequence continues at coordinate 883,062 of NW_024349142.1, read as the reverse complement.
CCCATTCTCTAGTCGTACAGATAAGGAGTTGGTTATTACTAGGAGGCATAATTACATGATTGTTAAACAGGTTCCAGAGTTCAAATGCCTGGTTCTGAATCTGGTTATTTACTAACTGTGCAACCTTGGGAAAGTTACTTAATGTCTCAGAGCCTCCACATTTGTCGTTGGTTTGATGAGCGTAATCCCTATGTCATAGGGCTATTGGGAGAATTCAGTAGGGTCAGGTACACATGTCCTGAGGATGTCACTGGGAACACAGTAAATGCTGACTATTGATAGGGTTACCATTGGCGAAAACCTCTTTCCACAGTGGGTCCCTTCCCCGCCTGCTTTATATGGAGAGTCCTCAATCTTTAAGTGTCCTCACAGCAACTCTGTGAGGATATTATTATTAGTTCTAAAGTAATTTTAAGTTATTCCTAATTATTTTTTAAAATTGTTATTCTCACTTTAAAGATGAGGAAGTTGGCACTCAGATGGCTGCTTGGGAAGTGGCAGAACTGGAATTCAAACCCAGGCATGTCTGGTTCCTTCTCATGTCCCTTTCTTCTTCCAAGAAACAGAATAGCAGGGAGTAAGGCAGATGGGACTTGAAACAGAGGCAGAAAGAGACACAACAGGCCAAGGACTGAGTGATGCTAAGACACTAAGACATGAGCAAGTGCTGACTCCCAGGGCAGGAAGCCAGCCAAAAGCCACTGCACATGCTTCCTTCTCATGAAACTAAAAAAAAACCCTTCACATTCATCTTCCAATTTTAGGCATTAGAGCTTTTTGAGGGCAGAGGTTCAAAGGGGCCTCAGGTAACAAGATAGACTGGTGAGGTCTGTGGTGAGCTGGGAGAACAAACTTTGTTAAAAGTTACTGCTCTCAGCCTCAGCTGGTGGGTGCTGCTGTTTGGGGACGGGTGTGGTGTTTACATATCCCCTGACATGTTGTGAGAAGCCAGGAATCCTGATCTTTATGTGAAATGTCTAAGGTCTACATGAGGGTGACTCATTTGCAGTCGAGCGGATGACGGGCAGGAAAGGGAGAGGGATCTTCATCCTAACCCAGAACCCCAACCCCAGACAACAGCAAATCTCTGTCTTCTAGAGGACTAATTGTAACCCCTTCATTTTGGTCTAAAATAAGGAAGAACTGGTTGAGGGTGATGATTGAATATTCAGCACAATGGACAGAGCTAGTTGCTCAAGCCAAGTGGACTTTGCACTTCCCCACATTCAGAAAATCCATTTCACCTCCCTTTTCAGGTGGCAAAGAGAAATAAAGCTCTCATGCAAATTGTTTGTAAACTGTACAAGCCTACTACCCCCCGCCCCATTGTTTTATTGCTTATATGTGAGGGGAATTCTTTGCTTAGGCTGAAAAGACAATGAGTCTGCATTTTTAAAATCCTAGGAGATTTTTCTGAATGCCACATTGCTGCACCACACAGAAAGTGGGCATGGATTTTTAGAAGCTGCTTAGCTCCAAAGAGGTAATATTCAAAGACATACATATGCCTTTTTTGGAAGAAACTGCATTTTCCACCATCACAGTTGGCAATCCCTCCAATTTCCAGCTGACCTTAAACCATCATGGAAACCAGAAAGACACGGCCTACCATGGTCATGTCAGGGTCTTGCTCCATCACTGATGCTGATATTGCAGTCACGTGGTGACACAAGTGAATGATGTGGCGAGGGGAGTGCTGGTTCCTGGGCTAGAGTCACCAATAATGAGAGAGTGTCCTGGAATTTGGCAATTGACAACAACAATGACGGGGATAATAGCATGACTTAGCCTTCAAAGGCAAGTGGAAATCCAGTTGTGAAAAATAAAAAGAGTACAGAAGGCATGGCAACCTCTTTTGTTGTTGAATTGGATTTGAGTCTAATGAATTAACCAGAAATTTGTAGGAACATCCGTGTGTTGAGATGGTTATTGCCTGATTCCTATGACTGGAGGTGGGGCCTAAAATGCAGTCTAATATGGTGGTTAGCAGTACCAGCCAAGGAGTGGCAGAGCTGGGCTTGAATCTTGCCTCTGACCCCTTGCGACATGTCAGCTTGGGCATGTTATTTCAACTCTTAGAGCTGAGATTTCCTCTCTGTAAAATGAGATCATTATAGTACCCAAGTTACAGGGCTACTTCAGATTGAATAAGATAATCCATTAAAAGATATTAGCACAGTGCCTGGCATAGAGCAAAGGTCCAATACAGGAGCTGTCATTTTTTATCATCCACTTAGCATCACTCTAGAAATGTTTATTGCATTCCCTTAACTCTGAGGAGCAGCATAAGTCTAATCACATATGCAAGTATTCTCTCTGATCATGTTTCATCTCTTTTTGTCTGTTTTTTCCTTTCTTCCATCCATTCATCCATCCATCCCTCCCTCCATCCAACCATCCATCTGTGTCAACTAGGCTCTGGTAAAATGGGTTTCATTATATATCATTTCACTTAAAATCACAGAACCTATTGACAATGTTAAATGGGGTCTTACTCCAATGTCTCCTTAGGTATCTACTGCTGAATAACACACTACCCCCACAATTCAGTGGCTTAAAACAGCAACTCTTTTATTATGTACCATGATTTTGTAAGTCAGCAATCCCAGCAGGGCTTGGCTGCATGACTCTCTGATTTCATGTGGCTTTGACAGAGGCCGCTGGTAGTATTCAGCCGGTGGGTGGTGGACAGATCTGGACGTTTTAAGGTGGTTTCCCTTGCACGTCTGGTGCCTTGATGTCTAGCTAGAAGTCTGGCTTCTGCTGGGACAGTTGACTCGAGTTTCTATACATGACCTCTCCAATATGATGGCTTCAAGGTAGTTGAATTCTTTAGTTCATTAAGAACAAGCTGCTGTAACAAAGAGTCCTCAAAATACAGTAGTGCCACCAAGATAATTTATTCTGCTGTCACCTACCAGTTCAACAGGAGGCAAATAGGAGCTGGTAGGCTGGCTGTGACATCTTCAGCTATGTAATTTCCATGTCTGAGTTCATAAGAAAGCATCATCTGCCACCATCGAGAAAGAGGGGATGGAGGGCCCATTATTTTAAAGAAAGGCCTTTGAAAGGCTACGCCTCATGTAACTCATACACTTCTATGCATGGCTGTTCTTAGTCATGAGGGAGGTTGAGAAATGTCATCTTTAGCAGGGGGTAACTGCCCAGTTAAAGATGTACAGTAATGGAAGAATTGGAGCTAGATATTCAGCCACATCCTCTGATTTTCCATTGGCCTTTGAATTTACATTTTTTTCTCAGCAACTTCATGGCAGGATGGCTAATCCAGGATTCTGACATGCCTGCATCCCTGCCTGATATCTAATATATCAGATACCTCATTCTTAGTGACTTTTAACAGCAGAATGGGAGCAGAGAGGCCAGGCTTCAGGGAGAAACAAGACACAGCTCTGCCTTCAAAGATCTCACAGAGGGAGAAACCAGATCAATGAGTGGACAGGTACCATGTGAGGGGCAAGGTTTTGGGGAGAAGGACAAAGGGACAAGGAACATCTACAAACTTTGAGGTCAGGCTGAGAAACTAGTCCTCAGGGGGACTAACACATGTGGCTTCTGATTTGCAGGGTGTTTAGGTGCCTCCATGAGGCCCAGAGGTAGACACAGTGAGATAACCAGCAGGGGGCTTCCCAAGGGGAGAGCAATGACTATGGAGAGGAAACAAACACAATTCGGATCTCTGATTTCAGTCTTGAGAGCACTAAATTTCTTAAGAAGGTGTCACACTGAGGGGTGACTAGGCTGTGAGCTGCAAGGCAAGGGGTACAAACTGTAGACCAAGGGCCAGGTCCAGCCCGGCTGCTTGTGGATGCACAGCCTTGGAGTTAAGAACAGTTTTGCCTTTTTAAATGACTGATAAAGAACAAAGAAGAATGTGGGCAGACTGCAAAGCCTGAAGTGTTTATTATCTCACCCTTTACATGGAATGTTGGCCAATCCTTGATGCAATAACCCAAACATAATAGAAGAGTTTTCTCCTTCACCTAGGAGTCCAGGGAGGGAGTCCCAAGTCAGCCAAGGGTTCTCCTCTACGTAATGATTGCTTCTACCTAGTGGTCACTTTAGGGTCTTGCCTTTGGTTTGCTCTAAGTGGGAGAGGAAAGAGGATTTGGGGTCAGGAGAACCACTGCTTTGTAAAAGCCTTGGCCCTGAAATGGCCTGCCTCATTTTTGCTCATCATCATCTGACCACACTTGGCTGAGATGAATAAGGGTAATGGGAGTGGGGGTGAGGGGGTAGGTCTTCAAAAGGCGAGAAGACCTTTGTTCCAGGAGCAATTTGCCCTCACACATCCTGGTGACTCATGACAAGACCTGAGGAGTAGACTCAACAGCTGGGAGAGAGATGCCTCCTGTGCTCAGAGGAGTCAGGTGAGAGACACCCATGAGGAAGTGGGAGGAGGTGGACATGTATCGGCCATGGTCCTTCTTTCATCAAATTCTCCAAACTAGTCTCTTAAAAATGCTTAAATTTTTTAAATTGTGTTAAAACACATGTAAAATGAAATTTACCATCTTAAGCATTTTTAAGTACACAGTTCAGAGGTATTAAGTACATTCACATTGTTGTACAACCATCCCTGTCATCTGTTTCCAGAACTCTCTGCATCTTGCAAAACTGAAATCTGTCCCATTGAACAACTCCCCACCCCCAGCCCCTGGCACTCATCATTGTATTTTCTGCTTTGAATCACAGTATTTGTCTTCTTGTCAAGTTTATTTCACTGAGCATAATATTGAGGTTCATCCATGTTGTAGTGTATGACAGGATTTTCTTCCTTTTAAGGCCAAATAATGTTCCACATCACCTGAGGCATGGAACATTTTTACAAGCTGTGAAAAAATCCTTGCCTAAGCCCCACTTTATACCAGGGAAGTCAGAGTCTCTGAGGGTGAGGCAAGGCATGGGTGGTTTTTTATTTGTTCTCTGCTTCCCGGTGATTCTATTATCATTGATGATCTGAGGTTTAGGGAGTTGTCTTTTCAATGTAGGTCTCCATGGGGGGCTAAATTTGAGGCCTGTGATCAGAGGTCTTAGGGAGTGTTAACTGGATTAATCTCTCCTTGAGAACATTCAAACTAGAACAGATTAGTCTCAGGTTTAATAGACTCTGCCAGGTTCATCAGGTACAGACAATCCCCCATCCCAGGGTTTCTCAGCCTTGGCGCCATTAATATTTCAGATGAGATAATTCTTTGCTGTGAGGGGCTGTCCTGTGCATTGTAGGATGTTGAACAGCATTTCTGGCATTCTCTCCCCATTTGTGACAAAGAAGAGTGTCTCTAGACATTGAGAATGTCCACTTGATATTCCGCAAATGTCCACTCAGTCCAAAAAATTACCCTGGACTGAAAATTCCCATCCTAAAGGATATGAATGTGCTGGCTGAAAAATTACTGCTTGGCTATTGCCCATGGGAACATAACACTCTAACAATAAACTTTCTGCTTCTGTACCCCCGCATTCACAACTGACCTGTGGGTTGACACTAAGTAAAAAGAAGAAAAATAGACTTGTGTGTTCAAACAGGATGAAAAATAGGGATTTAGGGTTTAAAAACCCTGTACCTCTACATTTCGGGGCTGCTTAATTTGGGATCTGCGTACCCCTGGCAGACCCAGCTAGCTGAATAAAGAGTGTGTTTCCTATAACTCACTGATTTCTGGTGGTCCATGTGTCTATCGGGGCCTGGTGGCTACGACATGAACTCACAGGTTAAATAAGGAGACAACTAATTCAAAATATAAAAAATATAAAAATTGGATTACAGCTACTTTCAGAAATGAGTATTATAAATATAAATAAGCATAATAAACATAAAAAATTAGCCAGATGAAATAAGAATAAAAATTCAAAAACATAAATATAATTGAATATTAGTTTAAAAAATATATATAGTAGGTGAAATAACATTAGTTGGAACATATGATAGAATGGACACAACAGAAAAACAAATTAGAGAGGTAGAGATAACATGGGGGACTCTTCTAGAAGCCACAAAATATAGAGTCTTGGGAGATAATAGGATTCGTGAGATAATAAGATTCCACAAAAGAGGGGAAAATAAAAATGAAGAGGAGGAAATATCCAAAGAAACAATGAAGATCAGAGAGTTCCTGTGTACCCTTTACACAGGCTCCTCCAGTTACCACATCTTACATAACCCTGTAGAATGGTCTACAGCAGGAAGATGGTAATGGCCCAGAACTACTAACTAAACAACAGACCTTATTTGGATGACCAGAGCAAAGAGATAAGGGATCCTGGGTGAGAAAGAAAGGCCAACAGATCAATATTTCCCAAGATAGATTTGCTTCAGAGGCATTTAACAAAAGCATTTCGACTGAGCAAGGAGGGATCTAGTCCTGTAATTAAAATAATGCCTAGGTCAAAGCACTGATGTCTTCCAAATCTGATCATTCAGCCAAGAGTGTGAATCTAGAGAGAGAATACAATTTATGTAGAAACAAAACTGAGAGCTCAGAGTTTCATAGACAGCTACCCAAATTAGATATTTTTAGCTCAGTTGAGAAATTACAGCAAATCTGAGGTCAAAATAATAAAAGCCATGGTGCTGTAAACCTAAAACTGCTCTAAAAACATAAAGTCTAAAAAGAATTTGAAGGCTACAAACAAGAATGAGAAGAATTTCTAGAATGAAGGATTTGAATAAGTTGGATAGGTAGATGGTAGTTTTGGGCAGATCCTAGTTAATTCTGGGCATTAGCATTATTCGCATGAACTTACTGATGGAATCTGAATAGTTAAGAGGGAAAAAGATCAGAAAGCATCAGAAAATAATCATCACAATTTGTGGGGCAAAACAAGCTTGTATCAGGCCCTTTCCTGAAAGTCTCATACTCTTCAAAATCCCTTGATTCTACTCAGAAGGAGTTTGAAGTTCACGGGGTTAAAAGGCTCGTCTAAGAGTCCCCATGGATTGGAACCAAAATTAGTCTAAAGCCAACCACCCTACAATTCATCTGAAATGTTAAAAAGTTGACTTTGAACCCGAAACAAATAAGTCACTATTTGAATGGATTTGTTATGATTTGATTAACAATGGGAACCTCCAGGATAGTAATCTAATCATGCCCAGAGTTGATTAAAATTCAACCCAGACTCAATGATTCAATCAATAACATTCATGTAGAGCATTAGTCTCTCTATAAATCACCTCCCCCACCCCAGGAGGGAGGGGATCAATATACGGCTGATGTCTACATGCTTTTTTTCTGGTTTCTGTTGTTTTTATAAAAGGGTGAATTGACTAATGCAAACCGGTTATTTAATCTACCTTGAGCAAACTTTTAACATGTTAATTTCAAGATATTAAAAAATGGTAAAAAATGTTTTTAAAATTACTAATATTCCTTGTGTTTTAATAATTACTTCTCACTTGTTCAATATCTTGGTTTGCTAAATTGATATGACATCATTGTCATTCTCTCTTGGTGTATGACCTCTGCTTTTCCAAGTGTCTGCTTAGAAATATGTTCTTCTCACACTTTGCCTTGCCATCTTATTTTAAATAAAATTATTTAAGAATCACTTAAATTTTTAAAAAGTGGGTAACCCAAATGGGTTCAAACTTTTGGATCTGCAGACTCTGACTCCTGCAGACACTTCAGAAGTATGATAAATAACTCAGTGAACTGAGACAACCAACGTTGAGTCTAGCGTAGAGTTTCTGTTAGCGAGGTTTTACTGGGAAATCTAATCAACGTGATTGTCTAAAATGGTTCATTCCATGTTCTTAAACCAATCACTGGGCTAATAGGAAGTGAGGCCCGGAGCGTCTATATAAACAGAGACTTCTCAGCTCACGGCACAGGTCGAGATCCAGTCCCAGACTCAAGAAGGCTGAGAGTCAGAGGCTGAGAAGGAGGTAAGTGATGTGTGGGGGTGTCTAAGGGCACTTGGAAACAAGGACAGATAGAGGTTGGTTTCAGAAAGATTGAGGTTTATGTTCATTGTGCATTAGCTCTGAGACCTTGTGAAAGCAGTGGATTGCTCTTGTACCTCAGTATTAACTTTGATTCCTTGTATAACTCATGGTTGACATATACATGGTGTGGTTTATGTTTTAAACCAGGGGTTCTCAACTTCAGCACTATTGACATTTTCGGCCTGTCCTGTGCATTATTCACATGAACTTGCTGATGGAATCTGAATTGTTAAGAGGGAAAAAGATCAGAAAGCATCAGATAATAATCTGTAGGGCGTTTAGCAGTGGCTCCCCTCCCTCTGTGCCCAGGTTGTGACAACCAAAAATGTCTCCAGACATTGCCAGATGTCCTTGGGGCTGGGTAAGAGGACTCCTCGTTGAGAACCGCTGATTTAAGTATCAATGACTACGAACAGTAACAATGTGCCAGGCGTATTATCAGCATCCTCTTATTTTATCCTCAAACAATTTAGGGGTCGGTTTCATCATTCCGCTTTACAAGAAGGATTATCATTCTGGAAGAGTTAAATGATTTGCTCAAGGCACCACAGCTAATTAAAGCTAAAGTGTAAAATTAAAACAACCCTGAGCTGAGCAAGTGTCCCCAAATGGTCTAAAATATGAAAAAAAATCAACCATTAGGAATTTTAGGTAAATATGTTACCTTTAAATGTTTCTGTATGGGGTGCAGTTTTCCCAAAAAGATTTGTAGCCATGTCGTACTATTGCTAAAAAAGCGGTCCTGTATTTTAGTATCCACAGAGTAAATTCAAACCTTTAATGAAGGACCTGATGTCAGCCTACTAATCCAGTAAGGATCAGAGCCGTTTTCTCTAGCTGGGTGCTGGTCCGATGGCTCTCACTGGTACTCAAGTCCCCTCAGAGGTGAAATGCTGAAGCGTGTACCAGATTTTATTTCATTTTATTTTTTTTGCAGGTTGAGGCGATATATATATTTATTTATTTAATTTTATTTTTAAATGACAGTTGACATACAATACTAGTTTCAGGTGTAAAACATAGTGGTTAGACATTTATGTAATTTACTAAGTGATTCCCTAGATTAGTCTAGTACATACCTGACACCATTCATAGTTATTACAATATTATTGACTGTATTCCCTGTATTGTTCTTTACATACCGGTGATGATTTTGCAACTACCAATTTGTGCTTCTTAATCCCATCACCTTTGTCACCCAGCCCTCCAATACCCCTTCCATCTGGTAATCACCAGTTTGTTCTCTGTGTCTATGAGTTTGTTCTGTTTTGTTTATTTTGTTCTTTAGATTCCACATATAAGCGAACTCATGATATTTATTTTTCTCTGTCTGCCTTACTCTACTGAGCACAATATTCTCTAGATTCATCCCTGTTGTTGCAAATGGGAAGATTTCATCTTTTTTCACAGTTGAGTAATATTCCATTGTATATATGTATCACATCTTCATCCAGTCATCTATTGATGGACACTTAGGTTGCTTTCATATCTTGGCTCTGATTTTCTTTTTCTTTTGAGGTTCTGTGGCTTGCTTCAGTGTGAAAGAACCCAAAGTGATTAAAAATTACCAGTCGAATCCCTGCCTTCCCCAGGTTGCCAGTTACATGACACCTCTTTCAATTCCCAGGATTTCAGGCTGTCTTTTCTCACATCTCCATGTATTTTCACATATTTTTCCACCTTGTGAACACAGAAAGCTCTGGGAGCCACCTCCCTACACACACACCTCTCCTAGGGTCTCGTCCTCCTGGCTCTCCCCTGACTTTGCCCAACAACCCCGCCTCCTAATTCTTTCATCAGACCTTCAGGTGGACCCTTACCTGTGGCTAGGAGGGATACTGGGCTGCATTTTTTCATCACTCTTGTACTTGGAATAAAATGGGTCTCTGGAGAATAATAGAAGGTGGCTCTTGCCTTTGGAAGCTAGATTTAGGACCTGTGAAAAACTTTTCTTTTAAAATCTCGCTTCCTGAAAATCTCAGAGTGTTAGATTTTAATCCATTTTCCGGTGTGAGATTACATATATATGATCCATTAATCCAGTAATCCAAGCAGATTAATGAGTTGTCATGGGCAGGGGGGGTGGGGGGAGTGGACAGAGAAGGGGAAGGACTGCTCACTGGGCACATGGTTTTCTTTTGGGGTGATGAAAATTAGGTTCTGAAACTAGAAAGCAGTGAAGGTTGGATTGGACGACATCACAAATGCACTTAGTGGCACGGAACCATACACTTTATAAAAGCTGAAATAGTGAGTTTTATGTTGCACATTTTGCCACAGTAACAAAATATCTGTCCCTCCCCTGGGACAAACAAAGGAAATGTGTTGGAGACAACCTTATGTTAATATTTCCCATGCTATTATACCACATGGATCCCTGGGGTGTAAGTATTTTTCTGTATTTTCCTACAGGATCCTGACTAATGCAGTGATTAAACATGAGCAGTCAAGATCTGTATCTTTTCTTGACAAGAAGCTATAGAAACTGATATGATTGTTAAAATTGATTTTAGGAGCTTCACACTTCACAACCATATTTCACTTCCAGTGAAAGAACACGGTCCCAATTTACGGATGAGAAAACTGGCCTCACCTCTACATTTAGAAATCAGAACCTAGGGGCCATTCAGACATAGAAAGCAGCACATATAGTAAAAATAGGCATCAGAAGAATAACTGGATTAACTTCTATGGTGCTGAAGATAGGACCAGTGGGGGCTGGGCATCCAGTATTAGGGGGAGGGACTTAGAAGGGAAGCAAGCGTGGAGTAAGAAGCTAAATTAATCAGATTCATTCCCTCCTCCCTGTCCCAGACTTCTGAATCCATTATAGAGCAAACGCCTTCAAATCAGTCTCTATTAGACACTGGCTTCAAGAAGTTTGCTCAAAGTTGTATTGGAAAATTTCCCAGTAAATATGGCTACTGACCAGACATTTTTGTGGAGTCATGGGAAACCCCAAGAGTCTGTGCCACTCCAAGATTTCAACATTACTGAAGGGCAAGACTGCAACGCTGAGACTTGGCACGTCACTTTTAGAGCGTTTACCGGCTCAGAAGAATCAGACCCTGTGGAAGACCTGCGGAGGCTCCAAGAGCTCTGCCATCTGTGGCTGAGGCCAGATGTCCACACCAAGGATCAGATTCTGGATAAGCTGGTGATGGAGCAGTTCATGATCTCCATGCCACAGGAGCTCCAGGTCTTAGTCAAAGAAAGTGGCGTAGACAGTTGCAAAGACCTGGAGGACATGCTAAGAAGCAATGCGAAACCCAAGAAATGGGTGAGTAGGACCTTAATGAAGGTACAGCGGGTATGGGGGCCGCGAGGTGGGGTTGGACTAGAAATGGCATAAGGGGTTTATTCAAGATTCGTGGTTCTCGAAAGGGAGTGTCTAACCCTCAGAGGACCCTTGGCCATGTTTAGAGACATTTTTGGCTGTCACAATGGGGAGCAGAGGGAATGCTACTGGTGAGGAAACTGAGGCACAGATGGGATACATCCAAACAGTGACACAGTCTCAGCCTGGGCAATAGGTCTCATGAGTCTACACACTTTACTGTCACCTGTCTTGCCTCTCATGGGGACAGTTGTGTAGGGATATTCTAGAGGTTCAAGGAAAAGGGAGCCTGACACCCGTACTTTGGTAATTAGAGTCTTGAGATGATGCTGAGGGAAAAAGAAGGAGCTGGGATAGAAACTGATATGACTGTTATAACATATCAGTTGATTGTTATCATATCAGTGGGTGTTTGACTAGACCAGAATTTCTCAAACTGGTAGTAGTGATATTTCAGGATGGACCACTCTGTGCTCTGGGGCATCCTGAGCATTGTAGGATGTTAGCAGCATCCCTTGCCTCTCCCAACTAGGTGTCAATGGCAAAACTTGGCTCTTTGCCCAATGTTCCACCAGGTAAAAATGGGCCCTGGACTAGGAAACACTTCCATGGGGACACTTTTCATTATGGTAGTTTGAGTGCCTGCATGCTTTGAAGAAAGAGTCAAGGAAGGGAAAGGGGGAAAAGAAGCAAGAGTCAAGAGAATCTAGGTGGAGATGAAACCTGGTGTAGCACATGGCATATATTTGCTCCAGTCTTGGGGATGTAAGTTCATTTAGAGGTAATTTTGTACATGAACAGGAGGGCACCAAGATAGTTCGATGTGGCAATCCTTTTCCTGTGCACTCTGGTGTGTGGCAGAATCCTTTAGGGGTGAGGTGAGGATGGGAACGATAAGCTTTGGCCACATGGTGGAAAACTTGATGTGAGGAACAGAAAAAGGTTAATCTGGAATAATCATAAAGGCATTCTTAAGACCCGGTTAAGTGAAATGTAAACCCCAAACATTTGAAGCATCTCTTTGGCAAAGTGTTAGATTTTCATCACGCCACATCTTACCTTCCTAGCTCGGGGGTGGACAAAGCATGTATCAGGATGAAACAGCTTGAGCTGATTTTTAGGTGAGGAGGCAGAAAAAATGGGGTAGGTATGCAGGTTGATCAGATATTGTGGCCAGAGTCAAATCAGAGATGTATTGTGACAATTCAAAGGTGAGACCACCTAATCTTGATCTAGGCCAGTAGTTATCCAATGCCAGGGGGTGGGGTGGTTCCACCTCTCCCCCAGGGAGCATCTGGCAATGTTGGGGTTGGGTGGGATGCATACAGGGAGTCTGAAGGCCACATCTCAGTTCTTACCTTGTTTTATTTTCTCCCACAGACCGTAGTCAGTTTACAAGGACAGAAATTTCTTCTGCGAAATTCGGATGTTGTGATGGCTGAAGCTGAGGTCAGTGACACAGATGATGTGACAGACTTGTCCAGAAAGCCTCCATCCTCTGTGAGTAAGACAGAGATACATCCTGAGAACAGCCAGAAGGTCTTCCAAAAGCTGGAGGATGTGCCGAGAATTGATGAAATGTCAAGGGGACAGGTGAGTGTCATGCTCTGATCTCTGAGGACAGGTGGGAAGTACAAGAGAAAGCAGTGGGTATAGCTGCTAGAGTGTCAAAACTGGATCCATTTACCTAGCAATTCTCATGGATACATTAAATCCAGAGACATTTCTGAGCCAGTGTGGACAATAAAGACCTGTCAACCTTTGTCCCTCTATCATTCAAGCTTTTTTTGTGTTAAGGGTGGGGAGAAGGAGATAGTTTCTGTGAAATGGTACCAGGTCAGTTTGCTGCAGGTCAGTGAACTGAAAGCTAATTTTTCTCAAAGGCACCAATGGAATGACAATTGCTCAAAGGACCAATATTCAGAATTCTGTCAATTGTTGAAATTAAAGGAGTCTCTTTGCCTTCTAGAAGACCTTTGTCAATGTCTGGAGATGTATTTGGTTGTCAAAATGGGAGTCAGCTGAGGAATGGTATTGACATTTAGTGAGTGGAGACCAGGAATGCTGTTTGTCACTTTAAAGGCACAGGACAGGCCCCCACAACAAAGATTCTAGCCAAAGTATCAGTAGTGCTGAGTTGGGAGACCTGGGTCTAGTCATTTGGCTCCCACGGTCAGAAGCTGGGGTGACAGGGAGAGGTACATCATTAGGGAACTGAGAGTGAAAACTGTGGTGTATGGACTTGATTTTATGGTTTGGTGGGTACAGATTAATGACAGACTTGGAGAATCAGGTGATGATTATATCAGGGATGATGGGGTAGTCCCAAGGAGGTCTGGGCAAATCTACAAAACTGTTAGGAAAGCTGGCATCTCTGATCAGGGAGATGGCAAGATGGGAAGAGATGAGACAAGCTATAGCTTTCCACTGACACATGTTCGTAATTATACTTGGTTGCCATTGCCAGGGTTGGGGAGTTCTGCCAGAGACTGTTCCTGAAAAAGGTGAACTGGAGGGTCTGAGACCCGCACAGAACTCAGAGGAGGATCCGATGGAAGACAAGGAAGAGATGATGACATCCCCAGAGTCCCGGCCTCTAAAGTGTCCTGGTGAATATGGAAATGGGGACTTCAGGGGGGTTAGCAACTCTTCCTAAGCCGGGTGCCGGGCTGGATTTCCATCACCACCATCTCCTGGGGAGAGCTGGCTCTTAATGCCAGGCCTTCTCCATCACCGACTTTCCAGAGAATCCTGCAGTCTAACCTCTCAAGTTTGTTGGTTGGCGAGAAAGTTCCCAGCCAACACACTGTTAGTTCAGATGTGTTGGATACTATTGTCAAAAACTTTATCAAATGTTCTGTGTTAAACTCTTTCTTCCAGAAGAGTCTGTGAGGGCAGAGGATGGGAAGAACCCCCAAGAAGCAACTTGTATTAAAAATGTGGATGCCGACGTACCTTGCACCCATGGTTCAGAGACAGAGGTTTTGACCCAGAGTTGGAAAGGAAAAGACTCTTGGAGTCCAAGGGATCCCCAAAGAAGAAAACAGGGCAATACCTCCATTCCCCAAGAGGCGCCTCAAGAAGGAGCCATGTCATTGGACACGGAGGAATTCTCCAGACAACTCAGGTCTAACTCAAAGCATTCACCAATCACCATGGGACCATTTGGTCATTCGGTGAGGAAAGAAGCCACGAGACAGACACCATATGAGTGTGGCACATGCAAGAAAAGATTTAATTATGAATCTCAGTTGAACGTTCACCAGAGGACACACACAGGAGACAGACCCTTCAAGTGCATGGTCTGTCTCAAGGGTTTCATGCAGTCCTCAGACCTCCGAGTTCACCAGCGGGTCCACACTGGGGAGAAGCCGTACACCTGTAAAGTCTGCTTCAAACAGTTCACCCACGACTCCACCCTGCGAAGTCACCAGCGGGTCCACACAAATGAGAAACCTTACCAGTGTGAAGTCTGTGACAAACACTTCAACCACAAAGGGAACCTCAATGTCCACCTGCGCACTCACTCGGGGGCAAAGCCCTACCTGTGTCACCAGTGCCACCAGGACTTTCGTCAGCTGGGAACTTTGAAACGGCACCAAAAAACACATTTGAAAGTGACCACTCAAAGATTCTGCCATCAAGCCCAAGTCCCTTCCGCTCAAGAAGGAAATTGATGGTGATTCGTCACCTGTGTTGCAAAAATGATATATGATGTGTGAAGTACTTATACAGTTTCTGGAACACAGTGAGTGTTCTATAAAATGGAATTAGGATTTTTGAATAATTATCTCTCTATTGGTTTTTGTTTTTGTTTCATTATGTCCTATTGTTCTCTTCCTTATAGGTTTTTTTTTTTAATGGTGCTATTCTTCCAATGAATAGCATCATTAGTTGTTTTGATAAATATTTTGTAATTAAACCAAGGCTGCTGGTTGTCCCCTTGTTATCTGTTATTTCATTGTAAAATAGCGTGATCTCAGTAGGGTGATCAGATTAACTGAAGGACACCAGTGAAATCTGAATTTCAAACAAACATTTTTTTAGTACACATATGTTCTGAATTATCCATTTACCTGAAATTCAAATTTCACTGAGCATCTTGTGTTTTTTAAAAAGACATTTTAAGAGCAGTTGTAGTTTCATGGCAAAATTGAACAGAAAGTAGAGATTTCCCATACCTCTCCTGCCCCCCACTGCACAGAGCACCTGCCACAATCAACACCCCACATCAGATGGTGCATTTGTTACAACTGATGAACCTACATGGACATATCCTTGTCACCCAGAGTCCATGGTTTACATTAGGGCTCACTCTTGGTGCTGTGCATTCTGTGGGTTTAGATGAATGTATAATGACATTTATCCACTGTTATAGTGTCACACAGAGTAGTTTCCCTGCTCTAAAAATCCTTTGTTCTTCATCTACTCATTTTTATATTTCCCCCCTGCATTCTCTATTTTTATTTGCTAAATTTGGCAACTTACCCATTTCCACTGTGACTAATGGACAACAGGGCATTTTGAGCCACTAGCTATTGGTTGACCTCAATGTTCCATCAGCACCCCGAGAGCTTTGCTGAACTACAGATGAGGGGCCCCACATTCTGTTTCTGACTTGGTGGCTCTGCGGTGGGGCCTGAGGATCTGGATTTTGAGATGAACAGGGTTTCAGGATGGTTTTCTGAAGTCCATCAGATTCCGGCCCTGTTAGTCACATCGCACACCACTATGCGGCATTTGTCACAACGGATGGCTAATTCAGTATATCGAAGTGAAACAATGGCTGTGCTTTGAGATTTCCTCGGTGTTCACATTGTGTCCCACTGTTCCAGCCACTATTCTCCCGCCAGGACACCACATTGCATTTAGTCATCTTGTCTCCTCAAGACTCCTCTTGGTGACACTTTCTCATATTTCCCTCATTTTTGAGGACCTGAGCATCTGCATTTTAAAAACAAGTTCCAATACTGTTGGTCTGGGGACATGTTGAGAACATTGGAGTGGGTTTAACTCACAGGCAGGGCCCAGCCATCTGTGAAGGTCTGGTGTCTTCCCCTGGTGGCCCATCTACAAAAGTCTTCAGGCCCCTTGGGGAGATGCTTTCGAAGACTTCCTTGAGGCAGGCTCATTGTCCATGATCTGTGTGTGTGGACTGTTTTCACCTCAAAACTGGGCTGTGAGCAATTTGGGGGCTGAGCGGAAACTGGCTCTCCACCTCCATGATTCAGTCCAACTTCCTTCGTGGGACCAAAAAAAATTTTTTTTGATGACACAACCAAGTCATTGATTTTAATCCTAGGGTCTCTGTCATCAATTAACCAGATACAAAGTTTTTTGTTTTTTTTTATAGCCCCACTTTCCAATTTGTGTGCCTGTTGAAATCACATGAAAAGTTAGAAAAGCAAAACCGAACAAAAACACCCATGCCGGGCCACACCAAGAGAGGAGAGTTAGATTGGTCTGGGGTATGGCCCAGTCTTGGGGGATTGACCCTAGTGTGGGCTGACTTTGCCAGATCAGGGTTTTCTTGTCATCAATTGTGGTAACTGTAGTGATTGCTATGTGACTTGTCACTCAGAGTCTCTACTCTCTCATTGAAACCAGTGAGTTCATTCCAGTGGCTCAAACACCCACCTCCATGCCCAGCCTACAGAGGCTGGATGCTGCTGTGTGTCCAGAGTGGTCTGCTCCTTGCACCACTGTGTCCCCCATGCCTCAGACCCTCTTGGAGAGCATAGCTAGGGTTCAGGAGGAGGATGAGTGGGGTCACGTATGACCAACCATTTGATCACTCCTGCTTCTCCGACCCGCTGCATCCAAACATCTAGGCTGCTTGCCGGGAATTGAAGCCATCAGGCCCTAAACCCAACCTGCTGAATCAGAGACCCTGGTTGTGGGTCCAGCACACTGCTCTAACTAGCCCTCTAGAATTAGACTGTTTTCATGCTAAGATTCGCAGACCACCACCTTTCATTCTTCACTGTAGATGTGGTATCACCTAGGAAAGGTTTTGCGTGGTTTAGTTTTATTTTGAAATAATTATAGCTTCACAGGAGGTTGCGACTATAGTCCAGGGAGGTCTCAAGTCTATTAAACATATGCCTGCAAAGGGCACAAAATCGGGACGTTTAAATATCTAAAGGGGACACGGCATGAGACCTCAGGTGGACAGACCTGTTTTTATTTCTTCCCATCCCATTCTCTCCTTAACCCTCCATTCGGGCTAGCAAAGTGAGATCTCACGGTGAGAAATTATCTTGTGTATTGGCATTTGTGGGTGCCAGGCCCAGCTGGTCCAAGGTCTGGCTGGTCCAAGGTCTGGATGTTATCTAGGATCCCGGCTAGGAATAGGACCTGGATTTAGACTGTTACATTAGTGTAGTAGGACGCCTGAGTCTAAAATATGTAAACATGCTTCAGCTTATTGAATCATGCATGTGTGTCTGAATGCCACTATTATACTCTGCTATGTATGGAGCCATGCAGGCCCTTGAAGAGCAGAAGGGGAGCACAAGAAGGGGAGCAGGAAAAATGAGAGCAATACTGCGCTCCCCGCAATAGAACTGTACTTCTAGAAACAGAAGTGCACTCCACACAATAAAATTGGTGCCTGCCATTTCATTCTCATGTCAACCCCTCATACATTCTTTCAACTGGACGTCTCATCACCTAAACCTTCTCTTCTCGATCAGCTCAGTGCTTACAGCATTCAAGAAAAAAGTTCCAACAGGTAGGGCTTCAAGGTCTGAGGAGCAAACAATTAGAAAAACCAGGGCTGCAGTGTTTTTTTGCCAGTTCAGGTTTTTCACAGAACAAGGTGACTGTCTAAGCTGGGCCACTAGTAGCTTACACATCTTGGTTATTTGGAACATTTTAAATGGTAAAACAGTAACCATTGATTTTAGAACTCGTTCGTATAGTTATTATTGCAATGTCCGCTAAGTGGCAGCAAA
The DNA here is from genome assembly GCF_902729225.1 of Pteropus medius. Classification (NCBI taxonomy): domain Eukaryota; kingdom Metazoa; phylum Chordata; class Mammalia; order Chiroptera; family Pteropodidae; genus Pteropus; species Pteropus medius. The sequence continues at coordinate 864,803 of NW_024349142.1, read as the reverse complement.
GGTCTTTGAATAGATGTTGCTAGCCAGTTCTGCCACCAACGTTTAAAATACGCAAAGCTACCAGATTCTGGGAAACATGGTGGAGTGAGAGATGTCCTCAGATCTCTCCCCTTGAAGCAACAATAAGCTGAACATCTAAAACTCAAGAAAAAACACCTAAACCACACCAGCACGTCTGAGCGTGGGATCTGCGTGCATAAGAACTACCACAGGTCAGAACCCCAGATGTCAGGAGGTGGACTGGGAGAAATAAAGAAGCTGCCTCTCACAGCCTCCGGAGCTCCCTGCAAGAGGAGGGGGAGGGGAGAAGGTGTGGCGACTTCCTGAACTGCCATGCCTGGCAGTGCTGTGAGTTCCGCGCAGCTGACGGCAGGACCTAGTAATCAGGGCAGAAAGCAGAGAAGTGGGACGGGACCGCAGAGAAACAACAGTTGATTTTTACTGGCCACGGTTGCAAATCTAAGGCTGAGCCGCAGCACCCAACTCCCAACCCAGAGGGCCCCTCTGCACATACCCTCCGAGAGTGATCACCACGGAGCCCTGGGGGAATCTGAATGCTGCTGAGACTGTCGCTGACACTGACAAGGACTGAAACAAAAGGTAATGAGCGTGATATCTACAAGAAAATAAAAGAGGCATTATTTAGGCTTTATATAAAGCAGGGATCCAAAAGGTTTAGACACCACCTACTGGAAACAAAAAGAAAAGCACCTTTTTTGCAGCAGGTTAAAGAGAGACCTTTATATAATAAATCTTTCTGGAAAAACTGAATACACTTTCATTAATGCCCAGGCAGAGAAATAGTTCATTAAACACCATGAACAACCAAGGTTACAAGCCACCTCAGAAAGAGAAAAATCTCCGGAAAATAAGCTTACAGACAAAGAAATATGCAACGTAAATGACAGAGAATTCAGGACAGTACTTCTGAAAAAACTCAGTGAGTTCCAAAACAAATCATATCAACAATTTCAGGAATTGAAAAAACAACTAGATGAGCAGAGTAAGGAGACTGAAACCCTCAAAAAGAACAGAATAGATCTAGAGATAAATAAAGCACACTGCAAGAGTTGAAAAATGAAATAGCAAGCTTGGGAAATAGAGTAGACCAAATGAAGGAAATGATCAGTGATATCAAAGACAGAAATCTAGAAATAAATCAGAAGGAAGAAGAGAGAAACCAAAGAATGAAAAATAATGAAAGAGAAATTCAAGAACTAGCTGATACCATCAGGAGAGGAAACATAAGAATAATGGGCATTATTGAAGACAAAGAAAAGGAGCAGGGACTAGAAAGCATTTGCAGACAAATAGTTGACAAAATTTCCCAAATCTAAGGAATGAGCTGGAGCTTGGAATTCAAGAAGTCAACAGAACACTCAATTATCTAACCCAAAAAGGCCTTCACCAAGACACATTGTATTAAATTTATCAAAAATCAACAACAAAGATAGAATTCTCAGGGCAGCCAGGGAGAAGAAATGGTAGCTTTAAAGGAAATTCCATTAGATTATCCTCAGACTTCTGTAGCTCAAACCTTATAAGGCAAAAAAAAAAAAAAAAAAAAAAAAGGAATTAAATATTTAAACTATTAAGTGAAAAGAACTACCAGCCTAGAATAATGTATCCAGCTAAGCTCTCCTTTAGATATGAAGGAGAAATTAAGACCTTTCCAGACATACAAAAATTGAGGAAATTCTCCACTATGAGGCCTGCACTACAAGAAATATTGAAAGGGGTCAGCTCACCAAAAACAAAATGACCAAAAAAACCAAACAAGCCCATAATTAGGTATAAAGTGACTATCAGGCAAATAGAAGCAGAGGAGTGCAACCCTTACTAAGAACAGGCATTATAAGCTTAAATAATAAGAGAATTGCTACAGAAAGATAGTAATGAACGTTCAGCTTACACAGGGACAAATTGAGATAACAATGACTGAAAAGAGGAGGATTCAAAGATCCAGATTCGCAAAGGAGAATGGAGATAAGGCACACACAGAAGAAAATGGATGACTGTATATATATAACTATCTTTTTCATATTCGTAATGGTAACCACACACCAAAGATTCAGAACAGAAGTATATAGCATAAAAAAAAAACAAGAAGAACCAGAGGGAAAACTCACAAAAGCTAATCAATATAAAGAAAACAGAAACACAAGGACAAGGAAGCAATGGAAATACCAAGCTACCAGAAAGCAAAAGATAAAATGGCTATAAGAAGACCTCATATTTCAATAATCACGCTAAATGTAGATGGACTGAACTCACCAATAATAAGGCACGAAGTTTCAGAAAGGGTCAAAAAACAAAACCCAACCATATGCTGCCTCCAGGAGACACATCTCAGCTCCAAAGACAAATATAGACTCAAAGTGTAAGGATGGAAAAATGATATTTCAAGAAAATGGCATTCAGAGAAAAGCAGGAGTAGTGGTACTAATATTAGATGAAATAAACTTCAAAATAAAAAAGGTAAAGAAAGATACTGATGGACAGTTCATAATGATAAAAGGAATCACACACCAAGAAGACATAACACTTATAAATATCTATGTTCCCAATCAGGGAGCCCTGAAATATGTAAAGCAATTACTAATAGAACTAAAGGGAAAAACAGACCAAAACACTATGGTAGTAGGGGACCTAAAACCCCATTGTCAGATATGGACAGATCATCCAAACAGAAAATCAATAAGGAAATAACATCCTTAAATGACACATTAGACCAACTAGACATAATTGACATTTACAGAGCCTTTCATCCCCAAACAGCTGCTTATACATTCTCCTCTAGTGTACATGGAACATTCTCAAGGATTGACCACATATTGGGACACAGATATAGCCTCGACAAATATAAGAGGGTTGAAATCATACCAACCACATTCTCTGATCATAATGCTTTAAAGCTGGAGATCAACTGCAAAAAGAAATCGGGAAGAACCACAAATACATGGAACCACAAATACATGCTACTGAAAAATAACTGGGTCAGGGCAGAAATAAAAAGAGAGATCAAGAGATACATACAAACAAATGATAATGATAGTACAACATATTTAAACTTTTGGGACATGGCAAAAGTGTTCATAAGAGGAAAGTTCATATCATTACAGGCCTATCTCCAAAAACAAGAATGAATTCTAATAAACAACCTGATGCTTCAACTTAAAAAACTAGAAAAGGAAGAACAAATGAGGCCTAAAGTCAGCAGAAGGAAAGAAATAATCAAAATTAGAGCAGGAATAAATAAAATTGAAAACAAAACAAAACAAAATAGAAAAAATAAATACAACAAAGAACTGGTTTTTTGAGAAGGTTAATAAAATTGACAAACCCCTGGCTAGACTCACTAAAGGAAAAAGAAAAAGGACACAAATAAACAAAATCAGGGGGAAAGAGGGGAAATTATGACAGACATGGCAGAAATACAAAGGATCATGCAAGAATACTATGAAAAAGTATACAATAACAAATTTAATAACCTAGAAGAAATGGACCAGTACTTACAAAAATACAGTCTTCCTAGACTGAATCAAGAAGATCTGGAAAATCTAAATAGACCAGTCAGCAGTAAGGAAATTGAAATAATCATCAAAAATCTACCAAAAAGTAAAAGTCCAGGACCAGATGTCTTCACCAGTGAATTCTACCAAACATTCAAAGAAAATTTAATACCTATTCTCCTCAAACTCTTTAAAAAAATCAAAGAGGAGGCAATACTTCTCAACTTATTTTATGAGGCCAATATTACACTGTTACCAAACCTGGTAAAGATAACACACAAAAAAGAAAACTACAGACCAGTATCTCTCATGAACACAGATGCAAAAATCCTAAATAAGATACTAGAGAACCGAATACAGCAACATATTAAAAAGATTATGCACCACGATCAAGTGGGCTTCATCCCAGGGGCACAGGGATGTTTCAGCATATGCAAATCATGTGATGATTTAATGTGATGCACCATATAAACCAATTAAAAAATAAGAATCATATGATCATATCAATAGATGTAGAAAAAGCCTTCAACAAGATATAGCATCCATTTATGATTAAAACACTTAACAAATTTGGTATAGAAGGAAAGTACCTTAACATAATAAAGGCTATATATGACAAACTCTCAGCCAATATTATACTTAATGGTGAAAACTAAAAACCTTGTCTCTAAGATCAGGAACAAGGCAAGGCCGTCCACTATCGCCACTGTTATTCAATATAACATTGGAGGTCCTAGTGAGTGCAATCAGACAGACAAGATATAAAAGGCATTCAAATAGGAAATGAAGAAGTCAAACTGTCACTATTTGCAGATGACATGATTCTCTATATAGAAAACCCTAAAGATTCCACAAGAACACTACTAGAAACAATAAGTAAATACAGTAAAGTTTCTGGATACAAAATCAATGTTCAAAAATCTATAGCGTTCTTATACTCTAATAATGAAATGTCAGAAAAAGAAGTAGAAAAAATGATTCCTTTTGCCATTACAAAAAGAATAAAATACCTAGGAATAAATTTAACGAAACATGTGAAGGACCTATATAATAAAAACTACAAGACGCTATGAAAAGAAATCGAAGAAGATACGAAGAAACGGAAAGATATTCTGTGTTCTTGGATTGGAAGAATCAACATAATTAAAATGACCATATTACCTAAATCATTATACAGATTTAATACAATCCTTATCAAAATCCCATTGAAAAATTTTAAAGAAACAAAACAAAAATCATCAGATTTGTATGGAAGCACAAAAGACCCTAAATTGCCAAAGTCATCCTGAGAAAAAAGAACGAGGCTGGAGGCATCACTTTGCCTAAATTCAAATTATACTACAAAGTGACAGTAATCAAAACAGCATGGTATTGGCAGCAAAACAGACACACAGACCGGTGGAACAGAATAGAGAGTCCAGAAGTAAACCCATATTTATGTGAGCAAATAATTTTTGACAAAAAAGCCAAAAACATACAGTGGACAAAGGAAAAACTCTTTAATAAATGGTGCTGGGAAAACTGGAAAGCCATCTGCAAAAGAATGAAACTAGACTGTTGTCTATTACCACACACCAAAATTAACTCAAAATGGATTAAGGACCTGAATATTAGACCTGAAACAATAAAATGCATAGAAGAAAACACAGGAACTAAACTCATGGACCTTGGCCTTAAGGAGGATTTTGTGAATTTGACCTCAAAGGCAAGGGAAGTAAAAGCAAAGATAAATGAATGGAACTACATCAAATTAAAAAGCTTCTTCTCAGCAAACAAACAAACAAACAAAAAACAAAAAACCATAAACAAGGTAAAGAGACAACCATCCAAATGGGAAAATATATTTGCAAGCAACACCTCCGATAAGGGCCTAATATCCAAAATATATGAAGAACTAATACTACTCAATAACAACAAAAAACCAAACGATCCATTCAAAAAATGGGCAGAAGACCTGAACAGACACTTCTGCCTAGAGGACATACAATGGCCAACAAATATATGAAAAGATGATCAACATCGCTGGCTATTGGAGAAAAGCAAATCAAAACCACAAAGAGATATCATCTCACACCTGTTAGAATAGCTATAATCAACAGGATAAGTAATAACAAATGTTAGAGAGGATGTGGAGCAAAAGGAACCCTCATACACTGCTGGTGAGACTGCAAACTGGTACAGCTGTTAAGGGTGGAAAATTTTCAAATGAGCAAACTAGCTAAGTCAGCTACAGGGAAGAAATATCTTTAAATATCAGAAGTTGTCCTACTTGCTTGTGTGTGGTTTAGGAAGTGTATTGTATAAAATATGTAGATGGCCAATGTCTGCTTCTGTAATCCATTTACTTGTTAATTAAGGGTGTTGTTCTGGGCAAAGATATGCTAAAAGCCAACTTCCACTTCTGTAATCTGCTAGCTTGTTCAGGGGACCACCAGGATGTGGTCTTGAGCTTTATCAGCTGCCTGCTCTGAAAGCTCGGGGCTGATCTCCTCTAGCCCTGCGTGGTAGAGAGTCAGTCGCCAGCCAGCTAATAAAGGCTCATAATTAATCTCAATTGGCTCTGTGGGTCTCAGAATCATTCACGCCATAACACAGCCAGAATGGAAAACAGTATGGAGGTTCCTCAAAAAACTAAGAATTGATCTACCATATGATCCAGCAATCCCTCTACTTGGTTTTACCCCAAAGACTCGAAAACCCATATCTAAAAAGATATTTGCACACCGACATTCATAGCAGCATTATTTACAGTGGCCAGGACATGGAAGCAACCAAAGTGTCCTACGATAGATGATTGGCTAAAGAAGCTGTGGTACACATATACAATGGAATATTACTCAGCCATAAGAAGAGATGAAATACTGCCATTTGTGATAACATGAATGGACATTGAGATATTCATGCTAAGCGAAATAAGCCAGACAGAAAAAGTTGAAAATCACATGATATCACTTATATGTGGGATATAAACCTAAAAGCAACAAATGAACAGGACAAACAAACAGAGTCTCGCGGAAATGGACAATGGACTAGTGATTATCAGAGGGTAGAGTGTGGGGAAGGAGAAGGGAGGTAGATGATGTAATGGAGGTCAAGTACAGGAGGGTAAGGGGAGGGTGAAGTGAGTAAAGGGGATCAAATATATGGTTGCTGAAGGAAACTGGACTTTGGGTGGTAAACACACACTAGAATATGTAGATGTCAAATTATAATGTGCATCTGAAAATTATATAATTGTATTAACCAATGTTACCCCAATAAACTTAATAACTTAACTGGGCCATTACTTTTTGTTACTTTTTGTTGTCCTTGGCTGTTGGAGTTTTTTATATATTCTGAATATTAACCCTTTGAAGGTTGCCTTTTCATGCTGTGGATTATGTCTCCTTGATGCCAAAAAAGGCAACTTTTTACAAATATATTTTTTACAATTTTATTTAGATATAATAAAGATAGTCAATTGCACATACTATCAGTTTATGATTTAATGTGTTTTGACGTCCGTGCAGACCTGTGAAAACATGATCCCAATCAAGATAAGAATTTCCATTGTCCTCTGAGGTTTCCTTGTGAGCCTGTGTGATGCACCCCTCCCTCCCGCCCAGGTGAACACTAGTCTGCTTTACAGCATCATAGGTTAGTTTGCATTTTTTAGAATTTAAAAAAAAGGAATCACACAGTAAGCGTGTGTGCTCTTTGGGTGTGGTTTCTTTCGCTGAGAGTTTCAGTTTTGTGAATTCAGCCCTAGTATCCCCATTTTCAAGAATTCATGCATTTTATTCGTGAGTGTTATTCCATTGTGTAGACACAACATTCTTTCTCTTTACAAATGTTAATGGCACTTGAATTGTAAAATGTGACTTTTTATTATGCACAAAATTCTCCTGTATATATGGTCATGTTTTTATACTCTCTATTTGCTTCTGTTATCTGTTTAATTAGGTAGTGCTGCTCCAATAACACACTGTATTAATCACTGTAGTTTTATAAGCATCTTTAGCATTATTGTTTTTTTTTATTTTATCGTTTGTGTGCGCACGTGCACTTACTCTTCCATGTGAACCTCAGAAACTAAATTCCATTTAAAATCCCATTTTGGCTACTTTAGAAACCTTGTAAGTGGAATCATACAGTATTTGTCCTTTTGTAATTGACTTATTTCCCTGAGCATAATGTCCTCAAGGTCCACTCACGTTGTACCATGTGTCAGTATTTCCTTCCCTTGGAATATGTCTTTTATTACATTTTTTTTTTTTTTATAGCTACATCCCCAGGTGCTGGCACAGTACCCAGAATATGTCATCAGCCCATGAATATTTGCTGAAGGAGTGGAAGGATGACACAGTGGTACATCATAGAATGAAGGTATGTCATCACTGAAAAAATAAGGTATTTCTTAATCTACTGCTCTGGGAAAATGTCCATAACAATAGATAACTGAAAAGAAGCAGGTTACCTAACCATAGTCACGCTATGGCTCATTTGCATATTCTGTACTGGTGTGTGCAGATGTATGCATTCGTGCATATGTCTAAAAGAGCTACACCATGCTGGGAACGGGGCTGCCATCGGAATTGCTGCCATTGTTGGAAACAGTACAGATACTTGCATTTTTTGTTACAAAGCTTGTTGGTGACTATTTAGTTAGTAAACAAACATACTGGGTTGTATCTAGTCTAGATTGCAAGAATGGAGACACTGAGCCCGTGTGGTCAACAGGTCACTGAGAACCTGGGGCGGGGAGGGGAGAGGAGAAATGAGTGAAGTGACAGCTGGAGGGAACTTTGCTGGTGACCGCAGAGACTCAGAAACCTGCCAGCAGCTCCTGGCATCAGACACATAGAAAAAAACAAAACAGCCTCAGTGTTCACAGGTGGATTCTGCCTGATCATTGGCCCCTTGTGGCTCTCCTCCTGCTATTTCAGACTTTGAATTTTCCTCAAATGGGTTCAGATTAATTTATTCCCAAACTTCCCTTGCCTGTAGCTAAGGTTTTCCCCCTTCGGTGTCTGCCACCCCCTCCCATGTGTTTTTCCTGACAGCTCCAAGATGGGTTGAATAATTATCCTAATTGTTCTAATTATACAACCCAGCAGGAAAATGAAGAACAGTATCACCTACTGTCAGGGTCCCTGTGAGTATTGTTAAGGAGATTTTAATGAGTCCCAGAGCATGCAGCTCAGCTTGTGCCCGTTGAGGTGCTAAATTGGCATCAGAAAGTTCACTCGTTGATATAGAAAACTTTTTGTCAATTGCCAGTCTCCAGAGTGGACTGCTTCATTTCAATGCTTGCTGTAAAATAGCAAGTTTTTGATCATAAAGTTAATATCCATAAATTAATTGGATACATTTGGAAAAAAAAGAAAAAAGATCACAGAGAACATATAAATTGTCTATAATCTTATCGCGTAGACAAGCAGTTTGAATGTTTCATGTGTGTCCTTCTGATATTTTTCCTATGTGTGCATGTGTATATACATTTATAGACACATAGGTACATTATATATAAATGTATCTATATATACAACTCCATTTATGTGTATATAGACTAAATAAATATGCACATATACACAGGTGTTATACATATACATATACTTAAAATGCAGAACAATTGGGGGGGACATTGAAGAGATTCAAGCACAGGAGTGACATGATTAGAATTTCCTTTAAAAAACCCAGCAGGACAGTCAATGTAGGGACAGATGGCCCTGGTGGCATACACCAAGGGTTGGCCACCCAGGAAGTCCTGGTATGTGATGACTAACACCCTGAGTCAGGCAGTGGACAGAGAAAGGGAAAAGTCTGAGAAAAGTTCAAGAAGTGGGATGGGCAGGTGTGTAAGCATCTATGTACAGATGAGGATAAAGAAAAGCAAATGGGTGGCTTTGGGGAACCCCCTCCAAAGGGAAACCAAAGGGGAAGAGTGGGGCTGAAGAGGGACTTAAGTGAGAAGGTCTATGGGTTGTCTAGAGACACGTGTGGGGTCTATGGGATGCCTGGGTTTGGGGCTCTGGAGGGGACACCCACCTCAGCCATCATCCCAGGAGGGTGTCAGGGTCAGAGACCAGAGAAAGGAGAAATGGGACCTGGACAACCCTGGGGGTGGCTGAGGCGGGACAGGGCATATGAACGGGGAGAAAGGAGAAATGCGAGGGGCATGAATACTTCAGAATTCCTGGAAGCAGGTGGCCCCTCGGGGTAGGGGCAGCTAGAGATGCACCCAAGGCTGAACTTCATGTTCCCAAGAGAAATTATGGGGAGGATATGGAACACTTGTTCTTGAAACATGGGCTCTGCAGTCCCTTCAGTACCAGACAGATCACTGATGTGCAGAAAACAGACGCCCACCATCGCCTGGCTAGAGAGCTGGCCGCCTCCACACTGTCTGTCCCCTATGACCACTGCCCAACCTTAGACAAAGGTCCGGGGGGCTCTGTAAGCCTCCGGCGGTGCCATCCCTTGGGTATTCTAGAGGTGTGGTGTTGGACAATCAACCCTACCATTCTCAGCCACGTGACCCTCTCTACTTAACTCTCTTTGCAGCAATGACCAGACCTGAGATGGCACCACTATCTTTGGCTGATATCATAATTTTCCTATGGTAGGATATAAACTCCTGAGGGTTAGAAGAAGTATATCCCAACTCCGGGACTATGTGGCTCCAAGATGTGCTTCACTTCTGTGGTTCTCTCTTAAGCATCAGGCCACCAACTAGGGAGATGACCAGGTGGGCTGAGAGGTAGCTTAGAGAAGTGGCTTCCAGCAGGGCTGTCCAACAGGGAAGCCACCAGCAGCTGGAGCCATTTAGATTTAAAAGAGTTAAAATGAAAAGAAATTAATGCCACATTTTCTCAGTTGTGTTAACCTCATTTCAAGTGCTCAGTAGCCACATGTGGCCACCGCATTCGGCACGCAGATATGGGGTGACTCCATCACTGCAGAAAGATCTACTGGACAGGGTTGGTTTAGAGTACACACTGGATGTTTCACCTCAAACCACAGGTCTGCCAAATCCCAGCTGTGTGATTTGTGTTGACCTTATACTTTCTGGGTCTCAGTGTCCTCATTTATCAAACAAGGCCCATAATGGTTCCCACCTTTAACGTGTCAGAAGTTACTAGACACAAGCCACTTAGAACAGTGCCTAGCATGGAGTCGGCACCATAAAAAGTATTAGCTATTGCTGCGATGGCTCTGTTTTTACCCCTCAAGAAACCGAGGACCAAAAAACTGGAAATAATTTGTGTAAGTCCATAGAGCCAGGAGGTGTGGGAACTGAGGTTTCATCCTGTACTATTCTAATTTCACAGTCTGGCTCATTCCCAGGAGGGATATTGTGAATCCCTTATGGGCAAATCTCCTAACTTCCTTGCTCCCTCGTCTGTGTAGTGGTGGGGGCGGGGACGATGAGAGACCAGTGAGCCCCCATCCAGGATGAGTGTGAAGAAGGTGATCACTGGGGAACCAACCAGAGGAAATGGCTTGTCAATTGCAGGACCTACTCAGGAACTTGGCCCTCCCAGAAAGTGAGGAAAAGGAAGCCAGTTTGCCCGGGTCAGGGGAGCATTGATGTAGCTGCTCAAGTCATATCTGCTGAGGTTGTGGCCACCTGTGTCGGGGCTGCTCTGAGGGGCTCATGGCCTCTGGGGCAGCGACAGTGTTCCAAGATGGAACTATTGTCATTAACTCCCCATGGAGCCTGGGGGATTGTTGCTGCTGGTTTAATTTTTAAATTTGGTTCATTTTAATATGTGCAGTCATTGTGCTCGCACTTTTTTGTGGTAATACGGACTGCTATTTTATTGTCCTTTTCAGAGCCTTTTATGTATTTTTCCACACTTCAAATTTTTTTTAAATGGAGATAATATTTACCTGACGTGAAAGTCAACATTTTAAAGTGGCATTTCGTTCAGTGTTGGGCAACCACCCCCTCTGTCTGGTTCCAGAACATTATCATCACCCCAAAAGGAGACCCCATTCGCATTAAGCAGTCATGTCCTCTCCTCCCTCTGCACCCCTCCCTCCCCCAGGAACCACCAATCTACTTTCTGTTTCTGTAGATTTACCTATTCTAGATGTTTCGCATAAATGCGACCATAGACTATTGTCTTTCACATCTGGCTGCTTCCACTTAGCACCATGTGTCCCTGGCTCATTCATGTCATAGCATGTGTCAGTGCTCCCTTTCTTTTTGTGGCTGATTAATACCCCAGTATATGGCTAGACCATGTTTCATTTATCTGTTCAGCCATCGGTGGACACTTGGGTCACTGCCACCTTTTTGCCCTTGTGAATAATGCCTCTGTGAACATTCATATGTGTGTTACAGACTAACCATGTGTGTCCAATCCACATTCATATGTGAACATTTGAATCTCCAGTGACATGGCATTTGGAGGTGACATTTTCAGGAGATGATGAGGGCCTTCATGATGAGATCAGTGCCCTTATAAGAAGAGACGTGTGAGCTTGCTCTCACTCTCTGCCCTCTGCCGGATGAAGACACAATAAGAAGGTGGCCACCAGGCAAGGCAGGGTCTCTCCCCAGACACCAGATCTGCTGTCACCTGATCTGGGACACCCAGAGTTTCCTGTTATCATCTTACAATAGCGTAGTATATTTGTTACAACTGATGAGTGGATATTGATACATTATTATTAACTAAAGTCAACAGTTTCTGTTAGAGTTCACTCTGTGGTACATTCTGTGGGTTTAGACAAATGTGCAATGTCATGTGGCCACCATCAAGGTACTCTACAGAAGAGTCTCACTGCCCTAAAACTCCCTTGTGCTCTATCTCTTTATAGTATGCTTCACTTTTATGATAAAAAAAGCGTTAAAGTCTTACTTACAAAACTCTGTGGCTAGTGACTATTTAAAATCTGGGAGAAAAGTCCAATGTGCATCATGCATAAATAATAAAGCACTTTAAATGCTTAAGCATGAAAAGATCACTTCTTAAGACACATGTGCACATGGGCTGAGAGGTAGTATATATGCGATATATCCTTATATTACATTCTTAATATATGGACAGAGACTGTGCAATGTTCTATGTGCTTTATAGATATATACACAATCTTTTCAACAACGCCATGAGGTTGGAAATACCATTGTTCCCATTTTGCAGATGAGGAAACTGAGGCACAAAGTGGCTACATCATTTGTTCAGGGCCCGCAGCTAGTATTAGAGAGAAGTATAAATGCAGACCCCTTGGGGAGGGGACACACACGGGAGTGTGAAAACAACGTTTATTTCTGATAGGCACGTCATTGTTTGATCAATTGTTTTTCTGAGATTTACAATTTGTCTAGGACGAGCTCAACAACATTTTTCTGCAAAGGGCTAGATGATGAATGTTTTAGGCCTATGGGTCAGACAGTCTCTGTCACAACTGCTGTACTCTGCCACTGCAGCATGAAAAGCAGGCACAACTTCAAAATGAATGGGAGTGTTCCAATAAAATGTTATTTATGGACACCGAAACTGGAATTCCTTATCATTTTTATGTCATGAAATATTCTTTTGTCTTTTTACCTCCTCAACCGTTAAAAACTAAAAACTAAAAACCACTCTTAGCTCATTGGTTTCACCAAAACAGGAGACAAGCAGAATTTGGCTTGCAGGTCCTAGCATGGCAGGTATGCTCACCCTGAAATTATCCTAAAGTGACACTTTAAGATCAATAAACAGCTGCCAGCAAGAAGAAGCAGTTCTATGTCAGCAGCTGGTGGCGTGGGCACAAGTCTGGGTGCCTGCTGGTCCTCTAGGTCTGCCACAGGGCCTGTGTGGGCAGCTGGCTTTGCCCTTGGGATTTGAGAGAATAGGCACGAGTAGAGTCCTGTTTGTCCTAGAAAGAGGACATCTACCCCAACCCTGGCCCTGCCATGCACAGCTCAGAGCCTCTCCTGAAGATGGCCCTGCCGATTCTGCTGTTCCTGGGACTGGCCGAAGCCTGCATTCCTCGGGAAGGTAATGCCCGCACCCGCTTCTGGTCTCCCTTCCACTTCTTCTGACCTTGCACTGGCTCCTGAAGTGTTACTTGGCTCCTTGTTTCAGGTTCAGACTTCCTCTATGCTTTTCCCTTGGTGGGGATGGTGGGACAGAGGAGTCCTGGGCACCGTGGCTGCTGCCCTTGTAGATAGACAGACTTGCGTCTGCATCCTGTGTTGTCACAGACTCTGCCTGGCGGGGCCACGTTGCCTAAACAAGCCTCATTGTCCTTGCTGGTCCAGTGGGCCCCATAAGACTCTCCAGCCCGCAGGATGGCTGTATGTTGTTGATGAGTTTGTTTGTGTAGGGGCACAGAGTTCTAGTGAGACTCGAGACCTCCACAATATAAAGACACTATATGTTGGGAAGAGGACCAGAGTCTTGTCACAAAGTTGAGTTTTTATATCCTCGCTCACTCTGATACACAAGTAAACACACCCTAGTGTGGCAATTAAGAGAAGGGCTCTCTGGATAAATGACATTTTAGGAGACACCTCAACGACATGTAGGAGATAGCCAGCTAAAGAGTTAGGGAAGTTAGTTCTGGGCAAGGAAATTGTACGTGCAGAAGTCCTGGGGCAGGAAGGTGCTGGGTCCCTGCATGGATCAGAGAGAAGGTGGTGTGTCTGGAGCATGGTGGATGGGGTGAGGGGCATGGCAAGTGGGGATGTTACAAGGAGGAACAGAGAGGAGGCAGGAACCAGAACACACAGGGTCTTGTGGGTCATATTAAGGGTATAGATATCACAGGTGCAAAAGGAAGCTAATAAAGGGTTTTCATCAGGAGAGTGTGAATTTTAGGTGTGTGTATGTGTTAAACAATTACCCTTGAGTGGGAACAGAATAGACAAGAAACAGAATAGAAGCAAGGATCCCAGTTATGAGACTGTTGCAAGTATCAGGGTGGAGGCAGGAATATGTAGAAGGTTGTGAGGCATTTGGGAGCACAAGTTCATGGGATTGAATGATGGCTGAGATGCTGGAGGTTGGTGACAGATGAGATGGATGGATGAGGAAAGACTCTTATTTCTTTTCTTTTCTTTCCTTTCTTTTTTCTTTTTCTTTTTTTTTTTTTTTTTTTTTTTTTTTTTTTTTTTACAACTGGATGATTGAGGTTTCCCTTAACTGATATAGGAAAGTACTGTGGAGCAAACTAATGTTTTAAACTTTATTTCGAAGTAATCTTAGACTTACAGAAAAGCCACAAAGACAGCCAGAGTTCCCGAATACACTTCACCCAACTTCCTTTAATGTTACTGTCTTACCAAGACCTGAATACCAGCACAGAACTACTAACTGAATTATAGACCTTACTCCAATTTCACTAGTTTTTCCACGAATGTCCTTTTTCTATTTGAGGATCCAGTCCAGCATCCCACATGGTACCAAGTTATCATATCTCCTTACTCTTGTGATTTCCTCTAGGAATCTGTGACTAAAGTGTGTCCATCTTTCATGACCTTGAGACTTTTGAAGAGCCCTGGTCAGATATCTGCAGAATGTCTCTCAATTTGAGCTTGTCATAAGTTTTCTTGTGATAACATTGAGGTTTTACATTTTTGGCAGGAATACCACAGAGGTGATGCTATGCCCCTTCTTGTACATTTTG
This sequence comes from Pteropus medius, assembly GCF_902729225.1. Classification (NCBI taxonomy): domain Eukaryota; kingdom Metazoa; phylum Chordata; class Mammalia; order Chiroptera; family Pteropodidae; genus Pteropus; species Pteropus medius. The sequence continues at coordinate 849,687 of NW_024349142.1, read as the reverse complement.
TTGGGGATTACATAATGTTGATATGTCTCATTCCCCGTGATGTTAACTTTGATCACTTGGTTAAGGTGGTATCTGCCAGTGTCTCCACTGTTACTATTTGCCCCTTTGTAATTAATAAATATCCAGGGGGACATAGTCGGAAACTATGCAAATATCCTGTTTCTCCTCAAACATTTGCTCACCAATCTTAGCATACATCTGTGGATATTGCCTGCAAAAATTATTACTGTCATGTTTGTACAATGGTGATTTTCTATTTCTCTTCTTCCTTCTACATGTATTAGTTGGAATTCTTCTGTAAGGAAGAGCTGAATCTTCTCTCCCCCCACCCACACCCATTTGTTTATTCAAGTACTTATTTATGTCAGTGTGAACTCATGGATATTTATTTTTATTAATAAAAAAACATTAATTTTTGATGGGTGGGAGGGCGATGACCACAAATTATCTTTTGGACATGCCAAGTCCGAATAGCCTGTATAATATTCATGACATCCAGAGGTCACAGCTTCCATGAGAGCACAGCCTGAGGTATGTCTTGTTTACTTCTGTACCAGTAGCTCTCTCCCCAGCCAGTCTTGCAAATGCTCACAGGGCTAGGGCTCAGTCTAATTCATTTGAATCCCCAGAGCCAGCATACACTGGTGTCCAGAGTATGTACCAAATGAATGTTAGTTGGTTAGATGATGGATAAATGATGAATGGATGATAGATGGATAATGGATGAATGGATAAGTGAATAAATGATGGATGGATGATGGATGAATGATGAATGGATGATAGATGGATAATGGATGAATGGATAAGAATGAATGAATAAATGATGGATGGGTGATGGATGAATGATGAATGGATGATAGATGGATAACGGATGAATGGATAAGTGAATAAATGATGGATGGATGATGCATGAATGATGGCTGGATGAATGGATGGACTCAAGTGGCCTTGATGATACAAGTTGGTGGGTTAGCTGGTCTCCAGTGACATATCCAGCTCTGGTCTCCTTGGTCATTGCAGTAATCTCAGTCTAATGCTAAATTCTCTCTCTGCTCTCTGCTTCCTACTCCTGCTGGATCCGATGGCTAACACCTTTGCTTCCAGTCGCAGTTGAAGAAAAAAGTAAGAACTGTGGAAACTCTAAGTTTGTATTCCCATAGCTAACTCCTTTTAGATTCCTTTGGATCTTAAAACTATACAGGAAATTGTGGAGGAAAGGTGGGACACAGGTTTTGTCTTGGGGGAAGAACATAACTAATAGTTTTGTGTGGTGATAACTACATAAAAATAGTCTCTCATGAAATCCCTCCCCATACAATGGGCAGGAAAATGAAGGCATAAAGAAATGCATGTGAAATTGAGGTGGATAATGTTAATATTAACCCTACTCTTCCTTGCTTTTATTTTCCATGCTGATTCACTGACTCCTTGTTCTATTGTCCCTTCCAGTCAAATGTAAGTACTATCTCTTGCTTCCTACTGGAATAGGGAGCCCTTCAACCCAGAGAAGAAAGGGACAAAAAGGAGAGGCGAAACTGCTAACCACCATTCAACCTGGGTAGATTCAAAGATGCTCTCAATTCTAATACGAGCTCCAAACCCAGAGTCTGCAGATTCCTGGGGGGAAACTGGATGGACTTTGGAGAGGTCAGCAAGTCTCTGTAATTGTGTGAGACTGGGTATGAGAGAGAGAACCTGTGTGGTTTTCTGGGGATATGGGCTTCATAGCTTTGATCAGATTATCAGTAGGATCGGTTACCTTCTGCTCTAAAATGTACAACTGAATTGGATCGGATTGTGTATATTCATTGGTGGATTTTAGATGAGAAAGACATGGTTTAGAGTGGATAAGCCTCCCTCTTTTCCAAGTATTAACCACTCTGGTATCCAGTTGAGAAGTGGAAATGGTGATTGGTTGTTATGGAGACCCTCCTTCTGCCAACCTCCCAAAATTTAGGTGGAGTGGGGAAGACTTGGATGACCCAGGCAACCGATATACCCAGGGTTTCTTGACTTCTGAGATAAATGTGCCTCCAAAGGGGTCCAGGGCTCATAGAATGAAATGGGTCACAGCTTCTCATTCTGGTTCCCTATCCTGTCTCGGGAACTATGGGGTAACATGGGATACAAAGGATGATTTCATTCATTTCATATTCTCTCTGAATCTTTACTGGGAAAATATCCCCATCGGCCACCATCGGTCTTCTCCTTCCTGCTGCTTGCATGTCGACAGTGCTGAAAGGTAAGACTTGTTCCGTCTCTCTCCCTTTAGATTCTGATTGCCTTTGTCTGATAGGAAATTTCTGTTGACCTTCAATGCATCTTTCTTCCTCTACAACCAGTTTGATGAAATGAAACCACAGCTTTATGATTGAGTTTGCAAGTCGGGTAGGCAAGAGGCTAAGTCAAGAAGTAGGATGATAACCAGTAGAAAGGGCATAGGCTCAGCATCATGCACCTCTGTCTTCAGAGCCCAGGTGTTGTAAGAAACACCTGCAGTTCAGAATTTTCCTAGCAGAATGTCTGGTGCTTGGAGCAATAAGAACATCAGAAGCAGATGTAGACTTGCACACAAGGGAGGGTGCACACACCCGACCGATTCTGAGACTTCTTGCTCTAGGGACTAGAAAAGGATACTTTAGAGGATAAGAAAAAGATACTTGAGAAGAAATAGCTGAGAACACGGTGGTGGCTTTGAGGCTGAATGTGGGAGTTGGCTGTAGCTTGTATTTACTAACCTGATAGTAACTATTAATAAATTACAAAGCCAGCATTGTAGGGAAACTTTATAAATAGCCATGGAGACAGAGGTGGGGGATGCTAGCATTGCCATTCCTCCTCTCCCTTATCCATGTAAATAACACATTTCCAGTCTCTGACTCTTCTTCCAAACTGTCTCCACAACACCCAGGTTGGCGGCTCCTTTTTAGCGGGACAATCTTGGAGCAGTCATTTTGCCTCTCTGTACCTACTTCATGTGATTAAATGCAATCATAGATGTGAAACACTTTTCACCCAAAACCAGCATTCGATATTTCTTTCTGTTTCTATCCCCTACCCCTACTACACACATATGCACACAATCATCCCTATGTAGGAAGATGATGATGATGATGATGATGATGATGATGATGATGATGATTATACTGTTGTGACTTACATCATGTTACTATTTCTAACATTTACTGAATGTTTACCTTGAGAAATTAGACTAAGAACTCCATGTTCTTAGCATTATCTTCCTTCATTTTCACCATGGCTCCAACTGAAGAGGCATTTTGCAGAGGCATGGAGAGTTCAGTGACCAGCCCAAGATCACCTAGTCAGCAAAATTTATAACTTGGATATCAACCATTTAATCTCACACCTATATTCCTGACAACATTAGGTATTTACCACCTGATAACTTTAAGTGATATAGAAGATGGTTTTGTGAGCTACGTGAATACAAAAATTTCCACCGACAAACGTAGTAGAATCCTTCAGTGCATACAGAGTCTGACTCAAACCCCATAATTGGTATTAATATTCTCATTTTGTAGATGGGGAACTGGAGGGTTTATAGAGGAAATCAAATTGACCTGAGCTTCAGTGCTTGTACTTTCACTCATCAGCTTTATGAATCTTTGTAAACTACATAATTTCATGGAGCTTCAGTTATCCCCACCAGCAACATGGGAACAATTCTTTGATCTAAGAGGGCTGATGTGAAGTCAGTAGTAGTAAAGACCTTGGCACCTCTTTCCAGAGTCAGTGAAGCATACTTCCTTCCTTGCTTCCAAGCATGATTGAAGAATGGTCTGTGACTGTGTCCCAGTTCACTTAAGCTCTTCCTGAAATGAAATGCAGAGACTCCCCAGAATGTCACAGGGTTCTGAGTCTTAGTCCCTAGCCACTCATCACGACCTGTTGTGAACTGTCCTTGCCAACCTGTCCCCAGAGCCCAGCATCTGATCTTGTTTTTGGTTTTCTTCTTATGGCTTCATCTCTGTGACTTCCTGATCCCACCATTCTTTACCATGTCTGTAACCTTGACCTTCATGCTGACTCTCCTTCTGGATGGGCTGCTATCAGGAATCCTAGGTAAATACCTTGCCACACTCATGGTGACCTTGTACTATGAACTTGGGTGGGAAACTTTGAGCAAGAATTTCTGAGCATCTAATATATACCTGGACTCATGCTTGGGTGATGGAAACCCAAAGATGGATCAGATATGCTCACTCTTGAAGAACTCAGAAATTAGTGGAGAACAGAGACAAATAAATAAAAATTAAATTAGATGAGAGACAAGTGATGCCTGCTAATAATGGTGGGGCTGGGAAAAGGGACAGTGAGAATATTGAGGGAACCATAAAATGTGCCTGAGGCATCATAGCTATACTTTCCAAAGAAGAGATTTTGTTAAATCTGTTGAACTGGATAACTGTATTAATTAGGGATATTTCTTCCTGTTGCATTTGCACATCATTTGGTTTGTCTTCTTCTTCAGGTATGATGAGCAGGTTGTCTGTGGATGGTAAGTGTGAGTATTCTCTTTTTCTTGGTACTTCTTTTCTCCTGTCTACAAGGGAATACAGACTTATGGAGTCAGTTATGTTTTTACTTATTCAGTTAAAATGAACATTTTATTCATTTATTTAATTTAGATTTTATTGATTTATTTTGGAAGAACCATTCGGATAGTATCCAATCATATTTCGTTTCTTTGAGCTTTGAGGTAATAGAAATCTTTATTAGTATGTAACATTAGAGCTAGAAATTTTACCTAATAATTATTATGTTGTAGATTTTTTAAGTTATAAAAATAGTATATGCACATGGGAAAATCTGAGGAAACATAAGATGTGAGTCAAAAATCTTCCTCTTCATCTCATTTCCAGTTCTACTCTCTAGAAACAACCACCATTACTGTCTCTTGTGTATTCTTACAAGATATATCCACACACGTATATGTATATTCTCAACTTTTTGATTTAAAAATATGCATTTCAGCACTAGAATTTTACCTCTTTCTTTCAAATACCTGAATAATATTTTATTCATGCTTATGTAAGTTAACAAATCTCCTGTTCATGGATGTTTTGTTTTTTCTCCAATATGTTTTGATTTCAGTTCATTTTTATTCCATTGCAAACAATGCTACAAGGAACATCCTGTACAGTCATTGCTTTTCTTATTTTGTATATACATATCTGTAAGATAAATTCCTAGAAGGGAAATGACTGGGTCAGAGGGCATTTTATCTTTGGACAGAGGTTTAGCAAATTTACACTTTCATCAACTGCCTACAAGGATGCTTATTTCCCCACACTTTTGGCGACATAAGGTATTATCTACCTTTTTGATTTTTGTTAATGGGATGACTGGAAAAAAATGAGTCCTCATTTTTCACAGATAGACTGAACCCCAATAGGTGTCCCTGTCACATCCATGTACTACCAATGCTATCATTTATATTTTTCTTTAAATGGCCTCAGTATTTTACTTAAATAGATATGCCCAAAAAGGAAAGTCTTTACCACTTGAGTAAGTATAAAGCCAATATCCTTTGCTATAAGGAAGAGACAACTGTAAAAATAAGTATAACGAAAACAAAATGTTAATAAATTATAATGTGATACTGTTTTCTGCTGAGACTCTTTGTCTGGAAGCTGTTCTCTCTTTGGTAGAAAGGATGATTAGAGAGGTGTTGTCAACATGTCAGCATCATTTTGAAACATTCTCTCTTCTAGAAAGAATTGTAAAAGGAATCACTTTATCACCATGTGGGAGTTAAAGCTGAACCTGTGTCCACTTGAGATCTTGGCCATAACCACAGTTCAGACTCTGCTACATAGAAGGCACCTGGATCTAGAGATCTAAATAGAGGGAATGTCAGCTAGGCTGTCAAAACAGATGTGCCTGGAGTTTCAACCCAGCTCCATTCTTTGCCAGCATATGGACCAGGGAAAAGTCTGTCTTCTTCCCCTTAAAGTAGGGCTAGCAATATGATGTTAAGAAAAAAATATATTAAAAACTCAGGTACTAGAGAGCTGATTAAAATTGGTTCAACTTCCTCAACCCACCATTTCATGGATTCTGGAGTCCAAAGCCCTCTTTATGGTTTCTGCTACTTATGAGATAACAATTTCTGAGTGTTCTCTCCACTTTGAATTGTCTGTTTTCTCCTTACTCTGAAAGCAGCACTCTCCTTCACTGGTTCCCACAAGGAATCTGTTCATATTCATGATAACCGGATTAGAGTGTCAAGAGTAGTGACAACCCTGAGTAGATGACTTTCTCCACTCAAGTAGATCTGCTCACTCCTCATCTCTCTCTTTCTTCTAACAGGCTGAATTACTCAGCTCTCCCTAATGTCCACTCTCAAATAATCCACCTAACTCATAAATGTCAGCCTTCTGTGAACCAGAACCTCGCTCCTCAAAAGGCAGCTAGATTTTATAAAAAAGCAAAACATGCTTTTTATTCCACATGTGAAATGGCCATGAAGCCCAAGATCAATGTAATATAATCATGATTAGGCATAATAACCTAATACCTAGACCTCTGACCTGGAGTTGAGGTGGTCCAGGACAGTCATGGACTTACGGGTCTGGAGATTATCTGACTCAGGATACAAATGGGGAAACTGAGCGCTGGAAAGAAACAGTGCATCAAAGGCAAAGTGGCAACTAACAAGAATTACATAAAGCACCTTTCAACTTCCTGCATTCTCTAGCTCTAGATACTCTCGTGCCACAGTCATCTTCTACTATTGTGCCCCACGGAGAGTCTCTCTCGATCCTTCCAAAACTCCATATGGACACGTTCACACCCAACACCATGTCTACACTGTTCTCTCTGCCTGGGGTGCTTTTCTCTCTCCCTTTCCAGATGTTTTCACCTGGCTAACCCCTACTCATCTTTCAGGTTTCAGACCCAGCAACGAATCCTGTAAGATGCCTTCCCTGGTACCCCCCGCAAAAGTCAGCAACTATCGCCTTTATAGGTTCCCATTGTATCCTGCAGGTCTACCCAGAAACACACATCCCACCTGTACTCAGTGCTCAGTGTATGACTCTGTTTCCTGCTTCTCTGACTAGACTCAGCTCACTGACATTCCCTGTGCATTGGGACCTTGCTCACGTAGCTTTCCATGTGTCCTCCATACCATGCACATGATGGATGTCTCATCTATATTATTTAGAGAGAAAGATGAACTACATGATAAAATGTGAGTCTTATCTGCCTCATCTCTGGTAGCACTTCTGCCTCTGCTTTCCTCTGACTGGTCAGGGACACTTCCTTGGTGAGGGTCTAGGATCCCAGCCTTAATGTTGATTTCTCTCTTTACTCTGCACCTTCATTGGAACCTGGCTCCCTGCATTCTCACCTCCAGATAGGACAGAAGAAGAAAGTAAGTACTATGATAGTCTTGGGTTTGTGTCCTTGAGATTACCTTCTCGGAATGCCTTCTAAGCATGGAAACTCCTCCAAAATTCTGTGGATGGGCCCTGGCATTTAGACATTGGCCTGGGGTCAGGAGTATAATCAGTGCTAACAGACTCCAGTGAAGAATGGAAGCTGTGGCAGGCTGGTAGAAGTTTAACAGACATCTCTGTGTGTGATGGGTGGGGAAGGGAGCCCTAATTTGGAGCAATTGCCAATTTCTATGGTGTAAATACTTTAACTATGATTGGTTTCAAGCTATTAATGGTTTCACAGCCAGCTTGTAAAGTCCCCCCAAATTTAACCATCGTCTTTTGTGAACTAGCTCCAGCATGCAGGTGCAGTAGACAAATGCAATTGCAGATCTTTCATCTCAAGTCCTGCTTCCCCTCTCCTCTTGAGATGGAGAGGTGGTGATTCAATGGTATTCACCTGCTTTGGATCACTAGTTGGATATTCTAAACTAAACACCCTCAGTGACTATGAATCTTTCTTCTTTCATTTATAAAGCAAGATAATGATGTCATTATTTTAAGAGAGCCTCCCTATGACTGTGAGATTGATGAATATTTAATAAAGTACCAAAAAATGAGTGCATGAAAAAAACTAGTGAAATCTGAGTAAGGTCGATAACAGTATTATGCCATGTCAACTTACTGGCAAGATGCTACCACTGAGGGAAGCTGGACAATGGGTACACAGGACCCCTCTGTACTATTTTTGCAATATTTTGTGAATCTATAATTAGTACAGATAAAAACTTAATCATTTGAAGAATATTTAATGAAGAATAATGGAATGTACCAGTGGGTGTGAAGGTTGATCCTGTTCTCTTGCTCACTCTTTTCCATGTGGACTTCTTACTTCTGATTCTGTTGCACCCTCCAGTGAAAAGTAAGTTATTTCTTTTTTTTTCTGTGGGTAACTTGGATGTTTTTAGATGTTGGAAAGAAGAGAAAACAAGAAAGAGAAGGGGGTTTGGGGGTTCTTCTCAATTTAAGAACCAGGTTACAAGAGATCCTCTGCTAAGGGAGGTCCCAATCTACTGTCTCCACCTCTGAATGAGGCTCAGAATGAGCTGCTTGGGTCCACACACCCTGAGATTGAATGGAAAATATCAAGAGTGTGTCTGGGATGTAGGTGGGTTCATGACCAAATGGGATGAATACCCAAGGAAATCAGGTACCTGGGGATTCTGGCCACCTGGATGAATGTGTATCCAAAGAGACAAGTACAGTAGAAGCATCTAGAATCACCCACCTCAGCTCACAGCCAATCCCATGAAATCTGAGAGATTTCCCTCCTACGTGAGACTCTCTTGAGAACCACCATGGTGAAATGAGCTAAGAAGGAGTCATTAATACCTTTCTTGTCCTCTCCCCTCTGTTTCTGTTGATGTCAATGATTCCTACTGGATTTTCTCCTCCTTGCTGCTCACATCTCATCAGTATTGAAACGTAAGATTCTTCTTTCCCATCCCTGCCCCTCCCTCCTTCTGCCATGTTTGCTTTCTTATGTTTGTGCAAAGGTCTATTCCTAGCCATGGATTATCTCTCAGGTAATTTTCCTCTTTAGCCTAGAGACTGGAAAAAAATCTGCATTACCTTCCCCTTCAGAAAGATGGGGTACCTCAGGAGAACCAACCTCCTTTTCAAGTCAGGGATAAGGACAATATTATGATAATGATGATGATGACCATAATTTAAAGTCTTTAAGAGTTTCCTAGGCACCAGGCACCAGAAGCAGAAACTTTAACATATTATGTTATGTATTCCCCCCAAAACTTCTTCACAAGGCAGGCATTATTCGTCTGAGGTATGTAAGGTATGTCAAATGGTGACACTAGGTACATGAAGAAGGAGTGGTGGCTGCCTTCCCAACCAATGCAAGCCATTTAAGTCATTAGATTTCGCCTCTGACCCATATAACAAAGCATCTGGTGGTCTCCCCTGGTTCCTTGCCATAAGTCCTAACTGCTCACCATGACCCACCTGGGCTCTGCTGCCATTTACTCCCAATCGCCTGCCTTCTGATCATGTGATTTTTTTTCCTACTTATGGTCTCATCTCTCATGGTCCCTTGGACTCAACATCCTGGAATTTGTCTGTGATCATGGTCTTGCCTCCAAACCATACTTCCTTCTGGATGGGCAACATCAGAGATCCTAGGTGAATATTTCACTCTGTGCATGCCTGGGGATTTTGGTGGAGAAGTTTTTTTGGCGAAAACATTCTTTAACACTTAGCGTATGCCAGAACCATGGAGGGCGGCAGAAACCCAAAAAATGAAGCTGATATGCTGTACCACCATATAAACTCATAGTTTGATGGGAGAGACAGACAAATAGTTATGATACAATAGGAATCAATGTCCTCAGGGAGGGGCAGTGAGAAAAGGTGAGAGATAGCTTGAGGTGAACTTATTGAAGCTGTTGGTCTAGGGGTGTTTACTATGCTGCCTTTTGTAATTCAATTTGTATGTTATATGTTGTTTGAATATTGTTTTCCATAGGTTTGCTGAGCCTCCAAGTGTTAAGTGGTAAGTGGTAACTGTTATTTGACCCCACTGTTTGTTTTTGCTCCTGTACACAGAAATAGAGTTATTAGTTTTTTTTATGTTAAAGGAGACTTTAGATATCATCAAATCTTACACTCATTGTCATCATCATTATCATTAGCATCATAAATGTTTAATATTTTTTCATTCATCCAACAACAAACACTAATTAATATTAGCTGCTCTGTTCTAAGTCCTGTTCTAGATGTTAGAGATATAGCAGAAAATAGAATGGACAAAAATCTGTATCCAGATGGAACCAATTAGAAGAGAAAGAAAAAATGTAGGTTAAATCTGTTGGACACTGAAAAGTCCTATGCAGATAGTAGGGTAAAGGTGGCAAAAATGCAGTGTGGGAGAGGTTGATATGTTTTGAAAGGGTGATCAGGGAAAGTGACATTTCAGCAGACTTGAAGGAGGTGAGAGAGCCAGTTATGTGTATGAGGGTTAAGGGTATTCCAGGCAGAGGGAACAGCATGTGCAGAGGCCATGAAGCAGGAGAGGGCCTGGGGTCAAGGGAAGCAAGGAGGTGAGTTGCATTCCCTTCTCTTTTCATCCCAGGGCATCTAGAGCACTGTTATTTTGGTCTCCATCCATTTCACAATTTGTTAATGATTTTCTTTCTTCCTTTCTCTTACTCCACCTCCTCTTCTTTTTTCTCCCCTTCCTCCTCCTCTTCCTCCTCCTCCTCTTCTTCCTCCTCTTTTTCCTCCTCCTCTTCCTCCCCTTCCTCCATCTTTAGAAGAAACAAATGACTGCAAGGAAGAAGGTAAGTGCATGGAATCTAGAGGACTATGAGTTCCTTCAGTCTGGGTTACAAAAAAAGTGAATATCTCAAGTAACCAAGGTCAGGGCTTCAGTACCTGAGGGGATGTCCTTTGAAGGACATCCAAAGCATTCAGACCACCTTGCCTTCTTCATGCTTTACCTTCTTCATCCTCCCCCCACCCCTTATAGGTAACCACTATTCTGTGATTCTATTTATGAGTTTGTTAAACATGAAATTTTTGTCTTTCCAAAGTTGTCTATATGTTGGTTTATAAAGCAAGCCTCAATCCATTTTGGATTGAAGTCATTTAAAGTATCTTTCTGGGTATAATGGAATTAGGCTATAATCACCAATAAAAAGTATTAGATAATCCAAACTTACAAATTAATAGATATACTTCTAAATAACTTATGGGCCAAAGGAGAAATCAGAAAAAAAATGAGAATTTTGAATTGAATGACAGTAAGAATATCACTATCAAACTCTGGAGGATTCAGCCAAAGCTTTGCTTAGAGGGAAATTTATCATCTTAACTGCACACATTTAAGAGAATGGAAGGAAGGAAGATAAAAAGTCAGAACAGTGAACATTAATTTTTTTTTTCTTTTTTGATTCACATTTACCCTGGTCAGTGTTCTATTTTTTTATTTTGGGCCTGTTTAGACAGGTGTATTTAGTCAAAAATCCAGAAATAGCAAAGTTAAAACCACTAGATCAATAAAATAGTATTAAGTAAAGGTTTATTGTTCGTGTAAAAAAAGTTCCTGAACTCAGAGCTTTCAAATTCAAAACTGGCATGAAACTCATGAATATGACATTACAGGATGGCTAATAAAGTGAAAATGAGGAAGCTGTTCACTCTTTACAATGATGGTTATTACAATGGAGGTTTCCAGGTGGCAGGGGATTGCTTAAAAGTAATTATCTCAACGTTTTTTGAAAAGGTTACAAGTTTCTTTTATGATTATCAGAAATAACTTAAGTTTCAATTATGTTCATGAAATAAGCTAGGTTTAGTTTGGCTTACATGGCTTAAAACATTTTTTTTCTGCTCAGGGAATTTTCAAGTCTGGTCTCCATTTTGTACTTAAATTTAACAGTTTATTTGTAATACTTTTGAGTTTTTTGTGTGTAACATTTTCATGAAAAATTAAAGTGAAAAACCAGTACAGCAGAGGAATATAGTTAGTAATAATATAACAACTATGTATGGTGTCAGGTGGGGACTAGACTTATCAGGGGGATCACTTCATAAGTTACATAAACATTTAAACCACTATCCTGTATACCTGAAACTAATATAATATTGTATGCCAACTGTAATTTAAAAATTTTAAAAATTTTGAAAAATGAAAAAAGAGGGAAAGAATGTTGGGTGGGCTAAAAACAATTGTACACCACATTAGGTTTGAAACAAGGAGGTGACATGGTCAGGCCCTGTGGGAGATGGTATGAGGGAGAGGAAGTATGGAGTAGGAAGGTGAAACAACAGTAGTCAACAGGACAGCTGGTGAGGCTGGTGCCTTGGGGATGAAGAAGAGAGGTTGTAGGAACCCAGCAATGATAGACCAACATTTCAGTTCAGGAGGCATGCAGAGATATGGGCATGGAGTTTGAAGGGAGATCTGTGCTGGGAAGGGAGATTCAGAAAGAGCAGGAATTTCTAGACGGGGAGGGAATGCCTTCAGTGTTAGTCATTTCCATCTATTTCTCCCAGTTAAGCTTCTCCCAACTACTATCCCCACCAAGAAACCACCCAAGAAAAGGAACAAATGGAACCTGTTGAAATGTGCCTACATGATGGTCACCTTCTTATTTGTGTCCTACAATAAAGGAGACTGGGTAAGAAGGAGCCTGTTACCTAAGGAGGGAGGAGGGTAAATGGAAGAGGGAATGGGAGGAATGAGAGGGAAGGAGAGCATAGAAGAAAGGAGGAAGGAAGCAAGGTACCAAACAAATAAAGTATAGGAGGGGAGACTGCCTCCCTAAATCAAATTAACCCTCCTTCTTCCTCTCTTTTTTTCCCTTCCTTCCTTCCTTCCTTCCTTCCTTCCTTCCTTCCTTCCTTCCTTCCTTCCTTCCTTCCTTCCTTCCTTCCTTCTTTCCCTTTCGTCCTTTTTCTTCCCTCTCTCTTATCCCTCTCTCCATCCTCAGACTTGGATAGGAGCCACTCTCTTCTGTACTAACGCAGTCTCAGAGATTCCTATGAAATACTACCACTCATTTATTCCCTCCCTCCATCCCACGTTCTCTTTCTCTCTTTCTTTCTTGCTCCATGAATAAATTTTTTTTATTTGCATTTACCTTTACACTGGTAATCTCCTTCCCCTCTCCCTCCCATCTCCTCTCTTCCCTCTTCCTCCCCCTCTTAATTTAGGGCCTATTTAGATAGGTATGTTTTGTCAAAACGCCAGAAAAAGCAAAGTTAAAACCACCAGATCAGTAAAATCGTGTTAAATAAGAGTTTATTGTTCATTGCTCTTAAGAACCAAGTATTTACTGTTTTTATGGAGATGCTGATGATTAAACTCCCTTTAAATACATCATATTTTGTAAGGTGACAGGCATCAAAAGAGATAACCAAATCACTAAGTGGGAGTGTTTCATAGGCATCACTCTGTTAGAGAAGCAGATGATAGCTCTTATCTAAGCCCAAGGAGAAAATAAACTCCTGAAAAGCTTCCTGAAAGAGATGCCATCTCTGCTCCATTTGGTACAGACTTAGCCAATCAAAGGGGTGGGGGGAGGAAAAGCATTCCAGAAAGAGAAAACATGATATGCATGAGAGTAGAAGTATAGGAGTAGAGGCATGGGAGTAGAAGTATGGAAGCATTACTTGCAAGAAATGGCCAGTAGTCATTCACTCATGCATGCATTCATGCCTCAAAATGTACAAGTGTAGCAGATCCCATTCTGGATGGTGGGGACTCAGGAAAACAAAACCCTTAAGGTTCCCGGGCCCATGGAGCTCACATGATAGAGGCAGGGGAACAGAAATGAAACATGTGGTGAGCTTCAGAAAAGGAAATGAATCAGGGGGATATCACAGAGCAGGTAGGCCAGTGGGGGTCTGGGGAAGCAATATTGAGATGGAGAAATGAACAAGTAGAAGGAGACTGCCTTGAGAATTGCTTGGAGATAGCTCAAGCGACCATGTCCTGAGCAAAGTGACAATGTAAGGCAAAGACGCCAAGGCAGAAATGTGTGACCTTGAGGAACTAAAACAAAATCTATATGAGTGAAGAGGGGGAGAGGGTGTCCAGATCATGAAGGGGCCACATAGACCCTGGCAAGATGGAAAATTTCATCTTAAGTTTGGTGGCAAGCCCGTAGGCGAGATTGATTTGAGGTGTGAAAGGATAGCTCTGGTACTGTAGCATGCAGTGAGTTGGAATCAAGGCAACAATGGAAGCAGAAGGACTGAGAGAGGGTGGTCCGAGTGGCCTGGGCGGGATAATATTGGTGATTGTATGGAGATGAGGAGGGCCTTGTAGCAGCAGTTCAAGAAGAAGTGCTAATGGAGTGGGTAGGCCCAGGCTTGGGCTTGAGACATGGGTTAGGCCAGTGGTTCTCAAATGGAGGTGACTTTACCACCTAGGGAACACTCAGCAATGTCTGGAGGCATTTTTGGTTGTCATGACTGGAGGAAGAGGTGCTAGTGGGAGAGGCCAGGGATGCTGCTAAATATCCTGCATTGCATAGGACAGCTCTCACAACAGAATGGATCAAGATGGGTCAAATGTCAGTAGTGATGAGGACGGTGTCACTTATGAGGGTTGGGAGAACTGGCTAGAAGATGGGGCAGAACATGGGAGCAGTGAGAGGTGAGGCTAGATAAATCATCAAGACCACCGGATATTGCAACAAGAGAGAAGGGGGAAAGAGAGGTAGGCAGGAAAGGAAGAAAGAAGGAGTAGGGAGAAAAGGAAGGAGAGAAGTTGACTTGCCTCACCCCTACCATTTCTTTCTGTTTCCGGTTCACTCCTTCATCAATCTCCCAGTGTTACTGTCACTACTGTAACCCAGAAGTGGACATCAGGTATGTTATGGCAGGGAAGAGGGTTTTGTCCACTACTGGGGTGAGAAGGCTTGGTTCCAACTGCCTAGTGTTTGAGTAGGGAACCTAAGGTGGGTTTAGACACTCCAATTGTAGGATCACAGAATTATATGAAAAATCCCAGTTTCATCACTTTTAATCTCAAGCCACTAACATGGCCAGTGAAGAGAATTACAAATGATAAAGACATGGAGAACTGTAGGAATTCATTTATAAATTCTCTCAAATTTTATGTTGGGTTTTTAAAGTTGTGGTAAAATACAAATAGCGTGAATTTACTATTAGTGATATTTGATGCAGTCACAATGTTGTGCAACCATCGCCACTATCTAGCTCTGGAAAATTTTTAGCATCCCAAAAGAAAGCCCTGTACCCATAAGTAGTCCCTCCACTCAGCCCCTGGCAACCACTAATCTATTCTCTCTATGGATTTACCTATTTTGGCCATTTTATAGAAATGGAGTCATATACTATGTGGCCTTGTGTGTCTGACTTTATTCACTTTGCATAATGTTTTCAAGGTTCATCCAGGTTGTAGCATGCATAAGTACATTATTCTTTTACATTGCTGAATAGTATTCCAGTGAATGGATATGCCACAATTATTTATCCATTTACTAGCTGAAGGACATTTGAGTTGTGTTCACCTTTTGACTATTGTGAATAATGCTGCTATGAGCACTTGTGTACAAGTTTTTGTTTGAACAACTGTTTCCAATTTTTTTGAGTACATACCTAGTAGTCAAATTGTTGGGTCATTTGGTAATTCTGTTCAACTTATTGAAGAACTCATTCAGTAAATTTTTATTGAGCAACTACTCTTTCATGGATCCTAGATTTGTTAAAATGGTGAATTTTATGTTATGTGGGTTTTACTACAATTTAAAAAAACCTATAAAAAGGGGTGGAGGCTGGAGTCGCCCTTGGGCTGTAATTTGTAGACCTCTGCACTAGACTGTGAGCCCCTCTGGGAGCAAGAAGTCTACTTTCTCTGTCCCCGAGACTCCAGTGCTCAGAGCAAATCTTATATATTTGCTCCCTGCACTAACCCTGCATGATTCAGTGTGCCAGGATGGGGGTACAGTGGGGCTGCAGCAGAGGAAGTCCCTGAGTTCATGGAGGTCACCCTCTAGTGGGAGGGCAAGAGAAAACTAGCGATCATATGAGATTTCCATTAGGCCAAACAGAGTGCTGTGGCAGAGAGGAGCTTTCTACTGGGTATTCAGAAGAACCCCTCACTGAAGAGAAGGTATTTGTACTGAGTGATGGGGAAGGGCCACCTGGCTGAGATGTAGGAAGAGTGTTCCATGTGGTGGAATAGCTGATGCGTTGGAGAGACAGAATGAGTGGAGCATAGTGAGTAAAGAGAGTGGTCTGGGATGCAAACTGATGCACAAATAAATTTCTCCCTTTTTTCTTCCCTTCCTTAGAAATGACCCCTGCTGTTCTTTTTATTGACCCTCCTCTACCTCAGCTCAACCTTCACAAGTCCTCTAACTCCCAGGTAGTCTCACCTCCCAAGAAACCAATCTGTCCCCTGGACTGCCAATTTGGAGGGTAAGGCTTTGGGTCCTTTGAGGAAGAACACCTGTCTGTCCAGAGGCGCAGTAGGAAGGTGTCTCTGAGGGCCGTGAGCAGATGGGCCCAGAGAGTAGCTGAGTGAACATCTGCAGGGGTTTCCTCAAAACTTCTCTTCCAGATGTCTTTCAACATTTCTTCACTGTTTCTATAATAAAATGTACGCATGTTGAAATGGCTGAACGCTCAGTTCTTCCATCACCCAACACTGAGAATTAATAATGTGTAAGGTGGCAGGGGTGCCAAGAATTGTATATATCATTTAATTCTGGCAACAACGTATAAAGAAGTTCTATTATTCTGCCTGCCTTTATGAAGAAAAGTAGGGCTTCGGAGGGATTGACAGTTTGTCCAAGGTCACACAAGTGATAGAGCTGATTTTTGACTCAGGTTTGACTCATTCCAAAGGCTCTACTTTTTTTTTTTTTTTTTTTTTTTGGTATAAAGATTTAGGGTTTCCTACTGAGGAAAGAAGGCTCTGAAGACATAGCCTTTTCTGCCACCCTTGGGGGAAAGCAATTAATAAGGAAATACTCTATTCCTCAGTGGGTAATTGTACATGCTTCAGCTCCAATGGCTAAATGGGCATCTAAAAAATTCCAAAAGAAGAAGCTTCCTCTGACTTCTCAAGTCAACTAAACTTAATTAAAGAGGGAGTGAGTGTGGCTGTGTTCACACAAGTAGATCTGACTGGGCTCCCAGGAAGCTGTTGTCTTTTCTTATAGCATTCATGTACAAATAAATAAATAAAAAGAAACTACTAAAAGGCACAGAAAACATACAGTAAGTTGATGACAAATGAAAGGGAAGGCTGACTCCTTGTAGATGTTAGGTAAAAATGATGGTACCATATCCTTTATCCTAGTGAAACCCTGTTGTAACTAATTCATAAACAAGTTTCATGAATTAGTTTATTATAAGAAAGGTTTTATATGCTAATCAGAAGCAGCCTAGGTGATTGACGTTATGTTTTTCTAACTTCCCCTACATGTCTTTAATGGCCTTTTACATCCAATTACCTTTTTCCTTTTGATGGTAGTGATGGAGGCCCTCTCAAATTGTATTTAAAACTGAATTTGTTAATGCGTCAGCTCATCACAGCAATCGATATCAGACATTCCCTGGTTTTATTAAGATATTAATGACATATCACATTATATTAGTTTCAGGTGTACAACATAACAATTCAATATTTGTACATACTGTGAAATAACCATCACAGTAAGTCTAGTTAACATCTATCACCTCATATAGTTATTTTTTTTCTTGTGATGAGAACTTTAAGATCCACTCTCTTACTCATCCTCACAAAGATGTTAATGAGCTGGTGCTTACCACCTGCTCAAGTTATCTGAAAGGAGGAGTGCTTAGGAAAAGCCTTTGAAGAGCAGTGGTTCTCAATGGCTGACTTTGCTCCCTAAGGGGCATTTGTGAGAGTCTGGAGAAACTTTTGGTTGTCACATGGCGATGGGGGAAGGGGGACAGGGAGCATCTAGTGAGTGGAGGCCCAGGATGCTGCTCAGAACACTACAGTACACAGGACAGCCTCCTCCCCACCCCAAGAGCAAAGAATGATCAGACCCAAATATCAATAACGCTGAGGATGAGAACTATGGGTTAAGTTCGTGTATCTTTTTGTTCAAAACAAAATTTCCGAGGACGTTCTCCTGTTTGTATCCTTGGCAAATGGTGCTTGTGGGCATTGAATAAGGACCTGTTGACTGAATAAATGTATAGCACAGCCTGTTAACAAGGGCCAGAGCAGGAATGGAATGCCTGGTGCTCCAGAAAATTGGTAGTGACCTAGTTTGCCTGGAGACAGGTGTTAAAGATAAAAAGGCTTTTCAAAGTGAGAAGGTACTAACATTTGAGATTTAAAAAAAGAATAGCTATTCAGGAAGCAATGATTCAGGTAGAAGCCCAAAGAGTTCTCCAATTAGGAGACAAAGGGAGGGGCATTTATGAGAAAGGGGAGGGGAACAATTATGTCCACAGAAGAAAGGCATTGCTATTGGTGCAGATGACATAATATAGTGATGATAATTCTAAATAACCTTTTAAAATTTCAGTCCAGTAGTCATAGCTGCTTTCTTGTTATCTTTGCGAACAGTTCTTTGGGGACACAAGCTTGCTTTAGTCCCAGTCCAAAGGTTATTTTGGCCTGTTTTAACATTCCAAAGGTTTGAGGCATCAGATGTGCTAGGCAGTTCCTCCCACGTGGCAGCAACGAGTCCATTTGAGTAGCTTCTATTTATTTACTTTGACACGGGTGTGAAACCATAGTCTAGGTTTCCAACCAAATTGGTAGAAAAAAATAAATAGAAGTTAATGAATGAATCCCAGCGAAGTCTCTCAGCAGCTACAGAAAGCAGGCACCAGTCAGTCATCCGTGCTAGTTGCTCCTACTGTACTACTGATTATTTAAATGAAGGGTCCCAGCCCCACAGAGACAGCTCACAGGAGCCCCTCTGGTCCCACCCCTAGCTCCTCCCACGACCGCCTGTTTCGTCCTCCTCCCCAGTCAGACGCATGCCTCCTTCCAGGGCACAGCCCGTGACGTCATAATGCAAGGGGCGGAGAGCGTGAGGTGTTACCATAGTGACCAAAAAGCTCAGAAACATCCGTGAATGACGGTGGAGCCCCCAACAACTGACCCCAAAGCATGCAGACAGGGTCAGGATCTGGCAAGCGGGGAAAGGGAAAGAAAGTGGGTATGCCTGGGTCAGGATCTTTTCTCAGTCCCATCAGCCACCCTGTCACCCAGTGCTCACTTCCGGATCCGGGTGGGGTCGCCTGCTCCCAGTCCGCCCGCAGTGAGCGGAACTACAACTCCTAGGAGACTCTGCGGCTACCTTGCTCCATTTTTCTCCTCCCTCCTTCCCGTTACTCCAGCAAATAACAGTTGGCGAAAACATTTACGAGCATTTTTTATCCACAAACTCAGCCCTGGATGGAGGCATTTATATCACAGTATCTTTCTTTTTATAAACAAGTGCTCCCGTTCATCTGCCCTTTTCAGACTACAATACCCAGAAGTCTCTGGGCTGCTTTTTCCCAGGCCCTCAGTAGAAAGGTTGCCTTGGAGACAGCAAGACGCCGGAAGCCTGAAGAATAAGGCGGGGCCAAACTGCAAGAAGGATTTCGATTGGCGGAGAGGCCATACGGGCGCACATGCGCATTGAGTTGGCCTCGCGCGCAACTTTGGTCAGTGAGAGTCTTGCGGTCCTCGAGCTTCGGTTACCTGGGCAGTGTTGCAGGTCGCGCGCGGGGCATAGGGGTAAGGCCGAGTCTGCGCATGCGAGGCTCCCCGGGCCTCGTTCCTGAGGCTAGAAGTGCGGGCTCTGAAGTACCCCGAGAAGTGAGTGCGACCCCTGATTTTCCCGCTCCGGTCTCTGAATGGGATTTACAGCCTCTATGCTAACAACTCCTCAGTTGCATGTGATGTCATAGCTCCCCCTGCGGAGGAGAGAGCAGATTTGAAGAGGTTGTTGAATCTAAGCTGCGGTCTACCTTGTACTCCACTCCCCACCCTGAGAAAGGTGGATCGGTACCCTTTCACCCTCCCTGGGCCTCGGTTTCCCTTTTTGTGAAATGATCTTTGAAGCTGCTTCTGTGCCCTTTACCTGCTCTCGCCTTTACTAGTTCTCGGACCCCGGGCAAGGTACACACACTCTGTGTCTAGGTTTCCCCATCTAAAATGAGTATGATGATAGAACTTGACTCTTAAGGTGGTTGTGAGGATTAAGAAGCCTAAAGACAGTAATCACTCAAATGCTAGTGTCTCTATTTTTGTTTGTGGATTTGGACAAGTGCCTCTTCCCCTCTGGGATCTCAGTGTGTTGATCTGCACGACGAGGTCAAGAAGATATTTTTTTCAGTTCTGTTTCAGGCTCTCTCATTAGTGAGAGAATACGTGTGTCTGTTAACAGCTAATGTTTACTAACCTTTTATATCAGGCTGTACCTCTTTTCATTGTATTTACTGTTGGACTATATTTATGGCACATGATACTGATTTTCCATTTGGGGTCGTGCAACGAGTTTCATTTTGAAAGTACACTTTGTATATTCAGTGGTTCTCAGGAGCTGTAAAAAAAATAGTACTGTGCCCGTCTGCACCCCTGGAGATGGCCCCACCATTTGGTGGTAACCCAGTGCAGTTTTAAAGTCTTCAGAAGATTCTATTGTGTAGTAGGGTCACAAAACGACGACCACCGACTGTAGTGATCTGTGCTACTCTAATGCTCATTCATTTCTTCATTCCTAAATAAATCCTAGAGAGGTCTTTGCTTGTCTCTTTTTTGGCTTCAGTCACTAATCCCTTCTCCTAACCTAACAGCTGGGGAAGACTCCATTACCTTGTCTCTTCCAGCTTGTAGAAGCTGCTAGCATTCTGTGTTGCTGTGGACTGAAGGTTTATGTTCCCCCTCCCTAAGTTCATATGTTGAAACCCCAATTCCCAAAGTGATGGTATTTGGAGGTGGGACCTTTGGGAGGTAATTGGGTTTGAAGAGGACATGGGGTGGAGCCCCCCACCCCCATGGGACTGGTGCCCTAGAGGCAAGAATTCAAGTCCGTTTCTAGACAGAGTGGAGGCACCAGGCCCCTCAGCTCTTGGGAGGTGGAGGTGGGATGAACGTGGTTGGAACTTAGCTCCAGAGCTAGGGCCTTCTATGTACATCATCGCACTAAGCTGGGAATGGGGGGCGATGCTCATCCCCAAACAGAATTTTTTTTCCTTTTTGGAAACTCAGTGGATGATGTGCTTTTTCAAACCCTTTCATCTGGAGTGAGTTAGTCGGAGGCACCAGAGCTGGACATTTCTGGAGAGTAAGCTCATGAGGACACGGTGGAGGTCACTCAGTGCCCTTAACCCGGAGAGGCCTGGAGGCAGGATCCACTCGGGGGACAGGAGCCGCTCTTGGGGGAATTGACCATCCCGGAGGACGAAGGGCCCCCACGTTAGGGACTTGGGAGGACCCCCACCCCTCCCGCCAGCAAGCCTGGGAAATCTCCGTGGGAAGCAAGGTGGCATCAGCGCGCCATCCGCGGGAAAGGCTTCCAGTAGCATTCGAACCTGCTCACCCACCAGAGGCTCGACCCTGGGAAGGAGCAGGCGAGCAGGGTAGCCTCTGTTACCCCTGAGCCCTGATGCTGCGCGGAGGACGCACGGGGCGGGGCCCTTCACGTGCACGCACTGCGCCTGCGTGCGCGTCTGTGCCCACCTGGAGGTGCACGTGCATCAGTGATACGGCTGCTGCACCCAATCGTCCTCGGGGGGCCACACGCCCTTGGATGCCGCGTGTGCAGGAAGGCCTTCACCCAGCGCCCCTAGCTGGAGCAGCACCTGTGCGTGCACTGCGGCGAGAGGCCCTTGGAGTGCCACCGGTGCGGACGGCCTTCGGTAAGTGAGCGCACCTGGCGCGGCACTGCGGGCCACACTCTGGAGCGGGGAGGGCGCACACTGCCGTTGCTGCTTGATGTGAGGGTAACTGTCACCGTACGTGAAGCTGCCCCTTGCTGAAGGCGGGGCAGACAGGCTGGGTCCGACCTGGTGCAGCTTTGGCCAGTCGGCCTTGGGGTGCAGGCGAGCCTGCTCTATGGCTTCCACTGGCCCTGGTCCCGGGGCCTCAGTGTCAAAGCTTTCTCCGCGGCAGCCACAGGAATTCTCCAGGCTGCTGCTGCTGTTCTCTGAACTCCTTGGCCCCAGAAACAGCTCTGTGAAGAGACTGGCTCGGAGCCACTGTCCTCCGTAAGCCACAGTATCTTCAAACTCTAGACCTTTACCATGTAGCCCACTCTGTCCTTTCTTCAGTACCACTCCCTCATTTATTCCTGCACCTCAGGATAGATGCTTCTCTCTTTCTAGAAATTCTTACCTAATCTGAACCCTCTCACCACCCCTTCACAAGATCACCAATATCTGCACTGGATTCTCTCCTGTAAAGCTCCCTGACACCCTCCAGGGCCCAATTAGTTATGTTCTTTGGAGTTATAATTTTCTGTCTGTCTCTTCTGCAGAGAAGAAACTCCACGAGGATACCATGCTGGGCACCAAGCATGGCCAACTGCAAGGAATTGAGCAGGCACTCGTTAGGGACCTTCATTCTACGGTCTTTCTCAATCCCTGACTTCAGTTAACAGTGTAATGACATCTTCATCCTTCACCACAAATTCATCCTGCAGTGCATCTCAGGTTTTCAGTACTTCATACCACATTGGGGAAAGGAATCCCTCCAAACCACAGACACATTGGTGGCCATCTAAGAGATTGCCTACTGAGGTTGATGTGGTGGTTCCAGCCTTAGTAAACTTAGAGACAGGTGGCTCTGTCTCTTGGTGTTGATGGAAGTGCTCTAAGAAAAGTCAGGTCTGGGTACAAGGATAGAGACTGGGACAGAGCAAGCTGCACTTGGCTGAGTGGCCCTGCTGAGTCACCCTGCTACAGGATACGGCTTTATCATCAAGGCCAATTAGTTGCAGTAACCATTAGCTAACTCAGAGTACTTTGTGAGGTTCTATGGATTTTTATGGGTATCCAAAGGTCAATAAACAAGCAGAGAATCAAAGAAATAAGGATTTATTTAAATCGTTTGGGTCAACTTAATTACTCTCACTTGCTGGCAACGTTTTCCAAGGTCACACAGCTAGTAGCTGACTCAGTTGAAGTCAGAATTTTTAACTTCTTTCTCATGTGAAGGCACTGCTACTCATTTACTCCCATGTTTTTTCTCCTTTCAACTCTTTGCCAGTTGCTGGATGCTGAGATTCATGAGTCCAGCTTAGGTGACATAAACCAACGTGACAGCTTTGTGCAGTATGTCTATAGCAGAAGAACTTACACTTTCATTCAGGCTCATTGTTAAGTCCAGAAATTTAAATGTGTTTTCTTCTAAAATTTCTCTAAGGCTACGGATAGGTGTCATTTTGTGATGGATGACTGTTTAATATTCAAGGACAGTGGGAATGAAGTGTTGATCTACATATGGGGAATAACCACTTACTTTGCCATTAGTGCGCATTCATGGAGGCTTTGTTCTGGCCACCATAGGCTCAGTGCTCGCCCACAGGCTCGTCATTGGGACCAAGGTGCATGGACTGCGGATGACCGTGCATGTCTCCTGGTGGCTAGTGTGGATCATATAAGCAACAGGTTGCTCATCACAAAGGAAGACAACGTAACTAAATCTAGCTCGTTGTATTGAGGAGACATTGCTCGATAAAGTCATTTTTTTCCAACCACATAATACATTTCTGGGCAGTGGTTCCAAGTATAAAAGGCTCGGTAAGTCCTATTAGGGGCTCCCGCAAACTGAGCAAATGTCACCTGGGACAGGCAAAGACGTTTGCCCCCACCCAAACTGCACAGAACTAGGGAGACTCTGGTTGCACTCCCCAGTGGAAATGCCCCAGCTCAAGCTCCCCGTACACTCCACCCAACACTCCTGGTACTGTCACACCAAACTGAAATTTCTACAACACCCGCGTGGCAGAATGCTCACATTGACCTGCCCCGTGTTACAGGGCACAGCACTGTGTATAACATGCCTCCTCTCAGACAAGGAAAGTAAGGCTCCGAGGTATAAGTCCTCTCCTGTGGCTACCCAGGAACTGGGTGGGGACTTACAGAAACGTTAGGGTTTTCCTGCAGCCCATGTTCCTCTCTATTAGGGGACTGTGTGGACTTCTTGTTGGCCCACAGGGAATTGAGGATTCCATGGAATCACATGGAGGAAGTCTAATGTGGTTTGGCGGGGGGGGAGAGTATCCATGAAATCCAGTCCCGATACGTGGTTGTTCATTTGAGCCCTGGGAGATAAGCTGGAGTTGGCCAAGAGAGAGGGGTGGAGAGGAGTGCTATGTACAGAAGGGCAGGCCTGTGGACGCCTCTCAATTGCCTCCACTCCATACCTCTCATTACCCCAACAAAGAGTTAGAGAAACAGACATCTCACTCTAGAGTTTACACTCTGTCAACAGCCAGAGATGGCCTGCGACCAGAGACTAAGTCCAGTTTGTGCCCATCAGGGCATCTTGCCCTGACTCTGTCCTTTGTGGATTACTGTCACAACCCATTAAGTGCTTTTCAGATCTTTCATTTGTTTGTATTCCGTGGTGTGCTTGTAAATATTTAACAAAAGACTGGGATAGAGTGAAGCCTTGACTTATAGCACTTGCCTTTTTCTACAATGTAAATACTCCCATCATGAAGGATTGCAGTCTACCAGTATGACATCAGTGACCGTCACAGGATGGCATTATCCTGTTATGTCCTTCACATGTGGGAAAATGTGGGAGAAGGACTTAAACTTGGCTGATTCAGGAGGTGCATGGGTTCAGTAAAGTAAAATGACTATTACTGTGAATGCATCATGTTCAAGAAATGAGGTCAGGGTGGAGTAAAACAAAACACACAAGGTCAGATAAAGAAAAGGGAAATAAATAGCTAGTGCTTCTGGAATACTTGCATGCCTCTAAGTGGTTTGATATACAGGAAATAGAGTCACCCTGTGACATAGTTTCTACTGTAACCTCAGTACTATAGTTGGAGAAAACCAGGCCCAATGAGACCAAGCACTTGATCAGTGACTGAGCTCGGGTAGTCAACACCCACCTCACTAGGAAGGTGGTTTTGCCTTTCTTCATACTTACATCAGTTTTTAAGTTTTGCTGTTTTTGGAAGGTATGCTTTTTGTTAAAAACAAAGTCCCAATCTTATTTCTCCCTGGGAAATTCACCCTGTTGATTTTGTAGTGTTCTGTTTTACCTCTAAGTGTAATGTTTTGCCTTAAAATTTGCTTTGTCTGGTAGGGCTAGTAGGGCTGAACTAGCTGATGTTTGATAAATTATTTTCAGTGCAATATCCCCCAAAATGCATATGTTGATATTCTAACCCCCAAGGTGGTTTTAGGAAGCGGGGCCTCTTGGTGGGGATAGTTCATGAGGGCTTTGTCTTCATAACAGTCATGCCTTTAAGCAGGAGACCCCAGATAGATAGATCCCTGACCCTTCCTCCATGTGAAGATGTGGAATTTAGGCATTGCCTGTGAACCAGGAAGCAGGTTCTCGTCAGCCTCCAGAACTTGGAGAAATAAATTCCTGTGGTTTGTAAGCCACCTAGTTTATGGTATTTTTGTTATAGATGCCCAAACAGACTGAGTTACAGAGTATACATTTTTCTCATTTTTTTTTTATGGTCAACTTTTCTGTATCCTTAAATATGCTTATATATGGTGTTTGTCTTCAAACAACATACGATTTTTTAAAAATATGCAGGTTGTTAGCCTCTGCCTTTTCATTGTAGGAGTCATGGTTGGGGAGCTGGGTTCACTGTTTAATATTGGATGAGGAGGGACCAAAAAATACTGACAGCAGAAGCCAGAATGCAGGACAAAACACGATACGTGTGATTATACAAAAGCCAAAAGCACAGTGTTTCAAGAATGAAGAATTAAGTGAATGCTGCTGAGTAAAGGTGAGGAATGAACGTGTTAATTATATTGATGGACACGGGCATCATGGTGAATCAACACAGTGATTCTAAGAGATGTATAGGTGGGGAATTCCATTTATGGCATGACTGGACCTGCATCCCAGGAAAATGAGTAGATTCCTTTTCAAATGAATCCATTTAATATGTCCAGAAATAGTCCTAAGAGCATACAGCAAATAAACGTTGATTCAAGAAAATCTACTAAAATTTAGCACTATCTCCCCCTAGCTCCCAGAGGGCCCTCTTTTAAGTGTATAATGGCAGCGTCTCTCACCCTGCCCCCAGCTAGATTAAGTTCTGGGCAAGTGGATTTGAGACATGGACATTTGACATGGCAGAAGTTCTATGTTGGTGCAGTGCCACTGAGAATATTGGCTCATCGGGCAGGGGTTCCATGCCAGGAGGGGTGTTTTATAATCTACCCAGGATTTGATCAGGTATCACTAGGTGACAGACACAGAGGCAAATACCTATATGAGAAGATTTTATAACATATTTTCCAAAAGAAGCGGATCCACCGCTCCACATAGGGCCACATAGGAAAGCACCGTGTCTGGTCAGGAGGTAGAAAGGAGCCAGCGGAAAGCATGATCCAGAGCCTTTATAGTGGTTTCCTAGGGAAATGAAGGCAGGGCAGGGGAGACACCTTAGGATTGGCTAGTTCAAGTAATTTTGGTGGACTCCGAGCTATAAGGATGGTCTCTTGTCTGGTACCCAGCCCTGAGTCGATTTAGGACAGTTTGCTTAGTATAAGGGAACGGGAGGAGTGGAGAGCAATATTTAAAAATCATGAGATTTCTTTTTGAGGTGATAAAAATGTTCTAAAATTAATTTTGGTGATGGTTGCACATATCTATAAATATACTAAAAACCATGGAGTTGTGTACTTTATATGGGTGAACTGTATGGTATCTATCTCAATAAAGCTTTTTTTTTTTTTTTTCTTTTTTTAAGGATTTAGTGTTAGGGCAAAATGTCAGATTGAACTAGATGACACTCTCTTCTCCTTCCCTATTCATCAATCACCTAGATGACAGAGATCATCCACACAAGAGGCGATCCCAGCTGGGAACCATCTGTTGTCAACTAGGATCAATAACCATAGATAGCAGATAAATCCAGGCAAGAACAAGTAAAGAATCAGAGAGACCCAAGCTCTCATCTCCACATTCAACTCTTCCCCAAGTCATTCCTCAAGTCCAAGGCCAGAGTGAGCTAATCATGCCATGTCAGTCTGGATCACTTTTTGGGCTGTCCCAAATGCGTGTGTGGGGGAGACAGATTCAAACCTGATTCATTAAGTGAGCATATTAGAAAACTTTATTCAAGGCTACATATTCATCCCCTTGGTATTGCTCCAGAGAACCTTTAATTTTCATAAATCCTTGCTGTCCCCTGGTGTACAGTGTCCAGCACTGAGTTGCCCTAGGGAAAGCAGCTCAACTGTAAATCATCACCTACAATTCAGAGGAAATACGGGTTTGGTGTTCATATTTGAAATCCAGCTGGGTTCCTCTAATCATGACATCTATTTAGGGCATGTCTTTCCCAATCAACAGCTCCACAAATCTCTGATGTATAATTTCAGGAGCCCCAAAGGAGGGCTCTGAGTATCTCTAGAGATATGTGAACTCTTCTTACAGTTTAAATATGACACAAAACTTACATTACCCTAATTACACAAATCTTTCTCAACCCACCTTATGTGATGTAGTGGATGATGAAAATATTCTTTATATCACAATGTGTTGTGTGTTATACGTTACATTATGTGAATGTCATGTAATATGAATATGTTGTGTTAATGTATGCGCTCTATTTCTATTTGCTTGTAAGGGTCATTGTGATCTTCATGACTCTGGAGACCATCTTTATTTTGTTAGGATTCTACCATTTTACATCAACTTGGAAAAATACTTGGCACATAATAAAAATTAAAAGGAAATATTGGATAAATAAAAGAATAAATGAAATAAGCAAAAATAGCTTAAGATCAAGCTCTGGAATATTGTTGTGATTTCTGTATCAGACATTTCTGGTTTGAACCTTTGCTCTCAAAATTTCACTTGCTAAAAAAGTGTAATGTCTTTAAAGCGCAATTTTGTGTGTTTAAACTAGCAGCATTCATTTGTCCCTGCATCTGTTTCTCGGTTCATTTAACAATCTTGAGACTGGGAGGGGCCATCTTGTGATGAATTCCTTAGGGAAATCACCTTCCCAGACAGCATGTGTTAGCTTCAGTATGTCAGCAGAGATCATGAAGCCAAGGGGAAAAATGATAAAACCAAACAAGGCCCAGTTCTGGGACAAACTCGCTGCCTTAGACAAGTCCACAGGCCTCTTGGGGAAGGTTGCCTCATTCAGAGAATGAGCAGAACAGGGCTTGATCAGGATTCAAAACATCTGACCCCTGCAACTCTGGTCTCTCTGTAGCCATGGGGTCTCTGGATGCATAAAGCTTTTTCTTCAGACCACACAGCTTCCCAAACTTTACCACCAAAGTCCCTCTAAATAGCAAGAAGAATTATATTCTTGGTAGATGGTCTGAAGAAAACACCAAAGAAACTGCTAAGGTACAGGTTTATCTTGAGATTTCTTGGATCTCTTGGTCATCCCTCTTGTTCCAGCACCACCAGGTACTCAGAAGACTTTCTCAGCCCAAGAAGCTTGCTCCAAGAAAACCCTGGAGGGGTGGAAACAGCAGGGGCTTTGGAGTCAGCAAGACTTGTATTCAAAAATCAGCTCTTTTTCTGTGTAACCTTGAGTGAAATCCAGCTGGGATTTAATCTCCCTGTGCCTCATTTTATACACCTTACTTAATCTCCCTGTGCCTCAGTTTATACACCTGGAAATTGGAGATTTTAGTAGAAACGAACTAAGAGACAAGTTAAAAAGATGAGATAAAACCTTAAATGGAAAAACACTTTGGGTCAGGGACAACAATCAGTAAATGCTAGCTGCTACTACTAGTGGTGGTGGTAATAAGAAAAAAGCCTAATAACAGTGTGTGTTAGCTGCTATTTTGATTAATACCACCTAGTCACCGAACTGGGAAACCAAAACTAGCTTCTCACATTCACCCTTAAATACCCAGTCCCCCAAAATGCGCTCATAGGGCCACACTAGTGCAAACACAAGCCCTGGTCCCCCACTACCTCACACACTGGGATTTCTAAGAAATATTTGTTCTCCAGGCACAGAACTCCTCAAACCCTTGGAATTTCCTAAGTGTTGAAAGTGATAAAAGAATCTTTTGTAACCTTCATCAGATGACTGGTTGTGGAAAGCCTCTAGGATGGGGGCTGGTTGGCAGGAAACCACCGAAGCACCAGAGGGTTGAAACTTTCAGTTCCACCCCAGACCTCCTAGGAGGGGCGAAGGGCTGGAAATTCAGTTTAATCGTCAGTGGTTTAGTCAGTCATGCCCATGTAATGAAGCCTCCATAAAAACCCAAAGGATGGCTTTTAGAGAGCTGCTGAGGGGTAAACACATGGAAGTGTGGGAAAAGTGGCACGCTCAGGGAACATGGAAGCTCCAAGGCCCTTCCCATGTACTTTGGCCCATACATCTCTTCCATCTAGCCATCCTGAGTTATATATCCTTTTATGACAACCAGTGGTCTAGGAAGTAAAATATTTCTCTTAGTTCCATGAGTCACTCTAGCAAATTAACCAAAGCCTAGAAGGGGAATCATTTGCTGGTCAGTCTAATGCACAGGTGAAAACCTGGACTGTGATTGGCAGCTGATGTTGGAGACTTGTGTGGGGGTTAGCGACAGTCTTGGGGACTGAGCTGTAGGAGCTGACACTATAGCCAGCTACATAGTGTCAGAATGGCTGTAAGACATTCAGCTGATGTGTTGGAAGGAAAACTGCTTCATGGGGAAAAAAAATCCACACACTGGCATTGGAATCAAAATTATATATACATACACATGTATAAAAATATAAAAATTGGGTCTCTACACTCAAGGTCTCAGTGATTTCCTATACACACGCACAAAAACTGGGCTACATACATATACAAGGACACTTCCACAAACACACACATATTCACAATCCGTGATTCCCTACACACGCACTACACAACTACAAAAACGGATCAATCAGGATTTTAGGCTCTTTGGGCCATAGACTTTCAATGCTTTCAAAAGCAGCCATAGAGGCTACTGAACATACACATATATATTCTAAATCAGTGCTACACACACACACGTACAAAATCACAAAAGCTGGGTCCCCTCTTAGAGACTCACGATCACACAGCGGTCACTGCACGCGGCAGCACAGCGCGCACCGGCGCCGCTCGCTCGTGCACTTTCAGAGGACGCGCAGCCGCGGAACCACGGAAACGGGCCGCAGGGTCTCCCGGAAAATGGAGTCTGGGAGCTAGAAAGGGGCCGCGCAGAAGACTCTGGGGCTTCTCGGCCAACAAAGGCGCAAGTGAGATTCCTCTCCTGGCCTGGAGGAACATTCCTCCGCCTCACTCCCGAATCGGTTCGTCTCCGGGAAAGACAGATCGGAGGCAGCATGACCCAGGTTCTCGGCCCCTCACGCCTGGGCGTGGCCGCTCCGAGCCGCGCTGCGCCCCGGAGGCTTCTGGGAGTTGCGCACTGAACTCGCAGTGCGCACGCGCGAGTGTGCGCTTCAGCGTCCGCCAGTGACTCTGAATCTAAATCTCGGAGAATCCCGGCGCACGGGGTAGAGTGCTGGGGCCAGGAGCCCCCGAACGGGAACGCGCAGGCGTGGAAGCCGAGGAGAGCGGCTAACTGCGGAGGGTGGGTTTGGTTGACTAGATCAAGGACGGGCCGCAGCGCCTGAGTACCGTCGCGTGATTGCACAAGGGGAACGAGGCATGGGGCCCCCAAGAGCGCAAACTGAGCTGGCCCCACACGCGACCGTGCGTGCTACGTGGATTGGCGCGGGGCAGGACCTAGGCCTGGCGCGCGGGCGGTGATGCTCCCAAGGACGGCTCTGATTGCCCGAGACTACTGGCGTACGCCGTTGCGTGCAGAGGGGCGGGGCCTCAGGCCAGTGCTTGTGGGACGTCCCTGGTCTTGTGGTTGTTAACGAGCTCCCGCCGCGTGGTTTTGTTTGGGGGCGGGGCCTCGCTCTGGGGGCGGTCCCGGGGGCGGTGCCATGGCCCGCTACGAGTCCCACGTGTGATGGGCGCTGACCATGGTCCCCCCTGGAATCCCGGAGGGGCGGACGTAGGCGCTGGGAGCTTGGGCTGCGGGCACAGCTGTCATAATGGGCGCTGCCAGTACGCGACCCGCGAGGACGGAAGTGTGGACGTAGACCTGTGTATATGTTCCGGCAGCTGCGTGGCTGTGAGGCTGCGGGAGGTCGTGAGGCCGCGGGAGTCGAGGGCCCAAGGCTGCGTGGGATTGCGTGTCTAGTCGTGTCGGACGGAGTGTGAGGTGTAGAGCCATGACCGTGTGTTTGAAATATGTGGTGGCGCTGGATGTGGTGTGAGAAGGGGTGTGTGTGGGTGGCTCTGTGTGTGTCTTCGTAACGGAGTCAGACGTATGGTGACGGGGGCGTGTCTCAGGATCGTGTATTTTACTGTGTGCTCTGTGGTGTTGATGTGAGAAAGAAATGACGGCGCCTGTAGGGGTCTGGGAATGGGTATAAGTGCACCTCGAGGATGTGTGTGGTCGGAGCGCATTTGTGTGTGTGACAAGACCGATGTGGTCATTTATTAGTCTAGGGCGGCTGAGTGCGACACTGGAAGTGTCAGTGGTTTTGCAGTTGCGTGATTGTGTTGTCCTAGTGTGTATCTGCCTGTGACTGTGGAAGGAGGTCTGGTGGGGAGCATTCTGAGCGGCTGCACAGGTGCGATGGGCCCTGGGAAAGGCGGTGTTGTGTTGTGCAAGGCTCCCCTTGTGGGTTAAGACGGATGATGAAACCGCCTGCCTGGGTGGTGGGAAAATCCAGTGGGGTAACAGGTGAAACACCCGGCGTAGAGCTTAGCATTTACCAAGTACTGTGTATGTGCCAGGTGTTTGTTGTCGTGCTGCTGGTGGTTGTTCTTTGACCCCGTCCCACGGTAGGAGTGCAGTGGTGAATGCTGAAGGGGTTTTCATCTCGGAGTTTGAGACTGGGCTTTTGTCCTTGATGCTGAGGGTCTAGTTTCTCCCAGTTGAGCAGTGGTGTCCCCAGTAGGTGAGCTGCACCAGTTGTTTCTGCCTTAGTATACATTTGAAGGGAGGGCAGAGCCTGCCCTGGCCTGTGGAACCTGTGGCAAGGTGACTAGGGAAGCTTGGAGAAGAGCGTGGACTCTGGGACTCCAGGTTCCATCACTCACTAGTTGTGCAAATTGGGGAGAGGTCACCTAAATCTGCCGCCCCTCGGTTTCACCTGCAAGATGGGGAAAATAATAGTACCAATCCCAGGCTTATGGTGAGCATTATGTAGAACAGTACGTGACACCAGTAAGCAACATGTAAAGTATAATTGTTTTATTATTAATATAATAACCACAAAGATTCCAAATCCAAAAAATAAAATACACAGGAAGAAAAGCAAAAAGTAGAGCCCCAGAGTAAACATTTTGGGTCAAGAGGTAAAGTAAAACTCTAGGTAGGGGCTTAGATTCAGAACTTTCTAGTCAGAGTTCTGGGAGACCCAGAGCAGAGGGTCTTCCTAGGTGGAGATGCCCCTAGGGAGCTTGTGGTGAGGAAGACTGGAGCTGGAAAGTGGCAGAGGCTGAGGAGCTGTATCTTCCCATAACCCTGGGGGCTGGAGGTGTGTCTGTGTCCTATTCTCAGCCTCTTCGCTATGGACACTTTGGGCCAGATAATTTTTCTGGGGTGGGGTAGACTGTCCTCTGTGTCATAGGATGTTTATCATTATCTCTGGCCTCTATCCACCAGGTGCCAATAGCACACTCCTTGACCCAATTGTGAAAGCAAAAATGTCTCCAGATGCTGCCAGGTGTCTCCTGGAGGGCAGAATCATCTTAGTTAATAATCAGTGGTATACAGGACCATAACAAGGATATTCTGGACATTCCCAAGACAGGATAGGGAGAAGGCCGAGGGCACTGGAGGAGCGGTGTTAAAGAGTGATGTTCCCGAGATAAGAAGAAAGCACAGTGTCTTGGCCTGAAGCCCAGGTGGGCTGTCAGAGCCACTCACTCAGAGTCAGGTGTCTGCCAGGGGCTAGGTACCATGCTAGTCAACCAACAAGACAGACGAGGTTTCTACTGGACTGCACATTTAGTAGGGAGCTGAGAGGGAGCCCACAATTAAATTCATCACAGATGGTAATAAGCATTTGAAAAGTAAAGCAGGGTGAAGGGATTATGGGGTGACAGCAGCTGCTGTTTTCAGAGTCAACACCAGGCTTCCCATGGGCACTTCAGTCAGCTCCAAGCCAGCAATGGCCACCCTCAGTGACTCAGTGGCATCCCTTGATCTCATTAAAGACTCTTCTGCTCCAACATTGGGTCTGGGCTTCAGCCTAGAGGGTTTAGCACTCCATCCTCGCCAACAAGGCTCGGGTTGGGCAGGGATTCTAAACCCTGGCCTCCCATTAACACCACCTTGGAAACGTTGTTTTTTTTTTTTTTTTTTTTTAAGGCCCAGATTCAGTCCCCAGAGATTCTGATTTAATTGGCCTGGGATGGGCACACCATCAGTATTTATTAAAGAGATTCTAGTATACAGACAGGGCTAAGAGCTACAGCTCTGAGAGCTTGTGGGCTCCTGCGGGGCTTCCAGGAATAAAAGAAATCAGTGTCATGGAGAGGGGAGCAGGTGAGTGACCAGTGCTTTCAGTATCTTAGGACAGGCAGTCCTGACAGCTGCACTTCCCCATGACAGGCACATTCCAAGCTCTGTCCTACATTGATAAAGCCTGTCCTTGTGCAAAGAGAAATGGCAGGGCCTACCCTAACATGCAGCATCTGTGTTTTCTGGTACAACTGGACTTAGGTCTTTAGAGAAAGTGTCCCCATGCATCCTCAGCCTCTGGGGCTGGCAGGCTCAGGGGACAGTAGTCTTAAGATATTTGACAGGTGATTCAGCAGAGGCCAGCTCTGGCTGGAAGGAAACAGGGATACTGTCCATGCAGTAAACAGCTGGCTTTCAGGTGTGTCAGGACCTGCCCCCAACTCAGGGCCAGGCCAGAGGGGTGTGGAGTTGAGGGGGACCCTCGTTTCCTGCCCCTGATGGGAGGCATGGCTACTGTCCAGTAACTCTTTGAAACTTATTTCCATCCAGGTTTGAGCCATCCCTACCTTAGGACCAAGAAATGAGCTTCATGCTTTTCAAAGCTCTTTCCCACTCTGTGGTCTGGGACTTGGGAGACAGGCTAGGTGTACAGCCTGCCTGCGGTGATGAATCTAGCTTCTTTATTTCATTTGTGGTGCTGATGTTTTGAAGAGGTAATTCTGTACATGTGATATGGAAGGCCAAGGTGTAGAGAGGAAAAGAGTTTTGGGTTTCTTCTACCATGCCAAGGGACCTGAGTGTCCTTCTTCAGAGACACTCAATGCCACTAGCTTCTTGATCACCCTTCCAGAACTTGTCTATGCCTTTTCAAACTCATGTATTTGTATTTTGTGTTTTGTTTCTTCCAAGCATTTTTTCCTCTACCTTTTCCCCATAATTGCAGCGTCTCTTGGAGACTTCTTCACACAGTTCATGTAGAGCAGGTTTCTCAACCTCAGCACAGTTGACATCTGAGCCAGATCACTGTGCTCTGAGAGTGTCCCGTGCAATGTGGGGTGTTGAACAGCATCCCGGGGCTCTACCCACCAGATGAGGAGCATGCCTCCCCCCACCAGTTGTGACAACCCAAAATGTCCCCTGACATTGCAGGTATCTCCTGGAGGAAAAATTGCCCCTAATGAAGAACCACCAATGTAGTGCCATCTTGTTCTTTCTAAAGGCTAAAGTGGAGTCCCATGTGGGCATGTAACGTTCACTTAGCCGTCTTCCTACTGACAATCAGTCGGGTTGTTTCCAGTCTCTTGATAACTGACTTTTGTTTAGCACTGCTAAACTTGGCTCTAAGTGTGCCACATGTTTTCACTCATTTAATCCTCACAACAGCCCTATGGGGTCATTGTTATTTGTCCCATTTTACAGATGAGGAAGCTGAGGCCCAGAGGACATAGAGAGTGTGAAGTCACACAGAGGAGGTGGCAGAGTTAGAAGTTCAACCCAGACAGCCTAGCTCCAGGCACCCACGCTCACCGCAGGCCTGTCCTGCCTCTTCCCACCAACCCTGCCACAGTCTGTCATTTTACACACATGTGAGGGCATCTGAAGACAAATACCAGAAATGAGGAAAGGGTATGTGCACCCTCCATCTTGAAGGTGTTGCCAAGTTGCCTTCCACTGAGATAGTGTCAGTCTCTCTCCAGTCAGGCCCGGGTGAGGACTCTAACCACGGCCCTTTCAGTGGGTTTCAGCCTTCCTTGGTTTCCTGGATGCTTGGTGTATGTATACTGACTTAACAAGGAGAAGGAAGGCAAGAAATTCTTATGTGCCATCTCATGTAAAGTCCCGGACAGCCAAGGGTGAGGTAGGTTTCCATCACCCCATTGTACAGATGAGCAAACCGAGACCGTGGGTAGTTCCCCCATAGCCACTCATTGGTAGAGGCAAGCTTCAAACCCATAATGCCCTCATACCAAACTGCTGTTCTTTCCTCCCCAGCAGAGCTGAGTTCCTCAAAAGAAAGTTACTTGTGGACAAGAATTGTGCTTCTTCAATTTGGGGTGCGTGGCTGAGCACAAATAGCTATGAGAAACCACAGAGTGGATGTGATGCCACTTCCAGGAGCAACCTGTTTTACTTGAGGAATCAGAAGGGAAAAGCCAAGCAATGTACTAATCTGGTAAGTAATTTAAAACATGTTTCTATGTTAACACGGATCAGATTTATACCATAGGATGCTGAAGTTACATGAATGTTTCAAAACAAAACACAAACAGCCAGCAAAAGAGTTTTCTGTGGAGAGGCCGCTGCTTTGGGGTGCGCACCAGAGCACAGAACTAGGCTTTAATCCCCTTCTGCTGTTGAGGGATGTTGGTCTAAATATGGGAATGCCCAGACAAAGACTAGGGCTTCATTGTCAGAGTCAGCCCTGGCGGAGTGCTGGGACTGACTCGCACTGGTTCTCAGAAGTCTGTTGTGCACTCCTGTCCCCAGCTCTGTGCTCAGTGACTTTAGTTTGGTAGCTTACAGTGGGCCCACCAGGAGTATTTACACCATGGAAGTTGGCAGGCGCTTCAGACACCTCCTTACACCTCTGCCCCGGGGTCTAATCCAGAGATAATTCAGGTGTCCAGGCTTCTGGTGTGGCCCCTGTGTCTCCACTTTCTGCTGAGTGAAGCCTTGCTTAGCATGGTCAGAGAATGGAAGGCCAGGCCACTGGGTTCGTCCCTGAGCCACAGCTCCTCACCATAGATGGGCTGCTGCAAACCTCCCCAAGTTCTCTGGCCTCTCTGCTATAAAGCAAACATCTGGTGATTGTGGTGCAACAATGACACCTCCCGAAGTCCACCAGAGAGGATTTCCTATGTAGACTCCTGTCCTACAGCAGGAGGGCAGATGGTGTGGAGGTGGGCCGGGGCTCAGACCCTGGTTCCATCACGTAAAGCTCTGTGACAACGCACAGGTGGTCTGCGCTGTCTCACCCTCAAAACCTACGTGTTCTCTAACTCAACTTAATATGGTCTTAGTTTCATTTATCTTCCCCTGCCCTCGCTCTCAAGGGAGGGAAGCACACGAACATCTGTGGAGGACATACCAGTGCTTCCATTTCCCAAACCATCTCCTGCTGTGTCTTTCTCAGTAATCATAGAGGCTACTTACGACATGTCTACTGTTCTTGACACTGGCACGTGATGATGGCATTCTCCGGAGCTGCTGCTGATGCATTTAGGGCAAGCTGTTATGGCTATGTCATGGCTGAAATGACTTGATTTTTTAAAAGCAGTAAGGAAAGTGTTCATATTGGGCGAAGAGCGATTGGGGTACAATGTACTCCTTTTTTCTAGATTCACGTTTTTCACGATGAGGGGAGAAGTGCGCCCCCATGTCTGCCTTTTTCAGACCCCACCCTTCTCCAAAAGACAAGTTGAGAGGGCTTGAGGGGGCTGCTGGAAGAACTGTCCTCTGTGGTCTCAGCATGGCCCGGTTGGCCCCGCCCTGACTCGGTGGGCTGGATGGCCTGGGGTACTGGTCACCGAGTCAGTCAAAGATCTTCCTGAGTGCCGCTCTGTGCTGGGCTTGTTCTCAGCCTCAGGAGGAGAGCAGTGGGCAAGTGTCCAGTTGCCTGCTTTCCTGGAACCCGAGTGGACACAGTGGTGGACACAGTACCCACGTAGACATGCATCAGCAAGCTGTTTTAGGAGAGTGTGAAGTAAGCAGTGCAGTGAAAGGATGGGGTAGACTGGACGGGGTGGTATCAGCTGGATGAGATGGTGTAGACTGGATGGGAGGGGCAGTGCTGCCCTGTAAACATGGTGCAACACAGAATTAAAAAATTTTCAGTAACCACATTGAAAAGAGTAAAAAAACCAAACATTAAAGTTAATTTTAATAGTAATTTTATTTAACTCAGTATGTCCGAAATATTAGTTTCAACTTGTAATCAACATAAACAATTACCAGTGAGATATTTTATGTGATTTTTTTCATATTGTCTTTATGTGTTTTTTCATACTGCCAGTATGTGTTTTACAAGTACAGTGCACCTCAATCCAGACACTTAATTTTTATTGGAGTTACTCTTTCTACATTTAAATTTCATAAAACATGTCATAGGAGAAGTAGATTCACACACCCAAGCTGTGCCAGACAGACCTTAAGAGTTTTACAGTAATTGAATTGAAGATCAGTTTTTAATTTTAGATTGATAGTAAATTTTAATTAATTTTAATATTTATTACTTATTAAGGTTTTAATCAATTAATATAAAACACCCAGTTCCTCAGTTGCACTAGCCTTATTTCCAGAACGCACTTGTGACATGTGGCTAGTGGCACACATGTTGGATGGTACAGCTGTAGGGAAGAAAGTCTCCTTGGAGTCTCTTTAGAATGTATGTGGGACATCTTGCCCCTTCCCCTGCTCCCACCCCAGTGCACCACCACCGCTTCTCTGGATTTCTACATACTGGATTTCTACATACTTATCTGTGAGTCCCCTTTTCGGCTCTCCTTTAGTGATGTCTTACCACACTTGGGGGAAGTTCCAAACCACTCACCACCCCCTTAATGGTCTGGCCTTCCTGGCTCCAGCCCCTCCTGGCCTACCACTCCCTACCTCACTCTCTTTGCTGCAGCACACCAGCTTCTCCTTGCCTTCCACATGCCAAGCACACGCCTGTCACAGGGCCTTTGCACCTGTTGTACCTTTCTTCAGAATGCTCTTCCACCAGCGCCCATGTGGCTAACACTCGTACACATTCAGACCTCAGCACACATTCAGACCTTTGAGAGGCTACCCCACGACCCCGCCACCACACAACCCTGTCAACTCTAGCTCCTGCCTGGTCGTTTTATCCTTCATAGCAGTGACCTCAGCCGACACTGTTTATGTGGACTTGTCCTCCCTGCTGGAATGTCAGGTGTGCAGGAGCAGGTCCTTTTCTGTGCACACTCACTGCTCCCCCCCAGCACCTAGGACAGTGCCTGCACTCGGTGAGTGCTCAGTGTATACTTATCAGATGGACTATCAGGTGTCTGTCACGTCACATTGGCCTCCTGATCGAGCTCCTTCTGAGATCTTAGGAGCAGGTAGCATTGGTTGTGGCCTGCCTCTGACCCTGAAAAGGGCAGAAATGTTCCAGAAGACATTCTCTTCTCCCTCCATGTGCATATGTATGTCCAGGGTGAGGGGCTATGAATTTCTTACCCTGAGACTCGATGACTACCCAGAAGGCCCACCGAGCCTCCCGACTTCCCTTGTTCCACAGTACCCCTGCCACAGCGTGCTGCCGCCCCCAGATGCGGACCCTCATCAGGGAGCAGAGGATGCCTGCTGTACGAGGGAAGCCCAAATCCAAGGTAAACAGCTATTCCTCTTCCTTCGTGAACATTCCATTCTGGAAGACGTGGACCATTTGCTTTTCTTCCATGTACACTTCCTGCCCAGCAGAGACCCAACCAAGACCTGGTCCCCAGGTTCCTCCTGTTACCACAAGGGGAACGTGACAGCCCCCACAACCCAGGTAGCTGCCCTGTGGCCCCCTCCTTTTTCTCAGTGTGCACATGACCATTCAGCTGTGGGCCGAGCACCTTGAAGGCCTCTGCCAGTACTGGAAGAAATGCCCTCCCCAGAGGGAAGGTGACAGCCACTGTGGTTTCTCAGGGTGGAGACAAGTGCCCTGGTGGGGCCTGCAGACGCAGAGGAGGTTCCATTTTGTGCTCCAGAGCCAACCTCTTGACATCACTTTGTTTCTACTTG
The DNA here is from genome assembly GCF_902729225.1 of Pteropus medius. Taxonomy (NCBI): domain Eukaryota; kingdom Metazoa; phylum Chordata; class Mammalia; order Chiroptera; family Pteropodidae; genus Pteropus; species Pteropus medius. The sequence continues at coordinate 810,379 of NW_024349142.1, read as the reverse complement.
TCCAACCCATGTTTACGACGGGGAAGTCTCTCTGACTTTAAAACACTCCACACAGCCCCTGTTCAGGTGCTGTTCATTGGAGCCAGGCCTGCTAGGTGGTAAGGGCCGCCCCTTTGATAGGCAGGCTGCACTGCTTTAGACATAGGCATCTTTAATGCCGTTTCTTAGAACAAACAGCTTCACCCTTGACTTATGTGTATTTGTTCCCTGTCACTGCTATAACATTACCATACACTTGGCAGATCAAAACAGCACACACTTAATCAACACCCAGTTAGTGCCCTAGCTGGGGCCTCTGCTTTGGGTCTCAAGGCTGAAATCAAGATGCTGGCCATCTGTGGTCTCCTGAGCCCCGGGTCCTCTCCTAAACTCACTAGTTGTTGGCAAGGTTTGGTTTCTTTTCCCGCTTCCATGTGGCCCCTTCTTCCACCTTCATACTGGCGATAGCAGGTGCAACCCAGCGCATTCTTGAATCTCCCTGACTTCTCTTTCTCTCCTCCTGTCACTGCTGTAGAAAAGTCCCTTCTCTTACAGTTTCCTGTGAGTCCATCAGGCCCCCCTAGACAATCCAGGGTAATCTCCCTATTTTAAGGTCACCTGGTCGCATCTGCAAAGAATCCTTTGCCATGTGTAACGTAGTCATGTACTTTTTAGAAAGCAGGTGGTCAGGAGCATGAGTCAGAAGCAGACTGTCCAGATTGGACCCTGACCCCTATGTGGACTAGCTGTAAGGGCTTCAGTAAATCACCTCATGTTGGGGCCCCACTGTCCTCATCTGGGACATCGCAGTGATTTTCTCAGTAGTCCCCGGTCACAGGCTCACACGAGCACTAAGTGAGCCAGTATATGCAGGTGCTTAGAAAAACACCTAACTTTGTTGGTGCCTGGTAAGTCCAAGTTGACAGGCTTTTTTTGCAAGCAATCTTGACTAACGGTTATGTCATATGCTGTTTGATTTCTGTTAACACACTTGACCCTTTGGCCTCGGAACCCCAAGTGTTTCCTGACCATGTACCCCATCCCCTGTGTGGGACAGTCCACTGTCTTCTCCAGGCATGTGGAAGCACGAGCCTCCCATGAGAGGGCTTGTGATTTTCCATTTCAGGCGTCAGTGACATTTGCAGATTTGGCTGTCTACTTCTCCCAGGAGGAGTGGGAAGGGCTGAGCCCCATACAGAAGGACTTGTATGAAGATGTCATGTTGGAGACCTACCAGAACCTGGTGTCTGTCGGTAAGTGCTCCCGCCCCCTCCCCTAGAATGCACAAGTGGCCCTTCAAGGGGCACGTGCAATCGTTCTGGTCAGGAAAACAAACCACTCTCATTTGGGTTTCTTTTTTTTTTTTAAACAGTTTATTAAAATGTACTTCACATACTATACAATTCACCATATAAAGTATACAGTTCAGAGATGGTCATTTTCTTGACAGAATTATACATCCATGACTGTCATGAGTTTTAGAATATTTTTATTACCCTTGGCTGAAACCCCATACCATTTAGCACTCATTCTTTGTTCCCCCTGCCCAGTACACCCCCAGATTGGGCCAACATCAGTCCCCTTTCTGTCTCTATGAATTTGCCTGTTGGCCTTTCATAGAAGTGCAATCATGAATATATGCTCCTTTGTGTCTGGCTTCTCTCTGAGCATAATGCTTTCGGGGTTCATCCACACTGTAGCGTGTATCGGTGCCTCATTCCTTTTCATGGCCAAGTAATGCTCCATTGTCTGTATGGTCCACATCTTGTTTGTCGTTCCATCCGTTGATGGGCAGGTGGGCTTCTTCCACTCTACAGCTATTAGGAATATGCCGCTGTGAACATTCTTGTACAAATTTTGTGTGAACGCATATTTTTATTTCTCTTGGGTGTGGATCTAGGAGCAGAATTGCTGGTCATATGGAAACAATATATGTAACCTTCCGAGGACACCCTGGTTGTTTTGAGAGTTTAATACAAGGAACTGACTTAACAGTACTGTTAAGAAACCAAAAGCAGACACTGAGGTGACACAGAGATGGTAACTACAGGACATGGCCTCCATCCGAGGGCCAGGGAAGAGATTGGGTTTTGAGGACTTAGAGGAAAAGACACAGAGATCTGAAGGAGGACAGAGTACCCTGCCTGGGTTCTACTCCTGAGGGAGCAGCAGGACGCTTGTTCTGGGAGTGGAGGGAGAAAAAGACAAGTAGAAATTGAAACCACCAGAGCCCCTGTTGAGGATCCTCGAGGGGCAGCTGGCGAAGGAGAAATGCCCTGCACCCAAAACCGAAAAGGGGAGGGTGTACTTGGAGCCAGAGGCGATGGCTTACTAATTAGCCTCAGGAGTTTGTGGCTCAACCTTTCAGGAAGGTGGTTGGCTCTGCAGATCAGAAATGAAATACTGTTGGCTGTGAGCGTCCTCACGCCCCTCATTCCCGAGGGGCCCTCTGTATCTTCTACACCTTTCCGGGCTGATACCTCCACTGATAGAGCTGCAGGGCCCAGCTCTGATGTCATGACCACAGTGTGTTTAGGTCCCATGTGTTCCCCGTGTATAGGACTTTCCTGTCGGAGGCCCAGTGTGATCACCTTACTGGAGAAGGGAAAAGCACCCTGGACAGTGGAACCAGCAAGACAACGCCGGGGCCCTGGTGAGTGACAGAGCCAGGGCTTAAAAGTGGGCATTTCATGTAGGAGCTCATTCGACTGTAGAGGACAGCCTCGTTAGGATAATGTTTGAGGACCACTTGCCCGCCTAAGAGGCCCCTAGGCCTGTGCAGTAAATTCTAGTCTCCTTAGTGTCACCCACCTTTCTTAGAGAGAGGAGAAGCACTCTTCAGTAAGCCCTTATGAGGATGAGTGCTGGTTCCTCCCAGCAATGCTGGAAGGCAGGTGCTGTTACTCCTATTTTATAAATGAGAAACAGGTCAGAGAGTTATGGTGACCTGTACAGGGTCACCCAGCTAAGTAGTGACTGCAGAGGTGGGCTGGAACCCCAGCTTTTGGTCTCAGAAGCTCAGACCATAACACCCTCATCTCCCCATCACTTTCCCTGCTTTGGCATTTGTATTTTCTTTCCGAGAAAGTGTGTTCTGCTTTTAATGAAAGCACATCTGGTGACAATGTCCAAATGTGCATCATTTTCTTTACTCATTAAAAAAAATTAAAATCTCCCATAGCCATTCATCTTGATGAGTTTTCAAAAACTTATTCCCTTCTCCAATGGATTCCTCTTTGGTTGGTCATACTATGTTTTCTTTATAGTTTTACGAGTTTGTTTTTTTTTTAATTGTAAAAAAAGTATAAAATTAAATATACCATTTTAATCGTTTTTAAATGTACAGTTAAGTTTGTTCACACTGTTATGCAACAGATCTCCAAAACTTTTTCATCCTGCAATACTGAAACTCTGTACCCTTTAACTACTAATTATCCCCTGGCCCTTGAGAACTGCCTCTCTGCTCTCTGTTTCTATGATTTTGACAACCGTGGGTATGTCATAATAATAGAATCATATAGTACTTGACTGTTTCTGACTGGCTTTTTTCACTTAGCTTGAAGTTCATCCATGTTGCAGCATGTGACAGGATTTCCTTTTCAGAGGCTGCATAATATTCCATCATGTGTATATGCAGTTGGCCCTCCATATTCTCTTCCATGTTCGTGAATTCAACCAACCTCAGATTGAAAATATATTTGAAAAAAACATATAAATGTTGCTGATGTATACCATGTACTTAGGCCTACAGTGGTTGCATTTGTACTAAACATGTACAGACTTTTTTCCTTGTCATTCATTATTCCCTAAAAAATACAGTGTAACAACTATTTACATAGCATTTAAATTGTATAAGGTATAATAAGAAATCTAGAGACAATTTAAAGTACATGGGAGAATGCATGTAGGCTATATGCAGATACTTTGTCATTTTATATAAGGGGCTTGAGCATCCATGAATTTGGGTGTCCATGGAGGTCCTGGAACCAATCCCCTGAGGGATGACCGTACTTCATTTTCTTTATCCATTCATCTGTTGGTGGATATGTGAGTTGCTTCCCGCTCTTTGCTGCTGTGAATAATGCTGCAGTGAATGTGTGAGTGCAGATATCTCTTCGAGATCCTGATTTCAATTTCTTTGGATAAATACCCAGAAGTGGAATCACTGGATCATATAGTAGTTCTAGTTTTAATTTTCTGAGGAATCTCCATACTATTTTCCACAATGGCTGCACCATTTTTCATTTCTGCCAATAGTGCACAAGAGTTTCAGCTTCTGCTTATATCCTCACTAACAGTTGTTATTTTCTTATTTTCTGTTTTTTTGATAGTGGCCATCCTTATGGGTGTGAGGTGATAATATGTGTTTGATAATGCATTTCTCTAACGATTAGTGATGCTGAGCATCTTTTCATGTGTTTATTGGCCATTTGTCTATCTTGGCAGAAATGTATTTTTAAGTCCCCTTGCCCATTTTTTAATAGGGTTATTTGTCTTTTGTTGATGAGTTGTAGGATTTCCTTATGAAGTCTGCATGTTAACCCCTTATCAGATATGTTTTGCAATTATTTTTTCCCATTCTGCAGGTTGCCTTTTCATTCTGTTGATTGTTTCTTTTGGCATGCAGAAGTATAGTTTGATGTAGTCCTATTTGTCAATTTTTTATTCTGATGCCTGTACTTTTGGTGTCATAGCTAAGAAATCAGTACTGAATCCAATGTCCTGGAGCTTTTCTATGTTTCCTCTAGGGGTTTAATAGTTTTAGGTGTTATGTTTAGCTCTTTAATCTATTTTGAGTTAGTTTTTGTACATGGTAGAAGGTAAGTGTTCTACTTTATTTTTTTGGATTAGATATACAGTTTTCCCAACACCCTTTGTGGAAGAGACTATCTTTTTCCCATTATATGGTCTTGGCACTCTTGTTGAAACTCATTTGACCAGATACACAAAGGTTTATTTCTGGGCCTTGTATTCTATTTTATAGGTCTCTGTATCTATCTTTGTGCCAGCACCACACCACCTGATTACTGTTGTGTTGTAATATGTTTTGAAATCAGGAAGCGTGAGGCCTCCAGCCTTGTTCCTCTTTTTCAAGATTTTTTTGTCTGTTTAGTCTCTTGAGCCTTTTTTCTATTTCTGCAAAAAATGTCATTGGGATTTTGATGAGGATTGCATTGAATCTGTAGATCACTTTGACCATTTAATCAATTTTACAATATTAAGTCTTCAAATCGAAAAGTACAGGATGTCTTTTCATTTAGTTGTATCTTCTTTGATTTCTTTTAGCAATGTTACGTAGTTTTCAGTGTAAAGTCCTTCACCTCTTTGGTTATATTTATTCCTAAATATTTTATTCTTTCTGCTACTATAGTAAATGGGATTGTTTTCTCAATTTCCTTTCTGACACGGATCTTGTTAGTGTATAGAAATGTAACCGATCTTTGTGTTGATTTTGTATTCTACCACATTACTGAGTGCGTTTATTGGTTCTAACAGTTTTTCTGTGTGGAATCTTTAGGGTTTTCTACATATAAGGTCAGGCCATCTGTTAACAGAGAGAATTTGACTTTCCTTTTTTTTTTATGGTTGTTTTTTTTTTTTCTCCTTGCCTAACTGCTCTGGCTAGGACTTCCAATACTATGTAGAATAGTGGTGGTGAGAGTAGGCATTCTTGCCTTGTTCCTGATCTTAGAGGAAAAGGGTTCAGTCTTTCCCCATTTACTGTGATGTTTGCTGTGGGCTTTTTGATTATGGTTTTTATTATATTGGGGTAATTTCCTTCTAGTCCTAGTTTGTTGAGTGTTTTGATCATGAAAGGGTGTTGAATTTTGTCAAAAGCTTTTTTCTGTATCAGTTGAGATAATCATGTGGCTTTTGTACTTCATTTTGTTAGTGTGATATATTACATTGATTGATTTTCACATATCGAACTACTCTTGCAGTCCAGGTATGAATCCCACTTGTTCACGAATGTGATGACTTTAATATGCTATTGAATTCAGTTTGCTAATACAATTAACCCTTGAACAATGTTGGGGTTAGGGGTGTCGAGCCCTGCATATCAAAAATCTGCATGTAACTTAATTTGGCCCTCCACATCTGCAGGTTCCCAATCACAGATCACAAATAAGGTTTTTGATCTGAGGTTGGTTGAGTCCATGGATGCAAAACCCAAGGATATAGAGACCCAACCATGTATTTATTGAAAAAATCTGTGTGTAAGTGGACCCACAGAACTCAAACCCGTGTTGTTCAAGGATCAACTGTATTTATTCTGCTTACTTTGGATTTAATTTGCTCTTCTTTTTTTCACTTTTCTAAGAGAGAATCATAGATTAATGATTTTAGATCTTTGTTCTCTTCTAATATACGTATTCAATGCAGTATATTTCCCTCTAAGCACAGCTTTTGCAGCATCCTACACATTTTGATAAATTGTGTTTTATTTTCATTTAGTTCAAAATATTTTTAAACTCTTCTTGAGATTTCTTTTTTCAGCTATGTGTTAATTAGATGTGTGTTGTTTAATCTCCAAGTATTTGAGGATTTCCAGTTATCTTTCTGTTACTGATTTCCGGTTCAGTTCCATTGCAGTCTGAGAGCAGGCATTGTATGATTTCTGTTCTTTTAAATTCATTAAGGTGTGTTTTATGGCCCAGAATGTGCTCTATCTTGGTGAACGTTTCATGTGAGCTTGAGAATAATGTGAATTCTGCTGTTGTTGGATGAATTAGTCTGTAGATGTGAAGTAGATCCAGTTGAATGATGATGTCATTGAGTTCCACTATGTCCTTACTGATTTTCTGCCTACTGAATTTGTTGATTTCTGAGAGAGGGGCATTGAAGTCTCCAACTGCGATGCTAGATTCATCTAGTTCTTGAGGTTCTATCAGTTTTTGTCTCATTTTGTTTGACACTCCGTTGTTAGACACATACACATTATGAATTGTTATGTCTTCTGAAGAATTGCCTTCTTTATCATTATGTAATACACCTCTTTATCCATGATAACTTTCCTTGTTTTTAAGTCTGCTCTGTCCGAAATTAATATAGCTGCTACTGCTTTCTTTTGATTAGTGTTAGCATGGTATATTTTTCTTCATCCATTTACTTTTAATCTCTGTGTGCCTTTATATCTAAAGTGGGTTTCTTTCAGACAGTGTATGGTTGGGTCATATTTTTTTATCCACTTTGTTGGTTTATTTTAATTGGTGAATTTAGACCATTCACATTCACAGTGATATAGTAGATATATAATGTCAGAAATGAATATTTAGTAATCATATTTGTTACTGTTTTATGTTTGTTGCCTTTATTCTTTGTTGTATTTATCCTGTTTTTGTCTTCCACTCTTTTTCTGCCTTTTCTGGTTTTAAATGAGCATTTCACATTATTCCTTTTTCTGTCTTTCTTAGCATATCAGTTATACTTTTTTTAAAAAACTTTTTTTAGTAGGTGCCCTAAAGTTTATAACAATATACAATACACATTTACAACTAATCTAAGTCCACTTTCAAATAATACTATACCACTTTATGGGTGGTATGAGTACCTTATAATAACAAAATAATGCTAATTCTGTCCTTCTAGCCCAAATATCATTGCTGTCATTCACTTCATTTATATATAAGCAGACTTAAATATGTATGTATGTATATGTATCTATATACACACACAAACACACATAAGTTGAATACATGAATTACATAATCGAATACAATGTTGCTATTATTTGGAACAAATACTATCTGTTAGATCAGTTAAGAATAAGGGGGAAACAAGTTTTTTTTTTTCTTCATTTATTCCTTCTTCAGTGCTCTTACTTTCTCTATGTAGATCCAAATTTCTGATCTGTATTATCTTCCTTTTTTCTAAAGCACCTCTTTTAATATTTCTTGTTAAGATAGGTGTACTGGCAATAGATTCTCTTGATATTTGTTTGTCTGAGAAAGTTTTTATTTCTCTTTCACTTTTGAAGCATATTTTCACAGGATACTGAGTTCTAGGTTAGTGGTTTTTGTCTTCTAAAGAGAGTTCCCCGTGATTCTTACAAAAATGAGTATTTAGTTAAAAGCCTCAAATTTAATCAGCCTAATGAAATCCAACTTTCACAGTATTAATTTTTCTTCACATAAATTCTGGGAAAATATCAAAGAGGTTCAAGGTTTTAAAGTTCTCTTTTAATGATTTTCAAATTTTACTACTTTTTTAGCATTTCAAAGAGCTACTTTAATCATTTAAAATTACTATTAATGTTATGTTCATAAGGAACATGCTCATTTTAGAAAATGACAAAAGTCATAATGAAGCAAAATATTATTATTGGCAATCCTTTCTCCCAGAAACAAAACTTTCTATTTTGATGCTCAACTTCCAGATATCCAACTTATAAAAAGGAGTAATTCTTGTGGTAAAGTTTGATGTCCTAGGAAATTTTGTGTGTCAGTTCAACTTAGATTCTTAAATGACAAAAAATTTTTTAAATAAGAAAACAAGTATTTAATTTGTTGATGTATTTCAGACTCAGGGGCTAAATGCGAGATGAAGAAATTACCTCCAAATCATTGCAAAAAATCTGGGCAAAGCATCTATCAGAAAACAGTTTCTGCCCCACAAAAAGGTCCCACAGGAAAAAGAGGCCGCAAGAAAAATTCAGTCCTAATAAAACCCAAGAAAGTACATTCAGGAAAGAAACCTTTTAAATGTAATGACTGTGGGAAAATCTTTAGTCAGAGGTTATCTCTTAAACTTCATCAGAGCTCTCATACTGAAGAGAAGCCTTATGAGTGTAGTAATTGTAGAAAAGCTTTCATACAAGTCTCATCGCTCATTCTTCATCAGAGAATTCACAATGGAAGGAAAAACCATAAATGTGATAAATGTGGAGAAAGCTTCATTCAAAGAACAACCCTTATTCTACATGAGAAAATTCATAATGGAAAGGAAACCTTTGACTGTGAGAAGGCCTTATGTCAGAACTCATCTCCCAAAATACATCAGAAAATTCACCTTGTTGAGAATGCCCACCAGTGCAGAAAATGTGGGAAAGCCTTCACTCGAATGTCATCCCTTTTAGTTCATAAGAAAATTCACAATAGAAAAAAAGTACATGAGTGCAGTAAACGTGGGAGAGGCTTCCATAAGAAATCAGTCCTTGTCATACATAAGAGAATTCATATTGGAGAGAAAACCCATGAAAGTCAGAAGGCCTTAAGTCAGCAGAAAAAGAACCATTTAGAGAATCCTTATAAATGCAGAAAATGTGGGAAATCCTTTAATAAGATTTCATCTATTATTCTTCATCAGAGAATTCACACTTCCAAGAAACTCAATAAATGTGATAAATGTGAGAAGGTCTTCAGGCGGCTTTCAGCCCTTATTCTGCATGTGAGAATTCACAGTGGAGAGAATCTGTACAGATGCAATAAATGTGAGAAGGTCTGTAATCGGCATTCATCCCTTCTTCAACATCAGAAAGTTCATACAAAGAAAAAGAAACTGTTTGAATGTAAGGAGTGTGGGAAGATGTTTTCTGGAACTGCCAACCTTAAAATACATCAGAACATTCATTCTGAAGAGAAACCTTTCAAATGCAATAAATGTGGTAAAGTTTTTGGCCGCCAGTCATTTCTTATTGAGCATCAGAGAATTCATACTGGAGAAAAACCCTATCAGTGTGAGGAATGTGGGAAAGCCTTCAGTCATCGAATATCTCTTACTCGACATAAGAGAATTCATACTGAAGACAGACCATATGAATGTGATCAGTGTGGGAAGGCTTTCAGTCAGAGTGCACACCTTGCCCAACATGAAAGAATTCACACTGGAGAGAGACCATATACATGCAAAACATGTGGGAAGGCCTTCAGTCAACGCACATCCCTTATTCTACATGAAAGAAGTCATACTGGAGAGAAACCCTATGAATGTAACGAGTGTGGGAAGGCATTTAGCAGTGGGTCAGATCTTATCCGGCACCAGAGAAGCCATTCTTCAGAGAAACCATATGAATGTAGTAAATGTGGGAAGGCATATAGTCGGAGCTCATCCCTGATTCGACATCAGAATACACATTCCGAAGAAAAAGCCTAAAGTTGTTATAAAAGCAAAGACTGAAGCATCGAAGTAGAGACAGAGGCATGGGAAAAAGGCATTTGTCTCTAACATACATTTTGTAAAAATGGGACCATTTGATGATGTGTCCCTCTTTGAAAGCCAAAGAGCAAAAGTCCTTGGTGACTTTTGACTTGAGAATTTGAAATTAACTGAGGTGGTGACCTTATCATAGGTCTTAATAAAGTTCAGATGATTGGATCAGTTGTTTTAAATGAAGACCATTCTTCATAAGAATCACTGATATTTTATTTCCAATGCAGTTTTAAAGCTATTTCATTGGTTGCTTACAATAAAGTATAATTCTAAAGTGTTTTTTTGTGGATGGGGCTTTGAGCCTGATTTAACGTCACATGAAGAAAGTTTGAGTTTGTCCTTTAGAACTATTGGATATAAGGGACTTCCTCAAAGGTAAAGGTGCCACTCCTGGCTGCCAAAAATTTGTGGGTAACAATAAAGGAGAGTGAATCTTTAAGTGGATTATGTGGAGCAAAGGGACAGTATCATAGATATGTTTTCATACATAATGAAGATATGTGACCTTTGTGATGTGAAAAATCTAACAAGCCTGACAGGCTAATGGGAGGAAAAAATAGGATGTATTGAAGAACAAGAAACTTTAGAGCAGGGAGAAATTATTTGTTGTTGTTTTATTTGAAAATAAATTTGAAAATATATTTATATGAATAAATATTGATATTTTCATGTAAGAACACTGGCGTGTAATAAGTAATTGGTGGAGAATGGGGTCTCATGGACTGAATGTGTTCTCCCCAAATTACTGTTGAAGCCCTAACCCCCAATGTGGAAATGGGGCCCCTGAGAAGTAATTAGGGTTAGCTGAGGTTATGAGGGTGGGGCTGTCATGATGAAATCAGTGCCTGAAAGATTCGCTCTCTCTCTGCCATGTCAAGGTACAGCAAGAAGGCAGCTGTCTACAAGCCAGGAAGCTAGCCCTCACCAGCATCCAGCCATGCTGCCACCTTGCTATCAGACTTTCAGCTTCCAGAACTATGAGACATGTTTCTTTTGTTGAATTCACCCAGTCTCTGATATTTTGTTATGGTGGCCCAAGCTGACTAATACATGGGAAACCCCTGGATTTATTAAGTACTAGGCTCTTCTCCTATAAGCTATTCACCATGATAGCTTTCAGTCTCTGTTTCCAGCTTGTGCAAAATACATAAGTAATAAAATCAGAGTTCGTTTTTGTAAAGGGGTTGTATACAACTGGACTCTTACTTATAAGTTTCCTTCTGCAAAAGCTATTTTTTCTTAAACACTCATATCTTGTTTTGACAACTTTGGATGTATGACCACATGGGTTCTGTCACTCTAACTTTGACCAGAACTGAGAAAACCACCACCAGATTTGTGGAGGGTGGTCACGTGTGCAGGATAATAGAACGATGAATTTTTCATTTAAACTTGTCATGTCAGTTCTATAAAATCAGCATAAAAAATCCAAGATAGATTTTTATTCTTATATTTATTATTTCTATCCTTAAGCTAACTAAGGGTCTCATTGCTCTTCATTTTCTAATTTGTTAAAGTGAGGATCGAAGTCATTGTTTTGAGAGATTTCTGTTATAACTTAGGCATTTAGTGCTATTATGTTTTCTTCTGAGTACAGTTACACATTTTGATATGCTATGTTCTATGTTTCATTCAATTCATATACTTTCTATTTTCTCTTTTGGTTTCTCTTTTGACCCATGGGTTACTAAAAATTGGGCTATTTAGATCCAAATATTTGGGGATTTTCCAATTATCTTTCTGTTGTTGATTTCTAATTTAATCCATTCTAGTCACAAACCATATTTTGTATGACTTGAACCCTTTTAAATGTTTTAAGGCCTGGAGTATGGTTGATCTTGGTAAATGTTCTGGGCACATTTGAAAAGAATGTATATTCTACTGTTTTGGGGTGGAGTGGTGTTTACATGCCAATTAAATCAAGGTGGCTGATGGTGTTTACATCTTCAACATCTTCACTTACAAGTAAATTTTCTGTCTACTTGTTCTGTTAAGAGATGCATGTTGAGATCTCTTATTGTGGATTTGTCTTATTGTCTTATCCTTCTATCATTTCTTTCCCCAGCTTCAGATCATTTCCTCACATGCCTGTTCTCATCAGTATTCAGGTAAAAACTAGAGTTTTTACTAAGGTAAAAATTCTGCATATGTCTGGGTTGTTTCTTCTTTCAGCACTCTCAGGCACTTTACTGTGTGACCTCAAGCCACCTCAGTCTTCTTGACTCCCAGCTCCGTCTCCTCCACTCAGACTGGAAATTGTCCAGGCAGTACCTGGGGAAGTCACAGCACCATATTCGCCTCATATGTTTCTCGTTTACCAGAGATCTCTGTTTCATTGCCTGATATCCAGTATCTTGAACACTAAGTTTTCATATATTTTGTCCTTTTTTTAGCATTTCAGGTGGGAGGGTAAACTATTCCCTAGAATCCCATCTTCACCAGAAGTAAATAATTGCCTTTCTCTCCTTCTTCCTAAGAACAGTTTGATCACCATATTGGTTAAATCCTCCAACTTCTTACTATTCTACTTAACATCACCCATCAATTCTTCCTGAAGATTTATTTTCTTCACTGTCTCCGTGGTCTCCTAGCTTCCCAGTAATTTGGATGGGTTGTTGCAGGGTGGTCATTCTAGTTATTCTCAATGTCATTCTCCTGGGTTACATCCACTGTTTATTGAAGCCTTTCCCATCACCTTCCTTTTGCATCCACATTTTGCTAAAGCTAATCCTTCAATACCCTAATAAAGGACATGTGGGAGTAAACTGAAGAGAACTGCATATATAGACTTTCAATATCTGTCCGGATGTTTTAATTATTGTTTTGGTATAGACTTCTAAATTCAAAGTGATTTTACTTCATAAGTTGGAAGGGCTATTCTGTATTCTCATATCTAATATTGCTTATGGGAGGGAAGGCCAAGGCTAGCTTGATTGTTCTTTTTAGGGAACATTTACATTTTGGGGAAGCTTTTAGAATGGTCTCATCTATAGTCTCAAATTTCACAAGCATATTTCTGGATGTCTTGTTTTTTTCTTATAGTTGTGGTGTTTGCCAATTCAGCCTGTCCAACATTCAATAAGCTATTTCAAGTTGCATTCACACCTTTCCTCAGTTTAGATTCATAATTATTTACTTGCTATTTCCCTCATAATTTCCCTGATTTTTTCTGTCGCTTTTTTTAGATGTTGGACCTTCTCAACTTCCATGTTCCTTCTTCCTTCTCATTTTCTGTCTTTTTAATGTCTGTACTTGATGAGCTCCCTTAGTTTTCTTTCAAAGCTATTAAGTTTATTGCAACAATATTTTTTTTTCATTCTGAGTTCTTATTTAAATAACTTTTTATAGCTTCCCATATTTAACAACCGCAACCATCTTTTCAAATCTCAGACTAACATAAATGTTACTTCTCTTATTATGTAATGTGCCCCACTCGGGCTAGTCCTATCTCTTAGTCCTTATTATGCTGAGAGTTTTCTTCACTTGTGATAATCCTTAGGTGTCTGTTCACATTTAAGAATATGGTGCGAGGGAAAAAAGAATGATATAGTTTGAAAGAAAAAAAGAACAATATGGTTTGATTATCCTAACTATATGGTGGGGGTTCTTGGAAATTCTCACTGTAGATCTGTTTCCCTAAGTGGCAAGGGTTACTGGGATCTCCATGTGCATGGGAAGGGCTGGTGAGTCAATGATTGATTCTCCAAACTCCGAAAAGGTTTCACCTCAGGCCGCCAACTCTCGCTCTCATTGCCCCAGTTCTCCATAATTATTTCATTTTTTTCTTATTTAAAATTTTAAAGTTAGACACTTATACAATCCATGAATTGACCTCCCTGATTACTCTAGCACCTGTCAAGCACTACACAGGGTAAGAATATATTATTACATTCCTGTTTAAAACTTCAAATATGACTGAGAAATACTAAATCCCTTCTTGAGCAGAATATCCCAGAAGAAACAGTTATCAGTCAGATGTGTCTGTTCAGAACTTTTCCTAAACATTTGCATACTTATCAGAAATATATAATACTGTATTATTCTGCGAGATTTGCCCTTTCAATAAACATATTTTTGTCAAGTCCATATAAATATTCAGTCTATTGTTTTTAACTGATGGTAGTGTTTCTCATCTTGCCTTTATAATGGAAGTTTAGATTGTTCCCAGTGTTTCACATACTAACCACACTGCCCTCCAAAGGGGCTGTAGTGAATATTTTTAAAAATTCATTGCCTCCCAAGTGGCAATGATGAGAATACTCATTTTTCCACACCACTGCCAAGTTTTGATGTTATATTATTTAAATATGCATCTCTAAATAAGAGCAAGGTTAAACAGGGACCATGTTTACAGGCCATATGTATTCCTTCTTTGTCCATTTTTATATTGTTTAGTTGTCCTTATTGATTTAAAGGTATTTTCACATCTCTTCCTATGTATTACAAATATTTTCTTCTTTTGCTATCTTTTGTTTTAAAAGCATGCTAATTTTTGATATCCGCATTAATCTTTTATGGCTTTCGTTATTGTTTCAGAAAGATATGTCCAATATCAAAGTCGTAAACACATCCTATATTTTCTTCTAATACTTTTACTTATTTACATTTAGGATTTTCTACTGGAAGTCATTTTTGTGCATGGTGTGCAGTAAGGAACCCATTCAGTTTACTTACAGGAGAGGGGGTGGAGTGGGGAGGCTGTTGGCAGGGGGTACTAACATAATTTCCACATAGAAATGCATATAACAGTCCTGTCATCTTGTATCCTTAGTACATTAGCCTCTACAAGTCAGCTCGATGCCTGATCCTGTCTAGGGATCCTCTGGCCAAATGGGCTCCCATGACTGCATTTCCTAGTATGCCAACATTTTGGGTAGCAGCTTCCTGTGCTACATTTCATGAATGAACACTCTTCTCCCTCGTCTTTTCACAAAATTTAGCTCTTTTATCCACTGACGACCCTCTCTTTTCATTTGGTACCTATTACATTGTTTTATCTGTTTACTGGGATATGAAAGGAAGGTACACTTGTGTGCAGTTTGTTAACTGCAACAGAAAATCTTGGTTTTCCCAATGAAAATTCTGATACAATTTGCCTTGAAAAGGTTGTACAAATCCATACTCTCTCACATCAGCACACAGAAATATCTCCTTTCGTGTGCTTTCACAATGTAAATTTTACTAGTCTGACACTGGAAAATGGATAATTCATTGGTTTAACTTGTAGTTCTTCTGATCCTAGTGAAATTTAGTACTCACACACGTTCACCAGTCACCAGTTGCCTCTTCATACCCTTTGCCCATAAGGGGAGAAGTGTTCTTTTCTAAGTGGTTTGTAGGAGCACTTCTATGTCAAGGACATGGATTTCATAGGTTATATATGTTGTAATGATTTTCTCTAATTCTGATGTTTAAAAACCTTTGTTTACACTATCTTTGACTATATAAAAGCTTAATAAAGTTCTTACACAATCAAACCTGGAATCTTTATGTATGTGGCTTCTGGAGTTTGTCATGTTTAGGAAGGCTGTTCACAACTCCATAATTATAAGGTATGTTACAATGTACTCTAATCACTCCGTTTCACATTTGGATAAGAATGAGGGGATTGTTTTTGTACAGAAGTCAATTTTATCAATACTGTTAAGCTGCTGGCATGAGATATCAATTTTATTTTGTATTTTCTTTGTGTATATCTCTATGAATGTATATGTGTATGTTTACACACAATCTTTTGAGCCTTAAGTCTTAGGACTTTGTTGTGTGCCTACTAACATCTGTATAATACCAAGTTTTCACTTACAGAAGGTTAAATGCGTATTCAAATGTTATATTCATCATCCATTAAACTTTCATCATTTTCTTTGTACTTGTACTCATATGTGAGTTGGTTACTGCATTGATTGAGTACTCCAAGCCATCAAGAAATAATATAAAGTGTAAAATAAGTCAGATGTACAGGAACAGGAAGTGGTTTAAACTGTAGAGAACTGGAAAACACATGCCCACCTAAAAAGACTCAGATTCACTTTGCATACCAAATCAAACATGTTATGGGCAGCCAGTTTATGAGTACTGACTTAACAAGTTTTGGTTTCTTTTCCCCTCTAGTTTTAGAACTACAGCTTAGAAGTCTAACAGCTTTTTCTATTTTAAATGACACAGATCTAATAAAATTCACCTACCTGGAATTAGGAGCAGGGGTCAAACTTACACTTTTCTAGTCTTTTTTGGTTATTGATTTTTTTTCAAGTGTTTTTTTTTTATTATTACTTTTAATTAAATCTATTTTGAATGTAAATGAATACATCTCTGCCACTTCTACTTATTAGCAATTTAAAAAATTTGGCTGCTTAGAACCATTGAATATCTAATGAGGTTAGTTTTCCTTAGCGACAGAGTCATATTTCTATATGTTCATGCTGAAATAGAAGCCATTGTTTTACTCTACATTATCATGGACTCTAATATATCAGTCCTGTATTAGATACCCTTGTCACTCACGTTTAGTACAATGATTATTGTTTCTGACTAAAAACATTTACAGACGCTGGAGTCTTGACCTGCTGCTTTTGTTATTTTGCAGCTGGTCATTGCTGAGATGACCAGGTCTCCTTTGTGTACCACAGTATCTTTATTTTGCATTAAATGTTTATTGAGTGATTACTTTATGCTAGGCACTCTGCTGAGCAATTTACATGCATTAGCTCATTTAATGCTCCCATTAACTTTCGAGGTAGTACCATTATTATTCCTATAATAGAAATAAAACTGAAGCTTACAAAAGACAAAATGTTTCCCTAAAATTAGAGGCCAGAAATATGGAAGAGCAAGGATGAAAACCCAGATCTATTTGATACCAGAATGAGTTCTTAATTCTGGATAAATATCCAAAGAATGAGACGGATATTGACAGGAAGATAGACTGGAACAAGGTAGTGGAAAGTCTTTTAGGCTTTTTTTGAAGAATGTGTGTTTCAACCTAAGAACTACGGGATGCCACTTGAGGGGTTTTAATGAAGGAGTGATATCAAACTTTTTAAATACGAGTTTGTCTGCAATGTGGACAACTGACGAAGTGATAAATGCAGAACAACCATTTAGAAAGCTATTTCCATAATCCATGCCAAATAGATAATTGGGTAGTGAGTGCAGATGACAGAATGGAACTGACTGAAGGAGTGAAATTCAAGGCATATTTAGGAGATAAAACCTACAGGTTTTGACAATTGACTGGACATGGAGGGTGAGGGAGAGGAAAGACTCAAGAACGACTCCATAGTATGAATTCTCTCATGATGAGCCAGGTGTGCACGCTGCCTAAAAGATTTCCTGCAGTCCTTACATTCATAGGGTCTCTCTCCAGTATGAATTCTTTGATGTAGAGTAAGAGATCCACTATAGCTAAAGGCTTTCCCACAAACGTTACATTCATAAGGTTTTTCTCCAGTATGAATTCGCTGATGTTGAGCAAGGCCTGCATTCTGGCTAAATGTTTTCCTACATTCCTTACACACATACGGTTTTTCTCCAGTATGACTTCGCTGATGTTGTGCAAGTGATGAACTATTACTAAAGGCCTTCCCACATTCAATACATTCATAGGGTTTCTCTCCAGTATGAACCCTCTGATGTTGATCAAGGTATGCAATCTGGCTGAAGGCTTTCCTACACACTTTACATTCATAAGGTTTCTCTCCAGTATGAACTCTCTGATGTTGAGCAAGATGTGCGTGCTGGCTGAAGGCTTTTCCTTACATTCATAGGTCTCTCCAGTGGATTCTCTGTTCAGTTGGTAACCACGGTGGCCCAAGACTTTCCCACACACATTACATACATGGGTTTCTCTCCGGTATGAATTCTTTGATGCTGGGCAAGAAATGAACCATTAGGCTTTCACATTCATTGTTCAAGCATTCTCTCTCTCAGTATGGACTCTCTGATGTTGAGTCCAGGTGTACATCTGGCTGAAGGCTTTTTTACATTCTTTACACTGATAAGGTTTCTCTCCAGTATGAACTCTCTGATGTTGAGCAAGGTGTGCATTCTGGCTGAAGGCTTTCCTACATTCTTTACATTCGTAGGGTTTCTCCCCAGTGTGTATTCTCTTATGTTGCGCTAGGTTTGCACTTTGACTGAAGGTTTTCCCACATTCAACACATGCGTAGGGTTTCTCCCCAGTATGAATTCTCTGATGAAGAGTAAGAGATGAACTCTGGTTGAAGACTTTCTCACATTCGTTACATTTCAAAAGTTTCTTTTCTACATAGATTTTCTTATGTTTCATTTCAACAGATTTTTTTCGGTAACTTCTCTTTTGTGGCTCTTGCTTATGTATGCTTTCTTTGGTGGGAAAACTCTGTTTTATAGCAAATATTGCATCTCGATGGAAGGTTTGCCAAGATTTAGTATATTTATTACTTTGATCTTCAGGGAGGATTTCTCTATGAGTGATGATCAACTGATTAGGATGAACCTCATGACTTCCCAGCTGGTTCTTAAACCAGTCCCCACTTTTACAGTCTTCTCTCAAAAGTGGGCAGTCAAGGCTATAACTAAGATGGCTTCTTCCCAATATCACAACTTTGGATGATTTTTCATAAATAACTTGCTTTGATGAAAATTCCTTGTTTTTAAATGCATACTCCCAATCTAAAAAATATGAAAGGAAAAAAGTCCTGTGTTTATGCAGTAGAACAGAAAAACTTTTAAAATAAATATTGAATAAAATACGTAAGAAGTTTAAATGCAATCTAAAAAGTGTGAGATTATAAAGAACGAGAACTCAAGATTAAGAATATAAATTAATCATACATAACATAAGGTAACTAACAGAAAAATTAAAAATCAAAGGGGTTATCTAAAACCACAACCATCATTTTATATCTATATCAATATAAGTTTCCAAACACTCTTCCTCTCTTGCCCGAGGTTATCCTGATTCAAAATAAGTTCATTACCTTTAGAAAAACCAATTTTATAATGTTAATATGGCTAAAAAACCTCCATAAGATCCCCAGACCCAAAGACACACCAGGCACTATTAGTTGCCTTAGACTGTACAAAAAACTCTATGGTTAAACTTTTGTAGTCTGAAAAAGGTCCCCCTGAATATCATTTTCTATGAGATGTATTTCAACCAAATGTAAATTTTCAATTGATCACTGAAACTAAGATGCCTTCAAATAAAAGTAATTTTACATCAAATTGCTTGATTTTATTAACCTACCACAGGACTTACTTCACCTTCCCCTTTTCATTCCTAAATCAAATTACCTATTCTGCTTAAGATTTTTCAATGGTTTCTCACCACATTTAAAATAAAACCAAAATTCTTATCATGGTACACAAAACCAATGTAGTACATGAAAATAAATGTAAAACCTTTAATAACAATAGCAAATCAAATCTAGGAAAGTGAAAGCAATATCTTCATCAATATAGTTTATCCCAGGAATGCAAGGTTGGTTTAATATGTGAAAATCAATGTCATTCAGTACATCAACAGATCAAAAATGAAAAATCATATGATCATTTTATTAGATGTAGGAAGAATATTTTTACTAAATTCAACATCTATTGATAAAAATCCTCAACAACCAGGAATAGAAAGGAACTTTCTCAAACTAATAAAGGGCATCTAAGAAAAACCTATAACATCAACTTAACGGTGAAGACTGAATACATTTCCCCTTAAGATAGAGAACAATGCAAGTATATCTGCTCTTACCAATTCTATTCAACATTGTACAGGAGGTCCTAGCTATTGCAGTAAGTCAAGAAAATCAAGGAATAAGGATCAGAAAGGAAGAAATAAAACTATTGGAAAATAATAAGATTGTCTATTCAGAAAATACTTAGGAAACTACAAAACAACTATTAGAACTAAATGATCAAGCAATGTTACAAGATATAAAGTTAACATGAAAATAAACTTACGTTTTTGCTTACTAGCAGTAAACAATTGGAAAACGGAATTTTTAAGAATTCTGTTTTATAATAGCACACTAAAAAAACACAAAAGATTCAGGAAAAAAACCTTTTTTTAGATATAAAAGGCCACTACACTGAATACTACAGAATACTGCTAAGAGAAATTAAAGAAGACAGTAGTAAGTGGCTAAGTAAACCATACTCAAGACCTGGAAAACTCAATGATGTTATTTAGGATGTTGCTTTTCCTCAGACTGATGTTTAGATTCATCATAAACCCCATCAAAATCCCAGCAAGATTTTTAGGTAGAAATTTCCAACTTCATTCTCAAATGTATATGGAAATGCAAAGGATCTAAAGTAGTCAAAAATGATGTTAAATATTGAACTATCTGATATCAAAATTTACCAAAAAGCTACTGATATCAAGACAATATGGTACTGGTGAAAGGATAGACATATAGACCAATGGAGCAGAATGGATTCAGAACTAGTCCCATGCATTTATGGTCAACTGATTGTCAACAAAGGTATCAACAAGGCAATTTAAAGCGGAAAGGAAAGCCTTTCCAAAAAAGGGTACTGGAGCAACTGAATTATCCAAATGGGGGGAAAAATGAACCTCAACCTTTACCTCACACAAGACACAAAAATTAGCTCAATGGATCATATACCAAAATGTAAAAACTAAAACTATAAAATTCCTAGGAGAAAACATAAGAAAAGCTTTGTGACCTGGTAGCAGCAATAATTTTTTTAGACATGGCAGAAGAAGCACCAACCAATCTACAAAAATTGAAAACTCTGAATGTTCAAAAGATAGCAGTAAAAAAACAAAAACATAAGCACAGTTGGCATACATAGATCCCAATACATATAAATGACAAAGGACTTGTATTAACACTATCTTTTACAACTCAATAATAAGAAAAACAACCCAATAAAACATGTGCAAAATATTTGAACAGACACTTGTATTAAGGACTCGTATTATGAAAGGACTTGTATTAACACTAGCTTTTACAACTCAATAAGAAGAAAAACAACCCAATAAAACATGTGCAAAATATTTGAACAGACACTTCACAAAAGATATATGAATGGCCAATAAGTACATGAAAAGATGTTCAACATTATTAATCATCAGAGAAATGCATATTAAAACCACAATAAGATACCACAACACGACCATTACAATAAATAGAATTAAAAAATACTGACAATATCAAGATTTGGTGAGGATGTGGGGCAACTGGAACTCTCATAACTGGTGGGAATGAAAATGGTATAGTCACTTTGGAAAACTGGTAGTTTCTTAAAAAGTTAAACACAGTTTCTTAAAAAGTTAAACATTCCTATCACATGACTCAGTTTTTCCACTTTTAGATATTTACCCAAGAGAAATGAAAACATACATCCACACTAATTCCTATACATGACAGCTTTGTAGTGGTTTTATAATAGCCCCAAACTGGAAACAACCCAAATGTTTGTCAGCAGGTGAATGGAAAAACACAATGTGGAATATCTATACAAGGACGACTACACTCAGCAGTAAAAGGAATAAACTATTCACACAATATGGATGAATTTCAAAATTTTGATTTTATGAAGTAAGCCAGACATAACAGAACATGTATTGTGTGATTCCATTTAGTTTAGATGCTAAAATGAATCTAAAATGATCAGATTATAGTATTTGGAGCTGGGAATGGACTACAAAAAGGCACAATCATATGGGGTAACAAGCTATGTGTCTTGATTGTGGTGATGGTTTTGTAGCTGTAAACAAGTGTTAGAACTCATCACATTTCATAATTTGTATAGAGGCCATTTACTGTTTAATTAATTCCTTAATGAAATTATTTAAAAAATTATAGATAGAAATAAAAATGTCAGTAAAAACACACTTTAATAACATAAAATAATAAAACTCATGATATGTAACAAGCTCTTTACCCTGAAAATAGAGACTACACTTTGGAACTTATGGAGCATTTACAAAAACTAAATATATGTTAGGCCACATAAAGTCCTCAAATGTTAGAAAGTAGAACTAGTACTAATTACTATTGGATCAAATATGATAAAACAATTTGGTCAAAATACAGTAAAACCAGAAAACTTTATTTTAAGCAACTCTTGTGTAAAAGGGAAAATTTTAAAAGTAGTTTATCTATAGAACAGCAATAACAAAAACATTAAACATCAGACTCAATAGAAGACAGCTGAAGCTATATTCAGAGGAAAATTCATAGCCCTTAATAATTAGTAAATAAAAGAGAATGAAATGAATAGGTTAAGCTTTCATTTCAGCAAGATAGTGAACAGAATTAACCTCAGAAAATTAGAAGGTAAGAATCTGTAAAGAAAAAAGCAGAAACCAGAGAATTAGAAAAGAGAAGAATGGTAACACTAATAGATAAATCCATAAGTTGGATTTTAAAAATAAAAAAGTTGATTAAAGAATAGCAACCTAATAAATAATTTAAAAAAGAAAAGTACACATAATAAGAAATTAAAATTGGAAACTACTATAGCTATAAAAGAAATAAAAAGAATTATAAGAGATTATTTTGCTCAGATTCACAGAAATAAATCTGAAACCTAAATGAAAAGGATAATATCTAGAAAAATTAAAATTTAGAAAATTTAACCCAAAACAGAAACTGTAGAGAAGCCATTTAACAGAGAGGGCATTGAGAAAGTTATCAAAGCTCACTTCCCTACAGAGGCCCCAGTCCAGGCTTTATCTCTCACACTCTTATTCTCATTCATTCATGTTAACATCTCTAAATCACTTTTTTTCTTAGCCTGTCTCCCTCCAATGGCATGTTGCATTTCTTCACTTGGAAATATCCCTAGCTCATAAAAATAAGTCTCTTATGTCCCAAGCCAAATTCAACTTTTCCCCTCCCAACCTTTTCTTCTGACTTGTTTCTATTAAATGGTATCACCTTCTAGTTACTCACACTTGAAAATAACAACTGCAAATGCTTTCTTTTTTCATTGATGGTTTATAAACCTCTGAATAATCCCAAGAATTTAGCGGAATGATTTCTCAAAGTAGAAACTCAGTGAATCTTGGTAAAATACTGTATAAATAAGTGAATTGGTCTTTCAAGCTAAAAGGAATGAGTGAGTGAAAAGGAAAAAATAGGCATTGTTTTGTCTGGATGTTTTTAATGTGATGGAGCAGCTTGTGCAAAACAAAAGCAAGGACAAGAAGACACTGACATTTGGACCCAGAGAACAGGAATAGGTTATCCAAGAAGATAACCTTAACGTGTGAAAGAACATATACAGGAGAATAAGTTGGGGAGGTCATGTAAGGGCACCTCAGTGTTTCCTCCCAGGCCTAGAGCCTTTAAGAAAAGCGACCCAGGAAACCTCAGTTACGAGCTGGAATCTGTCAGAATGGCTGAGCTTTTCCTTACAATGGCCTCCACCTCCCTAGTTCTCTCTCACTCACCATAGCATTTGCCTCTTGACCCCTCTTTCTTCACCATCCAAGGCTCCTTTCCTTGCTCCAGTAATGAGATCACATCTGGCTTAGAAACTGAAACTCCTGCTTTTAAGAAATAAAAGGGGAGTTAGCCAGGCCCATCAATCAGATTGAGCTCCCTGGTTACCAGAAAAGTAGGGGCATCACAGGTGGGAGCTGAAGAAGAGGAAGTGTGCTGAAGAACGAGGAAGAGGAAGCTGCAGGAATAATTTAATGAAGCTACCAGTTCTACAAAACTCAGCCTATTTGAGGGTTAGCACAAAAGAGAGAAACTGAATGAAGTACATCAGAGGCTTCCCAAATATCACATTGGAAAGCAGCCCTAAGAGCAGGTTCTGGCCTACAGGGAGCCCTCCTTACCCAGTGACACCAGGTTCCTGTAGTTCTCTAGCATCACATGCCTGTACAGGTCCCTCTGGGCAGGGTTCAGCCGTGCCCACTCCTCCTGAGAGAAATCCACGGCCACATCCCCAAATGTCACCAAATCCTGAAAGGACATAAACATATTCTTGTTTAACTAGTGGTATTACCCTCACATGGGCATAGTTTGAAGAGTTAAATCATTTATACTTCTGGAGAGGAACATTGCATATAGCAAAATTTTCTGGCAGTATCTTAGGTTCTGTGCAACACATGTGGAGTAATTGCTGGACAACTTCTGTCATTAGTCTTGATGATGCCATGATGTGCACAATTTCCGAGAGTCCCTATGGAGAAAAGATAACATACCACAAAATGGGCAATAACGATACTGTAAACAATCAAGTGTAAGTAGTAGCTTATTCATACTGAATGCTAAAACATTTCTCAATCTGGAGAATCAGGATAGACTGGGCCAGTGAAGGCAAGCTTCAAGGAGGAGCAAGGACAGGAGTTAAGCCTTCCAAGACGTATGTGGTCTAAACCAGCAATTTTCCAATGAAATCTAGAATGCTCCAGATTTATTGATAGAATACTTATAAAATTGATCTTCTATAGTTAAATATATGTGTAATAAAAATAGCAGACAAATTTTATAGTGATTTTGCAAAACTACACCTTAAGCAAATGTATGCCATAACAGAGAACCTCAGGGGCAGCAAAGGATTACCTGACAGCTCCTGAGAACCCCATTAAGTTTCAAAGACAGCTGGTAACTTATGCTACCTAAGAGACAAAATAATAGTCATTTTAAGCACTATTGATGAAATTAAATAGTGACTATTTCCAATGTGATCATGAAGTATATCAAAAAATACCTACAGCTCTCACTGGAGGAACATACGCAATTGTGCGTATCTAATGAGTGAGAATGTTTTTTAAATGTTACAGTACAGCTCTCCCAATACTACTACCATTTGTTGAATTAAGGGTCCTTGTAATATGGAAAAAGACCTAGTTTGCTCCCTAAAAACTAAAAATGGGTATTCCTCCAAACGAGATGATTCTGCTCCAGACTTAGCAAGGTCTGTTGCATGGTCTGGCATATGCTTCTCAGGTTTGGCATGTCCCAGAGGAATGCCACTTAAGCTGTGCTGACAGACAGATGGCACTCAGTGGTACCCACCCGAACAGCTCAACGGACTTGTCAGATATTGAAATAGCGCCATACAAGTTGGTAAACAGCTGTTGCCCTGAGCCCTGCCAGTGACCATCCCAGATACCCGCTTAGTCCAGCATGGCAGCAGCCTCCAGGACCCAACCTGGAGGAAGTTCTGGTGTGTCTCCTGGCCTGAGGAGCTGTCAAATACGAACATCACTCTTGTTCCTACTGTGACTCTGTAGAGCAGGGCTCCTACTGGAGATGTATTTAAGCACATTGATGATTTTTCACAAAAACATTTTTAATGGAAACAATAAGTCAATGTATGACTCACTAGTGCCTATGTGATGGACAAAAATGTTAAGTAGGCTATAAAGGAAGCAAAAGTATGACTCCAAGAGGAATCAGTTACACACATCAGCTTCCACCTCACATGCTTCCCGTCTCTGAAACACTTTGGAGTAAAAGCTTCAAGGAAGAAAGGGAACGTGAAGTCAGGTGTGAAAGGATGAATGTTGACCTACACAGGCTGGGCACTGTAAGTCATAAACTCTATTAAAACTCAGACTTTTGATAATGTTTTGTACAAAAAGAATGTTCCACACATAATGTCTTCTGTAGACAGGTAAGGCAGGTTTTGCTAGATAAAGTTCTTAAAAGACATTTTTTAGCTGCATTCACAAATTAATGGATTCCAGGTTTCGACTGTCTGACATTGTTTTCTCAGCCAATGAGACTTGAATACCTTTCAACTATTTTTATATTTTGATGTGCTAAAACAAATTTCATACAATTTTGTCATCATTAAGGAAAATTATAAAATAATATTCAGTATTTCTACCCTCAGTGAATTTTCCCCCCCTTTTTAAGTTAAAGAATTAGGTCTTCCACCCACCACACCTACCCACCATGTCGCCCTACCTCCTAAGACCAATCGAAATTTACAATTAGAATATATTTGTTCAAATGTTTCCTTATACAGACAAGTCTATGATTATCTATGCATATTTAATTACTTATAACATCACCTTTGTTGGATGGATAATATTACATGGTATAAACATGCCACATCATATTTTCATCATATATGAATCTCAATTTTTCCACTATAATGATGCAAAGGCCTGTAATTATTTTCTTAAATTTCTAGAAGTTTTTCTCTCCATGTAGACTAGAATTTCCCAGACTTACTTAACCTCAGAAAAAATGTTCAATTACACTATTTTGATCCAGCAAGAATAGGAGCGAATGAAAAATAATTCCGGGTGAGAATAAAGTGTTGACCTGCACGCAAAGAAATACTAACGGGTTTTTCAGGTAGAAGAAAAATGGAAGGAAATGGAAGCACGGAAACACAGGAAGAAATTAGGAGTCCCAAGACAGTAACTATAAACCATACATAATATCTACTACTAATATCTTAGAGTTAAACCACGATAGTGGTCTTAACTTGTTGAGAGTACTAACTCAATTGGTGACAGTACTAACTATAAGAGGAAGATTACAGAAGGAAGAAAGAGTATTACTACATAATGAGCAATGGATACATATTATCCTAAAAGAATAATAAAAATAATGTATAGTTAACAAGATAATAATGAAAAAACACCTGATTTATCCAAAAGAAGGCCAAAAAGGAGAAATACAGGAACAAAGAACAGATGGGATATGTAGAAAATAAACTGCAGTATGGTAGGCTTAAACACAAATATATCAGTAATTACATTAAATGAAAATGTACTAAATACTAATTAAGAGACTAAGCTTATCAGACTGGATTTTCAAAACCAACCTACATTTTGAGGGGAAACACAGGGGATCGTGAGAGGCACACAGGGCCACTTGAGTGCCCAATGAGCACAGGGTGAAGAAAACAAAACAAAACAAAAAATCCCAACTATATACTGTTTATAGGAGGATAAGTTAAAGATAAAATCTTTAGAGGCAGAGGTTCTCAAAAAGTGTGTGTTAAAGTCATCCTGGGACTCAATAAAAATGTGGTTTCCTAGACCTCACCACCAGAGACCGTGATTCAGGAGGTCTGGGGTAGGGTCCTGGAAGCAGCATTTGGGCTGATGGGCTCTATCTATTCTACAAATCACACCCTCTGCCTTCCCCTTCTTCCACTGACAATTCAGTGTGGCAGGAGAGGAGTGGTAGATGGCTCTCGCCTCCCTTTGCCTCCATTCCTTTGTTCATTCATATATTTGGCAAATATTTACTGAATGCCTAGTACTACACTGTTGGGAATACAGAAGTGGACAAAATATAGTCCCCACCCCTTTCTCCTTTTAACAGAGGAGAAAGACATTAAATATGAGGTCATACAATGCCAAGTAGTGTTAAACATTATGACAAAGAAACAAGGTAACGTGATTGAGAGTGACAGGGGTATTTATTTTAGGTAAGACAGATGATCATGATAAACCTAAATAAAGAAAGTTTGAACAACAATCTCAATATAAGTGAGACAGCAAGCTACACCAATATCCAGGGGTAGAGAAGTACAGAAAAGGGAGGAGCAAACGCAAAGATTCACAGACTGGAAAGAACTTTGTAAGTTTGAGGAACAGCAAGGGGACAAGTGTGAGTGAAGCAGAGAAATATAAAGACTTATAGAAAGTGAGGTCTGGGGTAGCCAAGAGCAGGCTTATGTAGGGCCTTAGAGGCCATGATAAGGACACGGGATTGCATTCCAAGTCAGATGGGAAGCCAATGAAGCTTCTAGGCAAAGGTCACAGTGTCCATCATTTTCTACCACCTTCTTCAAATCATCACTCACCATCGTCTATATTACTGACTGTCAACATATAATACAACTTCCTACAACTGACACAGTCACTAACTAGTGACTATGTCATGTTCCTTTTTTGGCCTCTTGTTCCTCATCTGTAAAATGAGAGGTTGGGAAAAGATCATCTACAGTTTTCTTCCTGGTTTTATCATTTTGTAAGCCTAGATCCAAAAGAAGGCCAAAATACACTAGCTACTGACCACATGTGGCTATTCAAATTTAAATCAGTTAACATTAAAATCCAGTTCCTCAGTCACACTAGTATAGGCAAGTGTTCCACAGCCACGTGTGGATAGTAGCTATTGTACTGGAAAGTGCAGATATAGAATATTTCTATCAACTATCACAGGAAGTTCTATTGGATAGTGCTGTTCTAGTTGATTTCTGCTTCTGGCTCATCTTCCTCTTTACAACCATTCTCTATTTTCATCCGACGGTTTGTATGGTTTTATTTTTTATATTTAACCTACAGAACGTATTTAACCTTAACATGTAAGGAAGACATTTTTTTCTAAAAAATCTATCCCTCCTCTACTGATTTAAAATGACATCATTATCATATAATAAACTAAATTCCATGAAGACCAAGATAGTCTATTTTTATTTACCTCAGTATTGCCAGCACTTAGCATACAGTAACTCTTTAGGAACCGTACATTTAATGAATGAGTAAATATTTTCCATTCTTGTTTCAACTTGTATTTGCTTCTGGATATTATATGCCGATCTTTTAATTTGTTTCTTCTGGCTTCCATTCCACACTATTTACTGTTTTCCTATGTAGCCATTTTAATGTATACTCCTTTCAGTTATTCAAGTACTCCTCCTATTTTTCTTTTTCAAAAAATTTCCTGTTATTTTTCCATATTAATCCCACTAATCTTAACTGGATGACCCAGAATATACTAGCTGTAGCCTACTACTTACTCAAGACATTCCTAAAACAGAACCTCATTACACTCATGGAATCCTACTTCTCAAAGCCTGAAAACATCCTTGCCCCAGCTAACCCACAGTTTAATACTTAAGACCCACACATCCCACTCCTCAAAGTCACCTTGAGCAGGAGACCTTGTCATGTACAATGACTGAGATTGCCCAACAGCCCTCATTTTGCCTTCCTCTCGAACCCAGGTCTGTGGAAAAGCTCTAAGCTAGTGGTCACATTTGAACATACACTTGACCTCAGAGAATCCCTACGATGAAGGCTCTCACATCCTACCCAGAAGTGCATTTCTGCCTCTTGATAGCTCCTAATAGAACACCTAACCCATAGGAGGCGCTAAACTATTTCTTGAATGAACATGAAAATGCTGGCTGAGGAAAAAAAGATGCTCACTGGGCTTTTGGGGACCTCCTTTTACTGAACTGGAGAACATGAGAACGAGGTCACTAATGAACGGGACTTTGTTAGGCTGGGGAGTTTCAGAAGAAAAGCAAAACCTTTATAGAAAACCTGAAAATTAAGGCATTCCAGGGAGGAGAGAAAAAAATGCTTCCTTACCTCAGACATGGCTTAAGGAATTTAAGAATTGATGACAGCTCTTCTGTCTGCCTCCTTCAGGCTCCTCTCTGGGAGAAGGGCAGTGTCTGGAGAAAATAGAGCTGGAGAGGAGAAAGAAACCCTAAAATGTCAGCTCAGCCCCTGCATCACCAGCCTGGAAAACCTCCTATCCTTCTCTTGATGTTGAAAAGAAATATTTCCCCTTTCTACAAAGAGATAAGCTACAAAGTGAATGCCTCAGAGAAAACCTCTTTACACAGAGTAGGCATCAGAGGGGTCATGTGGTTTGGAGGACACCCTGCTTCTGGTCCTGGCGTATGACTAACTGCACCTAAAGACAAATCTCTTTTATGAGCAATTCCCTCATAAGAGACTGAGGAACGGGGAACTATGCATGAACAGTCACTGAAACTCCTAATCAAAGAGTGACTTCCCACTAAACTTCACAGCCTTGGAAAGTAAAGCAATTATCTCAGAAGCAGCGACTTAGTGGTAAGGGCTACTAGGTTTGGGGATCAAAATGCCTGCGCTCAAACACCCGATCCACCACTCATTAACTCTGTATCCTCCCTCCAGTTATGGAACCACTTGCAACCTCAGCTTCCTCATTGGTAAACGGTACCCACCCCCTATCAACTGCTGAGACTATCATAACATGAGCCACATAAAGCACTGAGCACAGTGCCTGGACATCCTCATGATAAATAAATCTCATTCAGCCATTTATTTTCAGAAATAGCACACAGTAGATTTCTTCTTTTAACTCTTCCATCACTCACTAGGAGAGGGGCTGGGAGGGGGATGGAAAGATCTGCACTGGAGATGGTGAAGGTCCTGCTGCCCTGTCTTCTGCTATCCAGGCCTGAGGCTGGGGCTCCTCTGTCTCTTCCTCTCCAGCTCTGCCCCCTCACTTGCTCCCTCACTTCTCTGCTTAATCTCTATCTCTTCCCCTGCATCTTGGTCTTTCCCTCCCAACACGGTCACCAAACCCTGGAGCACACTGGCCTCCCTAAGCACCTGACGGCCTCACCTCGCACCAACGCACCAGTCTCTCCTGCCGGCAACTCCCCTGGCAGCCTGTGGACACGTCCCGGAGCTGTAGACTGCCCTCCGTTCACAGTGGGTCACACAAGGCCACTCTGGGTCCAATGTCACACTAACATTGTGTTAGTGTCTAACATTGTCTCATGCAGCCCTAAGGTCACACAATCTTACGCACATGACCACACAGTCACACAGTTGCACGCTCACTGTCGCAGACATGATCACATACGTTCTCACGTAGTCACACACATGGCCAAACTGTTCACACGTGGTCTCACAGTGCCACACACATTGTCAATCACACGGCCTCACGGTGACACAGTCTCACACACATGGTGACACCGTCTTACACTGTTACGCTCAATCGCACATGGGCCCACTTTGTTCACACGCGCGGTGACACGGTCTCACACACGATGACAGGCCACCTCACACGCCGGCCCAGGCGCCCACCCGATCTAGAAGTCTCATCACCTCCTCCCAGCGGGTCGGTACCTCCCTCAGTGCGGTCGGTCGGCGGAGGCCGGAAGCCCAGCGCCCCCGCGGGCCGGGGCGGGGACTCGATCTAGGGTCTGACCCGGGGATTCACAAAGGGGCCGCCGCGCTCGGGCGGGCAGCGGGCATCGGCCGCAGTGCCCGCCGGGAAATGGAGTCCGAGGCCCGGCGCGGCGCATCCTGGGACTGCTGGCCAAGCTCGCCTGGGTGGTTTCGGCCGCGTCCCTCTCGAGTGGTCTTTGCCGCGGTACCGAATTCCCCTGGCCTTCCGACCTAGAACTGGGATCGCTCTGCCCTCTCAGGCCGGCCGACCCTCGACTGCCCTACCGAGTCTCGCTCAGGCCTAGGCGCGGGTGGAGGGGGGAGGGCTCAGATGGCGATGCGCACGCGCAGCGGGTGGGCCCGCGCTTTTGGTCGCCTTAGGGATTCAGTAGCCGCGCGGGCAGGACAAGCCGATCAGGGCCAGAAGGAGAATGACCCGGGGAGCATGCTGGACTGGTTAGGAGCTTAGGTTCTTTCTCTTCCCTGGCTTATTAACTATTTATTGAGCGCCTACTGTGTGCCAAGCACCGTTGCGGGCGCTGGGAACACAACCGTGAACACTCAGAAATACCCACCTGCAGGTACCTGACATTCTAATGCCGGAGAAATTCAATAGTAAAGAAAAAAAACTACTAATGCATATTTGGAAGTGATACGTGTATAAAGAAAAACAGCAGTTTATAGATCAGTCTTTCAGTTCTTCAGTCTTTCAGTTCCCATTGAACTTCTTTGAAAATATTTTATAAACTCCTATCTCTAGCCCTATCTCCAAGTCATGTCTGAACTTTTCCAAAATTCTGTTGTATGCTTCAGTGCTTCAAGGTAACTTGTCTCACCAAAGTCACCAATGACTAAAAGCATTGCATGAGATGGGAATTTTTATATTGAGGAAATAAAAAATACAAATATATTCACAAAGATATTAACTGAAGCACTGTTTATAGTAATAAAGTGTTGATATAAACAATGGCTACAAGTACAATGATAAAACAACAGTATTCTATCGGTTTGAAAACTGTACAGCTTATAAAAGAATATGATGAAAAGCCATGTGTGAAAATGCTTTTTTTTTTAAGAACAAAGCTGTTATAATTGCACTAAAACTGCAATATTGGAAAACTGTTCCTATGTGAAAAAGGTGACCACAATCCACAAAATTGTAGTTCGTTTTGTATTTGTTGAATTTCTGATTGTCTTTCCCTTGTTTTTTCAAACTATATACACAAACACTATAAGCTAAGACCTTAGTAACCGGCCAGGTTTTTTGCAGCCTTTTTCACATTTCATAAATGAAGATTGGGCATTTTTAGCCTGAAGATTTGTGGTAACATTTTTCATTTTCAGCCATTATCTTTTAAGCTTATTCTGTTGGCAGAACCCTCTACAAGGCTTGGCAATAGTCACTAAGTAAATCAAAATTTACTTTGATTTGCATAAAACCATTTAACCGATTCAAAAGAGCACTCAGCAAACAGAAGTCTGCCCAGCATATCTAAATTTATTGTAATAATCTAATTACTTAATCCTGAGTAGTAAACAAAGACAGGACCTTTTTATTTTGCCCTCAGTAGTCACAATGAAGATGAAATGTTTTTTTCATGTGTTAGTAGTATTGCAAATTTAAGTCTGTAATCTATTGAGTTAATTTTTGTAAGAAGCGTAAGGTCAAAGTTCTCTTGGAGGGGTGATAGGAATGTCTAATGGCTTCAGCACTGTTTGTTGAAAAGGATATTCTTCCTCCATTAAATTGCCTTTGAACCTTTGTCAAAAATTAGTTCAGATATCTGACAAGAACTTGTATCCAAAATATGTAAAGAAAACTTACAAGTGGCTAAGAAAACTGGGCAAAAGATTTGAATAGACATTTCTCCAAAGATACACAAAAAGGTGCTCAATGTCATCAGTCCTCAAAGACTCTACCCATCTGATGCAAATATTTCCTAATTTGAAATTCTAGCCCAGACTTTGCCCCTAAAATGACCTCCATATTTCTACTCATACGTCTAACAGACATTTCAAATCAAACATCCAATCTTACCTCCACAAATGTTCTCCTCTCTCAGTCTTCCTACGCCAATAAACGTTATTCCAGTTATTTGGCTCAAAATCCCCTGGAGTTATCTTTGATGACTCCTCTTTCTCTTGCTACTTCAGCCAGTAAAGCAGATCCTATCAGCCCCACCTTTAAAATATCTATAAAGAATCCAATCCCTTCTCTTCTCCTGCTCTGGTACCATCCTATTCCTAGATTTGGCCTGAGACGGACATTCAGTGACAGAGGGAGAGGCTTGACTCAGAGCCAAAGTCACGTCTGATAAATGCAGTTGAGTTCCACGAGTCAGGACAAAAAGAAAATGCAGCCCAGTTTATCTGCCTGAGATATGAGTCTGGTGGGGTCATACTGCTTGGTTGACCATAAATGACCCGTTGTCCTTACTCAGGGACCCAAGGTTCCTCGCCTCATTACAGCTTTGTTGTCCGGCTCAGATTTGTTCCCAGTTAGCTTATCCAGCTGCCTGACACTCAGCCTCAGGAAGCCCAGCCAACTCACCCTGTGGGAGTGACCAGAAGGCCTGATATTAATACCATCCTCTGTAGTCATTTCTTGGAAGTGTCCTGCCCAGCACAAGCCTGCCACGGCTTCAGTGACCTTCTTTCTCCTCTGGGCACCTTTGTACGCTATCTCCTCCAGGTCCTAGCCTAGAGTCCAGACTCTCTGTTTCCATGAGGCCTCATGGCCTCTGTGATGTCATGAAGCAAATGTCATCTGTCTCTGAGGACGCTTTCTCCAAGGTTCCACACTGGTTCATCCAC
This sequence comes from Pteropus medius, assembly GCF_902729225.1. Taxonomy (NCBI): domain Eukaryota; kingdom Metazoa; phylum Chordata; class Mammalia; order Chiroptera; family Pteropodidae; genus Pteropus; species Pteropus medius. Next base: position 776,598 of record NW_024349142.1, on the reverse strand, counting down.
CACTCAGATCGAAGTAGCATTTCCTCCACCCACGGGTACTGAGGTCTTGTTTGGTGGAAATACCAACTCCTCTTCCACACTCTGCCCCACAAATTCCAGTCACTTCAGTCTCCCCAAACTGTGCTGTTAGTGCCGACTTAGCAAACTGGTGCTCTGCCTCCCCGTTCCTTCTCTGCTGAGGTCTAGAATATGCCTTCAGACAGGAAGCCACCGCAACTGCAGAATCTCATTTATTTCCCTTCTCTCCAGGATCAAAGTCTTACAATACTAGTTGGCCAATGTCTGAAAGGACTGGTTTCTTAAAGGTATCTAGTTTTTTTGTTTCAAGTGGGATGGCAAGTTTAGTACAGTTACATCATTATAGCTTGAAGCAGGAATCCTCCCTGATGTTTTCTGAACATTTCTCTACTTTTTGGCTCAAGAATTTAATATTCAACTTGTCTGTTTCCAAAGGGAACTCTGGGCCTGGCTCCAGGACAAACTGTACCACCTTGGACGGGAATGGTTTCCTCATTCAGAGACCAGGTGTAACAGGGCCTGACCTACATCCAGGGCATCAGAGCCCTGACCATACGTGACCATCTGCCTCAGGATGTGGGACGACTAGCCTTCTCACTCTTTCACGCAGCGAAGGTGAACGACCTGTGGCTGGAGAACTTGGCCGAGAGATATCACCCCATAACAGGAAACTCCTTGACATCTCCTTAAACACATTCCGCGCCGCCCCGCCTCCCCGATTTTGCATTCTCCTTCAGAATCTACATTTATTTCAACATAGATATAATATTTACAATTAGTCACCAGATACATTCTTGGTATTTTTACTCCCTCCAAAACTTCTGGTAAAATAAACAGCTCTGTGGAAATGCTCGTTTAATAGATGAGAACATTCTTCACACAGTCGCACACAACCGTTGAACAGTCCCAGTCACACACTCAAGACCAAGACAACAGTAAACACGACATACACCGTCACAAGAACCACAGCACACAGGATCACGGCCACTCACACAATCAACCGCAATCAGAGGACCGCACGTAGACAGCACACCCACAAAAAGACCTTCACGCTACGTCCGGGTCCGGCCCACTCCTGAACACTGCGACTTATGACTCGGCCTTATGACTCGGCTACGGCCGTTAAGCCTAGAAACTACGTTTCTCAGAAAAGACTGCAGCGCTGGCTCAATCACGACGCAACATCGGCGCGGCTTTGTGCGTCTGCGCCATCTTCTGGCTCCAGGCGGTAAGTCCGCCGATACCGAGGAAGGAGCGCACCGGGGTCTGCGGGGGTCGCGGCCGCAGTGGCACCTGGAAGCGAAGAGCCAGCAGGTAAGGAGTTCTTGAGCTTGCCGGGTACTCCAGGGTTCCTGTGAGAGCGGGCGCTGCGACTGGGCGCGTCTCGGGTCTAGGAGGTACCAGAACGTCTCACCCCAGCATCCGTCTGCGGCTTCCCGGGCTCTGGACTACATTTCCCGTCGGCCCCCGCGGCGCACGCCTTGCTGGCGCCCTCTTTCTGCTCGCTTCGTAGCCCCCGTCCATGGATCCCTTAGGTGGGTGTTCAGGGGTCCAGACCGCCTAAAAATGCTTGCGGTGCTTTGCAGTCATTCTTACGCGTGCCCTTGTTTTTTGTTTGTTTGTTTTAATCTGGGTAGAAATCTTGTTTCATGAGATTCACAAAGAGTTGGAAGACCCGCAAAGTTTTAGAACCAGTAGTTCAGAGGTGGACTTATACTAGGGAACATTTTAGATAATTTTGTTCAAAATTTGTGTCCAATGGGGAAATGGTTGAGTAAGTCACGGTCCACTCATTTAATAAAATACTACACAGCTATTACAGATAATCCTTAAACAATGGTCATAGTAAGAAAAATTAAGGAACATTCATAATGATCTCATTTACACATCACTTAATTATCTGTAATCTGGTAGTCACTGCCCTAAACTCCTTTATAAACAACTCAGGAAATGATTAAATAACATCACTCTTAATACTTGGATGTTTTCTATTCCAGTTTTGGTCTATGGGCATAGGTTGTGTTTGTTTGAGGCTATGTGTCAATAGGTGGGTGGGTTTGACCTGTTTTGCTGAATGTTCCGAGTAAAAAGAATGTCCAGTTGTGAATGTCTTTCATTGTCAGTTAATATTGTCCCATATCATTTTTGATAGTTGATTGGCGTCTGTCACTTGGCTGCACCAGAATTGAATTGCTCACTAGTCTACTTGCGGACTGTTACATACTAATATTCGGTTTTGTTTTCCAGCAAATATTGTTGTGCATGCAGCTTTGCACAAAGGTATTTCTCTGTTCAGGGGCATATTTATGTGCTGATAATGGAGCACAGTACCTGCTCCATCTAATTTGTCCCCTGCAACCACACCCCATCTGTTGACTCAAGACAGGGTCCACACAGTGTTGCCCACCAGGCCTTAGGTAGGCCCCTGGGGCTCTTTGTGAATATGAAAGTAGGGGAAAGTTCCAGAGATTTTTGAAGGTGTTATGTTGCGGGCATGAGAGAGTTAAATGGTCTGGTTCTGGGAAGGCTTCATTGTGTGCTGGGCTGATGTAGATCAGGCTTTCTGTGCTTCCAGGCCTGAGGACAGCCTTCCTTGTCCTTGGGGCACCATTTTAGTCTCATTCGTTGAACCAGGTGTGAGCATCCCCATCTTAGATTTGCACCAGTAACGAGATAAAATTTTCTGGGTATTTAGGGGAAATGGGAGAGAAGGAGCCCCTGGTTTCCTTCCAGTAGCTAAAGCTGGGTTTTCTGGAGTTGAGTGATGACCACAATTTGTCCCAGCTCTCTTCGGTTTAGGTGGTAGGTGGGGGTCAAGGGGATGGGGACTTGTAGCATGGCATTCTGGGAGCTGTGAGGCAAGCCCCGCCTCTCATATTTGTTCTTTCCTCCCCCAGCTCTGCCACCTCAGGACTCCACCCTTACCCAAGAGAGGAGCCAGGAGAAGGACGGATCAGCCCATGAAATTCTGAAAGTCATGTCCCTCGTGAGTTAAAATCATGTAAATACTTGCTTTCCTTATCCTGAAGCTTCCCACCTGGTTTCCATCCAAAAATCTGGTTCTCAGAGGTTCCCATTTTGGGGAATGAAAGGACCAGGCAGCCAGTATCTTCTTCTATTACTCTCTCCTATTGAAAATTGTTGCTTTGGTTTTTTCTTTTTTAATTCCATAAAAGTAGAAATTTTAGCTCTTACGTTGAGAAGTTAGTATACGCCAAGGACACAGTAGGCAGCATGCTTTATTACACTGTCACAATTGGGGAAACTCCATTTAGTTGGATTTTAGTTTTCATCCCACCTCTGTACAAGAGCTTGGTTTGTAAAAAAAGAACTTTTAGGAACATCTGAACATTCTATTTTATTCATGACACAGACCCCAGCCCCAACATTCTTTTTACCCAGAATGTCCCATTCCTGCCAAAGCCACCTCCACCTCCTCTCATCCCACCGAGACATGTTTCCTTGATGTCTACATGTAACATACCCACCTGTTGTTCCAGGGATCAGACTTGTTCAGGGACGTGGCTGTAGTCTTCTCCCAAGAAGAGTGGGATCGGCTGGCACCTGCTCAGAGGGACCTGTACAGGGACGTCATGTTGGAGACCTACAGCAACCTGGTCTCTCTGGGTGAGGTGGCCGGCTCTGTTAGTTTGGAGGTTACCTTTGGGCATATCTGTTCCTTCTCTGTCAATTTCGGGGTACCCTTGAGTGGTTAAAGGGCAGGTCCATTGGCTGAAGTTACATCTTTCCCAGCTGTTAGGTGGCAGCCACATCTTCCCCTGGCCCTTCGCACAGCTGACTCCTCTTTGATGACCAGGCCCTGGATCTGAATTCTGGGGTCCACAGCATAACTGGATGGCATATTTCTTCTCGCATCCAGATCTTGCCATTTGCAAACCCGATGTGATCGCCTTCCTGGAGCAAGGCAGAGAGCCCTGGGTGGTGGAGGAGGCAGCATTCGGAGGCTTGTGCCCAGGTGAGTGGGGCCTTTGCGGGAAGAGAGAAGCCACCACAGATAACCGTCCAGCTGCTTGGCAGGAAGCAAGCCCTTTGAGGTAGAAATTTTTCCCTCCAAATTGCTATACTCCACGATCAGGCTCAGTCATTACCCTCTGTGGCTTGTCAACACAGTTGACAAAAGTGGTTTCCTTTCTGAAGCATTTCTGTCTGAGTCATCACTATGTCTTGTTAAGTAGGTATTAATCAAACTTGAAGTTTCATAATTTAGGATGCTTTTGGCTGGAAGTTTACAAAATATTCAACTGAAATCAACTTCAGCAATAAAGGTTTATTTTTCTTACATAAAAAGGTATTGAAGAGTGTTTCAGAATGGGCCTCGTAGCTATCTCGTCAGGGCTTTGGATCAGCTTCTGTGAGGTCCTGTTTTCTCTTCTTGGTTCCAAGGTGGCTGCAGCACTTCCTGGCCGCATGTTATCCAAAAAAAAAAAAAAAAAAAAAAAGTTTTAAAGCAGGAGAGGGGAGTCTTTCTAATTCACCTGCCTCTTCCGAATGAGGAAAGTCTTTCCTCAAAGCCTACAGGTCCCTGGAACATATTGGCCATCCTGAACTGCAAAGGTGGCTGAAAATGAGCATCTGACATCTTCTGATTCCAAAGCAAGACATGGATGCTGCCCAAAGGAAAGGGAACTGTATAAGGCTGGTAGGTAGGCAACCAACCCCTTCCACCTGCAACAGAAGTTATAAAAGATAACCCAAAACAATTAACGTGAAAATTAAGAAACCATCTCCTAAATTTAGTTTATTCTTGGAACAGGAAGAAGTAAAAACAGATTATTGTAAGATAACCACTTTCTATTTCATCATTTTGTATTAATTTATTTCATCATCTGGGTGTTTGGTACTCTTTTTGGCTTCTTGAATAGCACATTTAGTATATTTGAGTATAACCTTTCAGGTTTTCATGTTGTGCATGCACTTAAAGGCCATAAAAATTCCTCCAAGTATCACTAACCATATCCCACATCTGTTAGCATGTAGAACTCTCATTGTCCTTCTTTTCTATACCATTAATTGCAAGATTTATTTCCTTGTTAGCCCAAGAGTAACATGGTTTTTCTCTTTTTACTTCCCCCAAAATGAAAACTTCTGGCTAGTGTTAAAATTACACAGTGGTTAGGAAAGGTGAATCAGGAATGCATTAGAGACAATTTTTTCCAAGATTCCCTTGCTTCTTTGGTATAGTCTCAACAATTGATAACCATAGGATTTTGCTCAGTGTGAACTGTCTGACTCAAGGGAGAGCTCTGAATGAAGGCATCTGCACTTGTGTTCCATTCTTCAGGTCTTCATCCAAGATGGAAGAAGTAAGCTGGGACCAGCTGAAGCCAGTGGGCTTTCCCCATTGCTTCCATTCAGGTGACTGCTTGCTAACATGAATTCTCTGATGAGCAGCAAGGGATACGTGCTGATGGAAGGCTTGTCTACGTTTACTATATTCACCTGCATTTCTCTATTTGGCATTCTCTGATGTTGAATAGCAGTTGAATCCTGACTCATCGTCCTCCCACCCTCTTGACGGCCATAGGGCTGTTCCTCAGTATGGATGACCTGATGGTGGATGAGCTGTGAGCAGTGACCAAAGGCCTTCCCACATGCCTTATGTTCGTAAGGCTTCTCACCTGTATGGATTCTGTAATGCACCGTCAGATGGGAGACCCATTTGAAAGCCTGCCACACACCTTACACTGGTAAGGTTTCTCCCCTGTGTGAATTCTCTGGTGCTGCTTAAGCTGTGAGCTGACCCTAAAAGACCTCCCACACGTCTTGCATTCATATGGCTTTTCGCCAGTGTGAATTCTCTGATGTCGGATAAGAGTTGAGCCTTGATTAAAGGCCTTCCCACAGTCCTTACATTCATAGAGCTTCTTGCCAGTATGAATCGTCTGATGCTGAATCAACTGAGACCGATAACTGAAAGCCTTCCCACACTCCTTGCAGGTATAGGGTTTCTCACCTGTGTGAATCCTGTAATGTACTTTAAGGTGAGAGATGCGATTGAAGGCCTTCCCGCACTCCTTACACTGATAGGGTTTCTCTCCAGTATGAATTCGTTGATGTTCAATCAACTGCGAGCTCCGACTAAAGGCCTTTGCACAATCCTTACATTCATAAGGTTTCTCGCCAGTATGGACCCTTTGGTGTTGTATGAAATTAGAACCCGAATTGAAGGCCTTTCCGCACTCCCTACACTGATAGGGTTTCTTGCCAGAGTGAATATTCTCATGTTGAATTAGCCGGGAGCCGTATTTAAAGGCCTTCCCACAGTCTTTACATTTATAGGGTTTTTCATGAGTGTGAATTCCTTGGTGATTAATGAGGAAGTCATCCGGCCAGAAGTCTCCATATTCATTGTATCCATAGGGTTTGTCTGCAGTCTGGTTCTTGTGATAAAAAGTAAGGGATGCTTGCTGGTCAAAAGGGGGCACTGCTTCATGACTGATTGTCATGTGACTCAAGTGTCCATGTAGCTTCCCCTGTGGTCCATCAAACTGGCTTCTGCGTTCCCACTCGTCTTGGAAACTTAAGCACTCAAGGCCACAATGTGTCAGGCTTCTCCTTTTCTCCCAGTGGGATGCTTGCACTTCATCAACGGGGTGCTTTGGGGATAACATCTCAGTAATGTGTCTGGACTCCACTACTGAAAAAGACAAAAAAAAAGCAAGTATGTATTCGCTTTTTTTCTTGCTCCAAAGGAACTTCTATAGTAAAAATTCGAACTTCTGTAGTAAAAATTGGAAAATTTAGACTCAAGATAACACCTATAAGCTCCTGAATGTGGCTAAGCAATTAGAAAATGGACAAGTAGAACAGAGAAAGAGGAAACACAATGAATACTAATATCAGTATGAAACAGAATGGCCAGGATTTTAAAAACTGAATGTTTCTATGAAACCCAGAAAAGACACCTATAGTCTAGAGGGACAAAAGGCACACCACCGGTTCCCTGGGGCTGAGGAGTGAGCAGCTGCATGGAAAGGAACACAAGGGAAGTCTTGTGTGTGACAGAGACGTCATCTATGTGGACTGTGGCAGCCGTTACACAGCTGTGTATGGTTGTCAGTACCAAAACATTAGACTTCCAGTGCAGGCATTTTACTGAATGTAAATTATACCTCAATAAAGTGGATTTCATAAAATGATGTTGAGGTTGACGAGGTTCTCTCTGGCCAGAGGAACATGCTGGTGTCCCTGCTCGCTGGGTGATGTGGTATTTGGGAGGCTAGTCGCACATGACCACTGGAATGCTGTGATAGCCAGCTGCTGTGATGCTTTCTATCTCTGAAGTTTAGCTGAATACCATGGCAGGAGCTGTCTGCCCTGGACCTTTCTACTGCCTAACGGGGATCACGGAAAAAGGAGTGTCTTGCTCCTTGTTTACTTCCAGCTTAATGGGGATGCCCTTCTAGACCAACATTCTTTGCTGCTCATTCAATGCAAGGAAAAGCTGAATGGTGTATTTGATCCTGATGACACCTGGTACAAGATTTCAGCTGTGGTGACCTGTTTCACTGCAATCACAGCAACCAACTTCTCTGGCTAATAAAGAATCAGTTAAAGTTTGATGCAAGGAACTACAGAACAAAACAAATGGGTGCTCTTGAAAGTGGTCATAAAGTATATCAGACAGATGGCTCAACAGGACTTTACACAAGCGTGCCTGCTTCATGTGGTGGCACATCAGAGGCTGAGATTCATCTGTTATTTGTGACAGTATTCAGCAGACACCACTGGAAGATGAGATTACGTCTGCAATGGGAGATGATGGAGAACATGAAAAAGTATCAGATTTTGTGGGAACGATGCTGCTGTCACTCCAAAAACTTGGGCCACATATAGAATTTCTGTATGAAGTTATAAGAACAAGACCATGTAAAGAGGGCACAATGTACAGAAATTTTTTCAGAGGCCATGGTTAGCAAACGGGGAGGTTATGGGTCTTTCCTGCGGTCTAATAACTCTGGTTAGGCAGGCTCCAAACACTGCACCATGATGGCCACCTATGAACTGCTGGTTGACCTACTCAATGGTCAGCAACATCTGGCTGCCACCCCACAAAAGAAAATGGACAGGCTTCAGTGCACCATGGAATATTAAAGCTGGCCTGGTGGTCAGAAGAACACCAGATTGGGAATGCGGGACTACACCCAATGGAAGTTGGTTTTAGGAATGAAAGTGTTCCGATGTTACTTGGTCTTTCTGGCAAAAAAACCTTGGTTGCCTATCAGGACATGCCGTTAAAAGCGCTCCTCTCTCTAAACTGCCACTTTTTCTTTCAAAGACACCTGACACTGTTTTGCTAAATTATGGCAGTCAGAGTATAGTAGTGTTTATTCCATGAGCACTTTTGCTCTCACTTAAATGAAGCCATCCGTAATTATAATATTGTGTTATAATTATCAAGATAGGACCAACAGTCCTACTTTTCTAACTTCTGTTCAATACCCTGTAAAGTTGCAAAGTAGCAACAATAATAGTGATCCTCTGTATCATTTTCATGTTTTCCTGACAGAACCGGGCACAGTATTTTAAAGTAAATTATTCAGCATTAGTAGTCACTGTTTTGGAAAACCAATGAAATAATGTCTAAAAATCTTATGTATAGTTTTAACATTAAAATGTTTTGATTTCTTCATTGGGAACCTCAAGGGATCTCAAGGAGCCAAACGATCTTGAAAAGGAAAAACAAAGTTGTGGTCTCCATGTCCTGACTTCAAACAATATGAGAAGAAGGTGCGGCAGTGGCAGAAAGGCAGACACGAAGACCAATGGAACAACACAGGGAGCCCAGAAATAAACCCACACGCGTGTGGTCAAATGATCGCTGACAAGAGCGCCAAACCACACAATGAGGAGCAGGACAGTCTCTTCCACAAATGCTGCTGAAACTGGAAATCCACAAACAAAAGAATATAGCAGGACCTTCCATCCACCAAATACAAAAATTAACTCAAAATGGATTGAAGACCTAAATATAGGACCTAGAACTATAAAGCTCCTAGAAGAAAACCCAGGGGAAAGTGCCATGACATTGCATTTGGCGATGATGTCTTTGATATGGCACCAAAAACAAAGGCAACAAAAGCAAAAATAGACAAATGGGACTTAAAAACTTCTGTGCATCAAGGGAAACCATCAAGAGGGAGAAAAGGTAAACTACAAAATTAAGAAAATATTTGCAAATCATATATCGGATAATAGATTAACATCCAGAATATACTAAGAACTCTTACAATTCAACAACAAACAACAACCCAACCCGATTAAAACATGAGCAAAGGACATGAATCGACATCTCCTCCAAAGCAGTTATACAAATGGCCAAAAAGCACTGAAAAGATGCTCACCATCACCAATCACTAGAGAAATGCAAGTCGAAACTATGAGATACTGCCTCACAGCCATTGGGATGGCCACTATTTAAAAAAGAAAAAAAAAAAGGAAAGTAATGAGTTGCTGAGGATAGGCAGAAACTGGAACTCTTATACACTACTGGCGGAAATATAAAATGGTGCAGTTGCTGGGGAAACCAGTATGGAGGTTCCTAAAAAAATTAAAAATAGAACTATCATACGACCCAGCAATTCTACTTCTGGGCATTTTTCCAAAAGAACTGGAATCAGAATCTAAAAGAGATATCTTCACACCATGTTCACTGCAACATTACCCACAATAACCAAGAGGTGGAAGCAACCCAAATGTCCATCCATGGATGAATGGATAAAAAAATTGTGGTGCATATCTATAGCCTTAAAATGGAAGGAAATCCCGTCACATGCTATGGCATGGATTAATCTTAAGGATATCATGCTAAGTGAAAGAAGCCAGACAAAAGCCCACATATTTTGATTCCATTTATGTGAAATGTCCATAAAAAGCAAATCCAGAGACAGAAAGCAGACTAGAAGTTGTTTGGGCTGGAGGGAGGGGGAGGAGGAGTAACCACTTAGTGGGTATGGGGTTTCCTTGTGGGGTGTGTTTCAGAAAGACATGCCTCTCGACACTATACTATGCTCCATACTTCACTTCTGACACTTCTGGTCACCAAATGTGTGTCAGTTCATCCTCACACCAAGCAATTCTCCAAGTCCCTGGCAGATACTAACTGGGTGTCCCACAAATTTAAGTCAATTCTGACACTATTTCTGTAGATAGTGTAAGATCCCACTGGTTAAGGGCTCAGTCCACAAGAATGCCTCTGCCACCCCCAATAAATCGGAGATCCGAGTCCCTCCTGGGATTCAATCAGTTGCTAGAACAGCTCATGGAACTCAGGAAAACAGCTTAATAACAAGACTACGTGTTTATTACAAAGGATGTAACTCAGGAGCAGCTGGATGGGAGATGCAAAGGGCCAGGTGTGGGGGAGGGTATGCAGCATCCACACCCTCTCCTGGTGTCTCCCACCCAGCACCTCCATGTGCTCACTTACCTGGAAGCTCTCCAGACCCCATAGTTTAGTGATGTTTTATGGAAGTTCCATTATGGAGGTGAGACTGACTATATCACTGGCCACTGGTGATTAACTTTCACCAGCTGGTAGGTAGGACTGAAAGTTCCAACCCTCTATCAGCATAGCTGGTCCCCTCACAGCCCCCATCCTGGCTGCAGTGACCCAGGAGCCCCCAGCCACCAGTCATCTCATTAGCACACAAATGACATACTACGTCAGAGATTCCAAGGGTTGTCAGAGCTGTACCAGAAAACAGTAATGAAGACCAAGTATATATTTCTTACTATAAATCACAATATCACAGGGAGATAAAAATATTCAGAAACTAGGAAACGGTAATCGCTGTACAACACTGATTGTACTTCATGCTAATAAACTATATAAAGTGATTAAAAGTGAATTTCTGTATTTTTACCATAACTTTTAAAATTTAAATTTATAAAGAACATTTTCTGGAAAAAATATAAATTACTACAACTGGCTCAATAAATGCAACATTTGCCTGTTTTCGAAGTGTTGGAAATATTAGAACATCTATTCATATAATCCCGACTTCACGGATTGAAAAAGAAAAAAAAAACACAAGATGTGAAAAGGAGATGCTTCTTTAACCAAATAAAGTATCCTTATCTTACACCTAAGTCTGATATAATGTTTCATGAGAAAATAATAACCATTTTTCTACTAAGGTCAAGACCAAGATTAGTAAGCTACCTTCACTAATGCTGTTTGGGGGTCCTATATAATCAGCATCCTCATCAGGCAAGGGAAAAAACCCTTAGAGCTATAAAATGCAAAAACATTCTCACCATCTGCAGACGATATAACTGAATACTTGGAAAGCTCAAGGGAATTACATGAAAACTGATAAATGTGAGAGAATTCAGTAAGTTGGGTTAGCTCAAAATTAATCTGAAAATATGAGTGGCTTCTGTCATATAAAAAACAACCAGTTGGAATATAATGTAGATGAATATTGTATTATATTAATCTATATTATGGATTATGCCATTTCCAACAGCACCAATAAATGTAAAACACCTAGAAGAAATTTAAGAAATGTACAAGATCTGTATAAAGAAAATGTGAAAACTTTCACCATGACAGACATAAAGGAAGGGTAAAGCCTATCGTGACCTTTGATAGAAGATTCCACATAAGAAAGAAATCGGTTTTCTTCTAAATTGATCTATAAATTTTACTGTGATCTCAGTAAGAAAAATTACATGATTTTTTTTGAAACCAGATATTCTGATTCTAATGTTCAGATGGAAGAAGAATAAATGAGAAGAGCTAGGAAGTTTTGGAAAAATGAAGAGGGACTGACTCTACCAGATAATAAAATATATTTAAACCCTCAATAGTTAAAACAGTATGGTATTGACACATGGTTAGACAGAGAGATTAATGGGATAAAACAGCAAGTCCAAAAGTAAATCCAAATACACAGGTGATATAGCAGATGACACAGGTGGCTTTTTAGAATAGTAGTGAAAAGATAAAATTACTTAATAAATGCTGTTTGAACAAAAAAGATAATACTCTGTAATTAAGTTTCAATGGCCATATGGGGTCAGGGGCGCCACACTGGACAGCACAGGCATGAGTGGTACTACAGCATGGTCACAGAGAAGGTCTCGGGAAATGGAAATCAACAGGAAGGAGGACGCCTAAGTCTGAGGCCTCTGGAGAAGGTGAGAAGATCCACTCAAGAAGGCTGAAGGTGGTTTACCAAGGCAGGCTTAACAAGAGGTAGTGATGGCCCAGACAGAAATGCTTCAGAAAAGAAACCACTTTTGTCAACTGTGTTGACAAACCACAGAGGGTAATGACTGGGCCTGATCGTGGAGTATAGCAATTTGGAGGGAAAAATTTCTACCTCAAAGGGCTTGCTTCCTGCCAAGCAGCTGGACGGTTATCTGTGGTGGCTTCTCTCTTCCCGCAAAGGCCCCACTCACCTGGGCACAAGCCTCCGAATGCTGCCTCCTCCACCACCCAGGGCTCTCTGCCTTGCTCCAGGAAGGCGATCACATCGGGTTTGCAAATGGCAAGATCTGGATGCGAGAAGAAATATGCCATCCAGTTATGCTGTGGACCCCAGAATTCAGATCCAGGGCCTGGTCATCAAAGAGGAGTCAGCTGTGCGAAGGGCCAGGGGAAGATGTGGCTGCCACCTAACAGCTGGGAAAGATGTAACTTCAGCCAATGGACCTGCCCTTTAACCACTCAAGGGTACCCCGAAATTGACAGAGAAGGAACAGATATGCCCAAAGGTAACCTCCAAACTAACAGAGCCGGCCACCTCACCCAGAGAGACCAGGTTGCTGTAGGTCTCCAACATGACGTCCCTGTACAGGTCCCTCTGAGCAGGTGCCAGCCGATCCCACTCTTCTTGGGAGAAGACTACAGCCACGTCCCTGAACAAGTCTGATCCCTGGAACAACAGGTGGGTATGTTACATGTAGACATCAAGGAAACATGTCTCGGTGGGATGAGAGGAGGTGGAGGTGGCTTTGGCAGGAATGGGACATTCTGGGTAAAAAGAATGTTGGGGCTGGGGTCTGTGTCATGAATAAAATAGAATGTTCAGATGTTCCTAAAAGTTCTTTTTTTACAAACCAAGCTCTTGTACAGAGGTGGGATGAAAACTAAAATCCAACTAAATGGAGTTTCCCCAATTGTGACAGTGTAATAAAGCATGCTGCCTACTGTGTCCTTGGCGTATACTAACTTCTCAACGTAAGAGCTAAAATTTCTACTTTTATGGAATTAAAAAAGAAAAAACCAAAGCAACAATTTTCAATAGGAGAGAGTAATAGAAGAAGATACTGGCTGCCTGGTCCTTTCATTCCCCAAAATGGGAACCTCTGAGAACCAGATTTTTGGATGGAAACCAGGTGGGAAGCTTCAGGATAAGGAAAGCAAGTATTTACATGATTTTAACTCACGAGGGACATGACTTTCAGAATTTCATGGGCTGATCCGTCCTTCTCCTGGCTCCTCTCTTGGGTAAGGGTGGAGTCCTGAGGTGGCAGAGCTGGGGGAGGAAAGAACAAATATGAGAGGCGGGGCTTGCCTCACAGCTCCCAGAATGCCATGCTACAAGTCCCCATCCCCTTGACCCCCACCTACCACCTAAACCGAAGAGAGCTGGGACAAATTGTGGTCATCACTCAACTCCAGAAAACCCAGCTTTAGCTACTGGAAGGAAACCAGGGGCTCCTTCTCTCCCATTTCCCCTAAATACCCAGAAAATTTTATCTCGTTACTGGTGCAAATCTAAGATGGGGATGCTCACACCTGGTTCAACGAATGAGACTAAAATGGTGCCCCAAGGACAAGGAAGGCTGTCCTCAGGCCTGGAAGCACAGAAAGCCTGATCTACATCAGCCCAGCACACAATGAAGCCTTCCCAGAACCAGACCATTTAACTCTCTCATGCCCGCAACATAACACCTTCAAAAATCTCTGTGGAACTTTCCCCTACTTTCATATTCACAAAGAGCCCCAGGGGCCTACCTAAGGCCTGGTGGGCAACACTGTGTGGACCCTGTCTTGAGTCAACAGATGGGGTGTGGTTGCAGGGGACAAATTAGATGGAGCAGGTACTGTGCTCCATTATCAGCACATAAATATGCCCCTGAACAGAGAAATACCTTTGTGCAAAGCTGCATGCACAACAATATTTGCTGGAAAACAAAACCGAATATTAGTATGTAACAGTCCGCAAGCAGACTAGTGAGCAATTCAATTCTGGTGCAGCCAAGTGACAGACGCCAATCAACTATCAAAAATGATATGGGACAATATTAACTGACAATGAAAGACATTCACAACTGGACATTCTTTTTACTCGGAACATTCAGCAAAACAGGTCAAACCCACCCACCTACTGACACATAGCCTCAAACAAACACAACCTATGCCCATAGACCAAAACTGGAATAGAAAACATCCAAGTATTAAGAGTGATGTTATTTAATCATTTCCTGAGTTGTTTATAAAGGAGTTTAGGGCAGTGACTACCAGATTACAGATAATTAAGTGATGTGTAAATGAGATCATTATGAATGTTCCTTAATTTTTCTTACTATGACCATTGTTTAAGGATTATCTGTAATAGCTGTGTAGTATTTTATTAAATGAGTGGACCGTGATTTACTCAGCCATTTCCCCATTGGACACAAATTTTGAACAAAATTATCTAAAATATTCCCAAGTTTAAGTCCGCTTCTAAACTGTTGGTTCTAAAACTTTGCGGGTCTTGCAACTCTTTGTGAATCTCATGAAACAAGATTTCTATGCAGATTAAAATAAACATAAAACAAAAACAAACAAAAACAAGGGCACGCGTAAGAAGGACTGCAAAGCACCTCAAGAAGTTTTAGGGGTTTTGGACCCCTGAACACCCACCTAAGGGATCCATGGACGGGGGCTATGAAGCGAGCAGAAAGAGGGCGCCAGCGAGGCGCGCCGCGAGGTCCGAAGGGAAATGTAGTCCAGAGTCCGGGCAGCCGCAGGCGGATGCTGGGGTAAGACGTTCCGGTTTCTCCCAGGCCCGAGACGCGCCCAGCCGCAGCGTCCGCTCCCACAGGAACCCTGGAGTACCCGGCAAGCTTAGGAACTCCTTACCTGCTGTCTCCTCGCGTCCAGGTGCCACTGCGGCCGCGACCCCCGCAACTCCGGGTACGCTTCCTCCTCGGTACCAGCTGACTTGCCTCCTGGAGCCAGAAGATGGCGCAGACGCACAAAGCCGCGCCGATGCTGCGTCGTGATTGGCCCAGCGCCGCAGTCTTTTCTGGGAAACGTAGTTTCTAAGCGTAACGGCCAAAGCCAAGCCATAGGTCCTGGTCTCGCGCTGTTCAGGAGTGGGCGGGACACGGACGTTCGTGCGTGAGGCTGTCGGGGACGCGACGACGCGTGTTCTGCAGCGTAGGTAGTGTGAAGGTCTTTTTGTGAGTTGTGCTGTCTACGTGCGATCGTCTGATTGCAGTTGAGTGTGTGAGTGGCTGTGAGCCTGCGTGCTGTGGTTCTTGTGACGTGTTTACTGCTGTCTCGGTCTTGAGTGTGTGACTGTGTGAAGAATGTTCTCATCTATTAAAGAGCATTTCCACAGAGCTGCTAACTCTACCAGAAGGTTTGGAGGGAGTAAAAATACCAAGAATGTATCTGGTGACTAATTTTAAATATTATATCTACGTTGAAATAAATGTAGATTCTGAAGGAGAATGCAAAATGGGGGCGGGGTCGCGGAATGTGTTAAAGGAGATGTCAAGGAGTTTCCTGTTATGGGGTGATATCTCTTGGCCAAATCCTACGGCCACAGGTCGTTCACCTTCGCTGTGTGAAAGAGAAGCCTGGTTGTCTCACATCCTGAGGAAGTATGATCACGTATGGTCAGGGCTCTGATGCCCTGGATGTAGGTCAGGCCCTGTTATACCTGGTCTCTGAATGAGAAAACCATTCCTGTCCAAGGTGGTACAGTTTGTCCTGGAGCCAGGCCCAGAGTTCCCTTTGGAAACAGACAAGTTGAATATTAAATTCTTGAGTCAAAAAGTAGAGAAATGTTCAAAAAACATCAGGGAGGATTCCTGCTTCAAGCTATAATGATGTAACTGTACTAAACTTGCCATCCCACTTGAAACAAAAAAACTAGATACCTTTAAGAAACCAGTCCTTTCAGACATTGGCCAACTAGTATTGTAAGACTTTGATCCTGGAGAGAAGGGAAATAAATGAGATTCTGCAGTTGCGGTGGCTTCCTGTCTGAAGGCATATTCTAGACCTCAGCAGAGAAGGAACGGGGAGGCAGAGCACCAGTTTGCTAAGTCGGCACTAACAGCACAGTTTGGGGAGACTGAAGTGACTGGAATTTGTGGGGCAGAGTGTGGAAGAGGAGTTGGTATTTCCACCAAACAAGACCTCAGTACCCGTGGGTGGAGGAAATGCTACTTCGATCTGAGTGGTGGATGAACCAGTGTGGAACCTTGGAGAAAGCGTCCTCAGAGACAGATGACATTTGCTTCATGACATCACAGAGGCCATGAGGCCTCATGGAAACAGAGAGTCTGGACTCTAGGCTAGGACCTGGAGGAGATAGCGTACAAAGGTGCCCAGAGGAGAAAGAAGGTCACTGAAGCCGTGGCAGGCTTGTGCTGGGCAGGACACTTCCAAGAAATGACTACAGAGGATGGTATTAATATCAGGCCTTCTGGTCACTCCCATAGGGTGAGTTGGCTGGGCTTCCTGAGGCTGAGTGTCAGGCAGCTGGATAAGCTAACTGGGAACAAATCTGAGCCGGACAACAAAGCTGTAATGAGGCGAGGAACCTTGGGTCCCTGAGTAAGGACAACGGGTCATTTATGGTCAACCAAGCAGTATGACCCCACCAGACTCATATCTCAGGCAGATAAACTGGGCTGCATTTTCTTTTTGTCCTGACTCGTGGAACTCAACTGCATTTATCAGACGTGACTTTGGCTCTGAGTCAAGCCTCTCCCTCTGCCACTAAATGTCCGTCTCAGGCCAAATCTAGGAATAGGATGGTACCAGAGCAGGAGAAGAGAAGGGATTGGATTCTTTATAGATATTTTAAAGGTGGGGCTGATAGGATCTGCTTTACTGGGTGAAGTAGCAAGAGAAAGAGGAGTCATCAAAGATAACTCTAGGGGATTTTGAGCCAAACAACTGGAATAACATTTACTGGCGTAGGAAGACCGAGAGAGGAGAACATTTGTGGAGGTAAGATTGGGTGTTTGTTTTGAAATGTCTGTTAGGTGTATGAGTAGAAATATGGAGGTCATTTTAGGGGAAAAGTCTGGGCTAGAATTTTAAATTAGGAAATATTTACATCAGATGGGTAGAGTCTTTGAGGACTGATGACACTGAGCACCTTTTTGTGTATTTGGAGAATTGTCGGCCACTTTTCTTAGCCACTTGTAAGTTTTCTTTACATATTTTGGATACAAGTTCTTGTCAGATATCTGAACTAAGTTTTAACAAAGGTACAAAGACAATTTAATGGAGGAAGAATATCCTTTTCAACAAACAGTGCTGAAGTCATTAGACATTCCTATCACCCCCACCCCAAGATTTCTTACAAAAATTAACTCAATAGATTACAGACTTAAATTTGCAACACTACTAACCCGTAAAAAAAGTGGACTGTATCTTCATTGTGACTACTGAGGGCAAAATAAAGAGGTCCTGTCTTCCTTTACTACTCAGGATTATGTAATTAGATTATTACAATAAATTTAGATATGCTGGGCAAACTTCTGTGTGCTGATTGCTGATTCGAATTCGTGATATGTAAATTTTGATTTACTTAGTGACTATTACCAAGCCTTGTAGAGGGTTCTGCCAACAGAATAAGCTTAAGAGATAATGGCTGAAAATGAAAAATGTTACCACAAATCTTCAGGCTAAAGATGCCCAATCTTCATTTATGAAATGTGGAAAAGGCTGCAAAAACCTGGCAGTTTACTAATATGTCTTAACTTACAGAGCATTTGTTTATATAGTTTGAAAAAAACAAGAGGAAGACAATCAAATTCAACAAATACAAAATGAACTACAATTTTTTTGGATTGTGGTCAACTTTTTACACATAGGAACAGTTTTGCAATAGTACAGTCAGTGCAATTATAACAGCTTTGTTCTTACTTAAACAAAAACGATACTAAGTATTTTCAAACATTGCTTCAACAGCATACAATTATTCTTTTTATAAATGATACAGTTTTCAAATTGATAGAATACCGTTTTATCATTTTACTTGTAACTATATTGTTTATATCAACACTTTATTACTATAAACAGTGCTTCAATTAATATCTTTGTGAATATATTTGCATTTTTTTTATTTCTTCAATGTAAAAATTCCCATCTCATGTAATTCTTTTAGTCACTGGAGACTTTGGTGAAACAAGTTACCTTGAAGCATTGAAGCATATAACACAATTTCGGAAAAGTTCAGACATGACTTGGAGATAGGGCTAGAGATAGGAGTTTATAAAATATTTTCAAAGAAGTTCAATGGGAACTGAAAGACTGAAGAACTGAAAGAATGATCTTTAAACTGCCATTTTTCTTTATACATGTATCACTTCCGAATATGCATCAGTAGCCTTTTTTTCTTTTCTATTGAATTTCTCCAACATTAGAATGTCAGGTACCTGCAGGGGGGTATTTCTGAGTGTTCACAATTGTGTTCCCAGTGCCCACAATGGTGCCTGGCACTCAATAAATGGCTAATGAGCCAGAGAGGAGAAAGAAGTAACCTGAACTCCTATCCACTCCTGACTCTGTAAAGAATGTGTAATGGCTTTTAGTGCTGTTTCACTCTACCTGACACCAGAGAATTCATACTGGTGAGAAAGCTTATGAATGTGAGGATTGTGAAGAAACTTTTGTTTCACTCTCACAACTTAATGTACACCATGGAACTCCTACTGGTGAAAAATCTTATCAATGTACTGTGTGTGGGAAAGCTTTTAGTCACATCACTGATTACTCAACATCAGAGAATTCTTACTGGAGAAAAGCCCTATGAAGGACTGTGGAATGACCTCAGGGCTATCATACAACTTAATGAACATCAAAAAATCCGCACCGGTGAGAAGCCATGCAAGTGTGATGGATGTGGAAAGGTCTTCGATCATCATTCACATCATCCTGAACATCAGAGGATCCATACTGGTGAGAACCATGTCAATACACTAACTGCGGAAAAGCTTTTAGTCAGTTAACATTAAATTATTCAACATCAGAAGATTCATATTGATCAAAAAGCCCTATGAATGTAAGGAATGTGGGAAAAGTTATCTCACATCTTATCCAGTATCAAAGAGTTCACACCGGTGAGAAATCCTGTAAATGCAGTGAATGTGGAAAGGCCTGCAATCATCGTTCATATCTTCCTTAACCTCACAAAACCCCTACTAGTGAGAAACCTTATAAACGGATAGATTTTGGGAAGGCCTTTAGGCACTGCCCAGAGCTTATGTGACATCAGAAAATCCACGCTTGATGTATGTAAGAAATCTAGAGAGGCCTTCAGGCACTGTCGTCTTCCTCAACCTTAGGGAATTCGTGCTACAGAAATTCTCTGTAAATAAGTGAAGGAAAGACTTCACTGGTCTTATCCTTCGAGGAAAAAAATAATCTATCAGTGACCCTGTCAAGTGCAAAAATGCTTTTGGATTCAACTCACATTACATCTATCAGCAGATTCATCATCATCACATTTATCACTAAAGATCATATTAATATGATAATGTAGAAAAGCTTCCCAGCACTACCTGTTGATCATTAATTATTAGAAAATTTGTGCTGGCAAGCAATCATATAATTGGAGAAATTTTGGAAAGCCTTTAGTCTAAACTAATCCTAATTTACATAAAAGAATGAAGAAGAGGAAGTAATCTTGTGACTGTTAAGATGTGGGAAGTAAGGCTAAAATTTTTATTTTTTAGCTTAAAGAAAATTCATATTGAGGAATGTAATATAAGTAAAAAAATTCAGGACTTACCATTTTAATGTGCATCAGAAAATTATAGTGATTAAAACCCTTGGCATTTAAAACAACAGTTAAACATTTAACTATCCAATGAGGAATGTGTGGAGACGTTTGTCACAAATCATACAGAGCCATTAACACAGGTAAAAGTTAATAAATTAGACATTAACAAAATAACATTTTTGTCACCTACTACCTAATATGTTCTGCTTCAGTGAAGCAATGAGAATACTATGAAGTGAATGAGAGCAGTATGACACAAAACCCATGGGATGTGGTCATATCTATACTCAAAAACATTTTAAGTTTAAATGCATTTGTAGACCAGAAAACTATAACACTGCAAATAATAAGTGAACCAGACCTCCTGAGAACCCAGGAAAAAACATAGCAATTAGCAGAATTAAGGGGAAAATGCATTAAAATTTAAACAGAGAACTTGGTTTTATCAACTTTGAAGCCTTTTCTTTAAAAGGAGAATATGAATATTTACCAAATTTTATAAAAGTAATATACAGTATTATTAAAAATGAGATTATAATAAAACACACATAAAGAACATACAAGGTTGAACACTTTACATTTTTGATTTCGATAAATTTCAAATTTTAAATGAATTTCATTTCCTAAAATGGAAAAACTATGTTTTCAGAATTGACTAAAAATTAGCAAAGGGCAGATTTCATAGGGAATCCAACTGAGTCTTTTTTAAAAATCTAGTATCAGTTGTTAAGAGCACAGACTTACCAAAAAAATAAACATACAGAAAATATCTATGATACAAATTTCCAAGTTTGAAAAGATGCAGATCTTATCAGCTCTTTTTCTGAGCCTTGCATAATCTCAGTATACAAACCAAAATCTAGATTTGCAAATGTCCTCATCTGTCTGCTGAGTGTCCAAATTACCAAAAAAAAAAAAAAAAAAAAAAAATTGTTGAATACCTATGAGTGCCAGGCACTTTTCTATGTCGTGAATTTAAATTAAAAAATCATAAGCTCTATAAAAGTAATACATTTAAATTTTTCTCTTTAAAATGTAAATATTTTAAACCAGTAATGTAATCGTTAATGTACATTTTTTAATGATAAGATTATTTTTCAGGGATTAAGAAGAACATACATGTCCAAGGTTGATTATTCTTCCAGAATTTAGGCAGCTTAACTAAAAAATAGGAAAATATTTGAAAACCACTTGATCCTTGCAATGAAGAATGGTATGATGACATATATAGAATCAAAATGTGGTACTTAAAAATAATTATTAACCACAAAAAAATAAGGACAACTTAGAATTGTCGGAACATATGCATAATGTAGAATTTAAATGTTTCCTTTTTCTTGTAAAACATGGAATAAAATGTCTCTTTGGAATTATAACACATGAATTTCTTGTTTCTCCTACTACCATCTAATTAAGTCTCTGCTATCCACAAGCAACCCACTTCTTCCATTGATGAGGCTGTCACAATACAGATGAAATACACATTCATCTCTGATCCTGCATGTCCTCTGCTGAGACCCAGTTACACATTCTTAACTTACAGTTCAAGTTGTGTCTCAATTCTAAATGATTCCTTGATAAGTGCATCACAAATGTGCTCTATTTCCTCACTTTTCATCAACGTGACTACCACTGAGTTTCAAAACTAAAACTGTCTTCATGCCCACACATTAAAACAACCGATTTTGGCCCTTCGATTTATAGTTTCTACTTTGCACAAAGTTCATGGAAGCAAGCCTCAAGCGCAAACTCATTGCAAGTTTCTATACTTTTCAACAAACTCAGAAAAGAATTTAACGTGGCAGGCCCTTCACTGGTTTCTAGGAACTTGGACTTGAGGGTGGGGTCCCGCCAGTCCTAGAACCGATAAAAATGGCTTACCGTGCCTAAACTTTTTGTGCAAATGATGTAGCTTGTGCTGAACATCTGTCTGCTGAGTGGAATTCTAGCCCATATTAGACAAGAGAGTACCTTTGTGATCAGCCTCCAATAAAAACCCCAGGCACAGAGTCTCAGTGTTGCCCAGCAGATAGCCTCTCACACGACATCACAACTTTTGGCTGGATGGATCAAGCGCATCCTGTGTGACTCCAAGGCATGGGGATAGCACTCGTAGGGCTTTGCACCTCGTTTCCTCCTGACTTTGTCTCATGAGCTGCTCTTGCTTTATATCCTTCTGCTAAAATAAATCTTAGCCATTGTGTAGTAAAGAATCGAACCTTTCCCAAAGAGAGACCTAGCCATCACCCTCAGCCCCTGGGAGTTAATCTCTAACTCCTTGGAATGTCCTGCCCAATGAAAGCATCTATGTTTATATAGGCAACTTGCAGTACACCAGAGTCAAATAGTGTGATTTACAGTGGAGCTTTGTATCACAGTATCAGAAGGGCTAGATTGAGTCCCGTAAGAAACCCATGTCTACATGACAGCCCCAGTAAAAGATGCACACCTGGTGTCGGGCTGGCGTCCCTGGCCGTACTCTGTGCAGATTGTCACGCATTGTTGGTGGTATGCATTACGCTGTGCATGACCCCATTGTGAGGGGACTGATGGAAGCGTGCATCTAGTACCCTTCTGAACACTGCCTCAGGAGTCTCTACCCTTGGCTAGTTTTACTGTGTACCCTTTCACTGTAACAGATCATAGCCGAGTGTATATAAGTTTTTAGCAAGTTCTGTGAGTCTCTCTAGTGAATTATCAAACCAGTTAAAACGGTGATCTTGGGGACCTCTGAATGTGTGATTGGTGTCAGAAATGAGGGTGTTCTCGTAGACTATTGCCTAACTTTGTAGCCAAGAATACAATATATGCTGAGTCCTTTGACTGCTTCTATTGAATAACTGAACCCAGAGGTGATCCTAGGGGCCCGCAACACTTGACCAGTTTTAAAAAAGGAATAAATGTTTTTTAGTGAATATATGATCAATAAACACATACATTCAATCAGACAACTATAGAGGTCATTTTACAATAAAGAAACAACAGAGCCTTATACAAGACAGAATGAAAAAAGAAAGATGTGCCCATGAGAAATAGGATCAAGAGTTTAAAAGAACCTTACCCTAGATAAGGAGGAAAGAACACCCACTGTTTCTGAGGCTGCAGGCATTTATAAAAGTCGATGTAAATGTAGGAACTCAGACTCAAGAAGCCTCAATTTCTGCACATGCCTGAAACACTTCAATGCAGCATCTTTCACATCTTAACAGTACTATGTCTTGTAGACCCAACTGGCCTTGGATACGCATGGCTTTTACCCCTGCTTGGTTCCTTTACCCACTTGGCAATGCTTCTCTTAACTATCATCCCATGATATCACCCCATGGCAGGTTCCCATGCTGCACCAGACTTACAAAGACCTGTGAAAACTAAACAGAAGAACTGTCCATGCTGAGGTGACTCGAGTGCTGTGACACAGCCACATCATTATATATATATATATAATATATATATGAAGATAGAAGTATATATATATATACTTCTATCTTCATATATATATTATATTAGATATATAATATATATATTATTTAGTGAATATATATTATATTCATATATTAGAATGTCTGGTAGATGGATTAAAAGAAGGTGCTCATTTAAGTTTTCATATTTCATGAAAATTCAGAGCCTCTCCAAAGGTTCCCAATAGAAGGAGAAGAGATGCTAAATTAAGGGCTGGAGGCACTTGCCCCATTTGGGCCAGGAAGAACCTTCCTGTACCCTCAAGTTCCTGTTAGCTGGTGTAATAATCAAATAGACATGGGATCAACAAGAGAAAATAACCAAATTTAATACATGTATATGTATGGGAACCCCTCATGCCTGAGGGAGTCTGAGACCCCACGTGCACCAGAGGTTCAGGGACAGACAGGAAACATGGGTGTATAAGCCATCTGGAGCTGGGGATGGGGTAAGGTGCCTTGGGCACAAGCACATTCGATAATTCGTGGTTTGCCCTCCCATGGAGATCGGTCATCTTTGATGATCTCTTACTGTGGGCATGGCCCCGAATTCAAGTTCTGTGTAGTTAAGAAAGAGGCAGAAGTTTCTCTTGCAAACATTGAAGTGCCTCATTCTGAACCCCTCCTGCCTTCTAATTGAACCTTCAGAAAAGTTTATTCAGCAAATCCAATCGCTTATTTGTTAATTGCAAATGCACTGTATGCCTAATTTCTGTAAGGAACATTATTATGGGAAACTTTTTATATGCCTAGTTGGATCACTATCTCATTTATACATTTTTTTTACTTTTATTTTCCCATTGCAGACAGAAAACAGGTTCTACGGAGAGTAACCTCGCAGCCAGGACAGCGTTTCTGTAAGTTAGTTCCCTATTCAGACTCTCTACACCCACACCTGGACTTGTCTGCTGGTTCTCTGGCCTCTTGGTTTCTTTGCCACGTGGGGGCTGCTTTGATTGCACGGCCTTTTTGCCAAATACTACTACACTCTATTTTGATGTTTTAAAGCAAGAGTAGACAAGAGGGAATGGCAGCAGATTTGAGGCCTTTTTTAATTCATTTCTCCTCAGCTCTGTATCCACAGGACTCTGTTCTTCAAAAAAGGGGCCCTGTGAAATGGAGAATAACCACCAGACTTCTAGAAAGCGCATCCCAAGTGAGTTACAGCTTTGTTTTTGTTTTTGAGCAATGAGACCATTACCAGTATGTGTGTACTACGGTCAAGCTGACTCGTCTTCATGTATTTCAGGTTGGACTAAACCCAGCTATAGACCGTGGAGTAGATAGAGGTAGTAAAGATTTCAGGAAATGAAAAAAACGGTCATTTCGTTAAATGGAAATCCTTGTTACTACTGCAGATGTTTCAGATTTGATCCCACGTCCAAAGACAAATTTTAAAACAAGTGAGACTTTTTTTCTTACCGGTTGAATAGCTTCTGTTACTTCCCCCCACCTCCAAGCGTGTGTGTGCGCATGCACACACACACACACACACACACACACACACACACATTTACGCGAATGTTTTCGTTATTGTAGAAATACACTACAAAAAGAAAAGTCCATAGCCAGTTTTAAGATTTCGGTGGATAATGGAGTAGATGTGCTTCTACTATCCAACAAGCTGGTCTTTGCTGTCTACATGCACGTACATACACTCGACACAAATCCCTGGACTCTACAGTTTGCACCACAAAGAACATACAGAAGGTGCCTTAGTTCGGCCATTGATAGTTTTTTTCAAAACTATTCCTCAACACTTGTGTTTTCTTCATTGAAAAAATATTTGTTCTGTCTTCTGATTAATTGAATAAATATATCTATCCAAGTGCTATTCCATTAACAAACATATCCAGTCTTTAATTCTGGCTAAGTTTGGGGGTTTCTAACCCATCAAGGAACCTACTGTTTAAAAAAGGGAACTAAGAGATGTTCTTAAATACTTTTGGCCATGTAGGAGCCAAGATTAGAGAATTTAAGCATGGTGACTACTGCACAGCATTGGAGCGGCCAGGGATCAGCACATTGGTGGCAGGTGGTGTGAAGTGGTGTGTGAGGCTTACCTTGCCCTTTAGACCTGGCTAAGCTCGATCCTGGATGCACATCTTACATTTCCTGAGAGATTGCTGCTGACTCCACCCGCTTCTCCCCCAAGAGCTGCTGGTTTGGACAGTACTTGGCTCGCGTTGGCAGTTTGGGCCACATAAGCACTTGGTGTCTGTCTTAGTCCATTTGGGCCAATATAATAAAAACACCCTAGACTGGGGGTTTTGAGGGGTGGTGCTTAAAAAACAGATGTATCCCATCATTCTGGAGGCCTAGAAGTGCAGGATCAAGACATCTGCAAGATTCAGTATCTGGTGAGAACCCAGTTCCTGTTCATAGATGGTGTCTTCTCACTGTGTCCTCGCAGGTGGAAGGAACCACGGAGCTCTGCGGGGTGTCTCCCATAAGGACACTAATCCCATTTATGAGGGCTCCACCCTCATGACCTCATCACCTCCCAAAGATCCCTCCTCCTAACATCATCCCATTGGAGGTTAGAATTTCAACATACGAATCTTCAGATTTTGCTGTGATAGAGAGCGGAAGAATTAACTTCAGTGCTGGGCCAAAACCCTTGTATCAGTCTGCTCAAGCTGTCATAACAAAGTGTCACAGAGGGGGTGGCGTAAACACAGAAATTAATTTCCTCACAGTTTTGGAGGTTATAAGTCTGAGATCAAGGTGTCAGCAGCATTCGCTTCCACTGAGGCCTCTCTCCTTGGAGTGTAGATAGCCATCTCTATCTCCTCACATGGTCGTCCCTCTGTGTGTTTGTCCTAATCTCTTCTTTGTCAGATTGGACGAGGGCCCACCCATCTGACCCCATTTTTCCTCTTTAAAGGCCCTATTTCCAAATATCTGCCTATCCTGTGTCCAAATCACCTAACTTGAGGAACAATCTGCAGATCTAGCTATTAAGGGGATAGGAGCAAATGTTCCCCCACATTATGGGAGAGCGCCTTATACCTGGCAGCCTAGTTTTGAACATTTCTTTAGGAACAGTCTCCTTTTACTTTCTTACATGCAAATGTTGACCATGAGATTGGTTTGGGTTTGTGAACTTGTTGACATACGGTAGGACTGAATAGGAAAAATCATGCCTAAGACAGAGGCGGCTGGCTGCAGGTGCCAGGGAATGAGCTGGCTCTCCAGCTCTCTCACTCTTCTCTTCTCCCTTCCCCATCCTGCCACCAAAGTGATGTAAAAAGTGTCATGTCTGTGCCTGAATCAGAAGGCTCGGTGGCTCCCCATCAACTGTAGAAGAGGATTCAAGACTCTGAACGTGACCCACAAGGAACTCTTATTTGATCCCTGTCCTTTGTGGATATCTCCCAACCCTTCCCTTCTCACTTTTTAAAACTCCAGTAATGCCACACTGTGTGATTCTATTCCTCTGAGTATAGAGTTCCTTTCACCTGGAAAGACTATTCCTCACCTCATTGCCTGGTTAGGCCAGCTCAGGTAGTTTCCCCTCAGATCATTCTTTTCTGCAGTCCCTGTACTTGGTACATTCATGTCGTTGGATATGTCCCCCCAAAGTGTGGTATTTAATTTTATGTGTCATCTGGGCCACAGGGTGCCCACATATCTGGTTAATGTTATTTTCGTTGTTTCTGTGAGGGTGTTTGGGGGTGAGATTAACATTTAAATTGGTGGACTGTGAGGAAAGCAGATTGCCCTCCCTAATGTGGTGGGCCTCATCCAATCAGTTGAAGGCCTGAATAGAACAAAAAGGACAGCCTCCTCTGAGCAAGATCACCTTTGGACTTCATCTGCAACATGGACTCTTCCCTGTTCTGCAGCAGACTGCCTTTAAACTGAACTGGAACATCAGCTCTCCTGGGCTCAAGTCTGCTGGCCCACCCTACAGATTTTGGACTTGTCAGCCTCCATAGTCACATATGCCTATTCCTTGTAATAAACCTCTATGTCTATATACATCCCACTGGTTCTGTTTCTCTGGAGAACCCTAATACAAAATGCCTGCCTATCTGTGTTCCCAGCATGAGTATGAACTCCTTGTGGATAGGAACTCTATTTTATTGGCCTCTGAATCCTTAGGATCCAGAGAGCATTTGTTGACTAGAGTATTTTAAACCCACGAATATTTCATCTTTCTGGAATGTGAAATAGAAACCCATCTGCACAGGATACAATCTCAGTAGGGATTTTATAGGAACTATTGTATTAAAATTTTTTAGAAAATATTTTCTTTTTCAATTACAGTTGACATTCAATATATTAGTTTCAGGTGTATAGCATAGTGATTAGACATTTATGTACCTTACTAAGTGACTCCCCCGATAAGTCTAGTCTCCACCTGGTACCATCCATAGTTATTACAATATTATTGACTATATTTTCTGTGCTGTACTTCATATCCCCATTACTGTTTTGTAACTGCCAGTTTGTACTTCTTAATCCCTTCACCCTTTTCACTCCATCCCCTTCTCATCAGGCGACTATCAATTTGTCATCTGCATCTATGAGTTTGTTTCTGTTTTGTTTGTTCATTTATTTTGATTTTTAGATTCCATATATAGTGAAATCATGATATTTGTCTTTCTCTTTCTGACTTATTTCACTCAGTGCAATACCCTCTTGGTCCATCCATGTTGTTGGAAATGGTAAGATTTCATTCTTGTTTTATGGCCAAGTAATAAAGAATTATTGTTTTATCGAAATATATTTTCTGGTTCTTAGAGGTGGAGAAACACCTTAGCACAGATCCTAGTATTATTTAATAGTAATATGCTTAGTTTGGAATTGATTTGCACATCCTATCTCTTAAAATGTGAAGCAATTAGCATGACCTACTTCTCCCTCTCTTAGACAACTGCTGTGATTTTTAAAGTGCCTAACGTTTCTAAAAAGTCAGTTGTCCTTTCTTATCTCTCCTGTCTGGGTAGTGAGCAGGCCATTGCCCCTCCAGAGCCCAAGTGTATTGTTAGGTCTTGTCTGAGGCAAGGCCAATAGCATCTCTTTCAGCCTTTTCTGCCACCTGACCCTTATTGCCTGGGTCTGGATAGTTGTCTCCATCAGCAAATATCATCAGCTTTCATCTTATTCAAAACATCAATGAATCAGGCCCAGGTATTTCAAGGACACCTGTAAAAAAAAAAAAAAAGCCCTATTTGATCTGGTGGCTCTTTAAGAGGGATGAAATTTTCCTGAAACGGAAACTGCCATCCTTCGTGTAAAATTGAGATGATGCTAGGGGCAGACCGGTTATACCCCCTAAATATGCCATTTTCATTTGGCTAGCAAAGCCTTTTGAGGTTCTTGCTTTCTAATTTTTCAGTCTAAATTGACCTGGCACGGAATGGGGATGTCAATCACCAGGCTTCCAAGGGGAAAATCTCAGCTTTCAGGAGGTAGAGCTGTTGTACTTGGTGCCTCCGTCCACAAGGTGGCGCTGCAGAACTACGAAACAGCCTCTGAGCACACCCGCAACCGTTACATTTTCACTAATGCGTCCCTTCCCCATCCCCTCCCCCTCTTTCTTCCTGGGATTTTATATTATTTTCGTTAGATCCCTTGAGAGGGGTCAAGAATTGCCTCTGCATTTGGCAATGTCGAAATGGAACAAGCTTTTCTGATCTGTGGTGTGTACTTACAGGCCAAAGAATACATCCAATGCCAGGAATTGTTATAAAGAGAAGTAAAACAAGCAGAACTATCCCCATGGAGCACACGTTTTTAGCAAGAGAATTCGGCAATACACAGACAAACAAGTAAATATAGAATCTCATATCAGATGGAAGTACAATGGCAATTACAAAGCACGTTAATGAGACATTATGGTACTTCATGCTATCTTCTAATACATCGAATCGAGCTCACCTTGACTTTCAATCTCCATTTCAAACATTGCTTAAACCCTATCAGTTCAATTCGGACACTTTCTTTTCTTCCTATAAAAACAGACCCAAGGAGTTTAACACATGCATGGTGGGGGATTAGCTGTCCTCTGGCTGGGAGTTTGAAAAGTGCAGGGAGTTGGAGGTTGGGAGAAGAGTCTGGATGTTGGAGGCAATAATGAAGCTTCCCACCACCCAGCACTGACTCCAGCCATGGGGCCCCAATAGGAAAAAATAAGACACTGTTTCCTAACACTAATAACAATAATATTCCCTTTACGCAGGAGAGAAATTTCCTAATTTGCTGTAGTCTCAGAACTGATGAAACAGTTGGGTTTCGGTTCCCAGACGCAGTTTTTAGTGTCAGAAAACTTAGCCCAGAAAGACAGGCTCGTAGAGCCTCGGCCGCGTGACGCTGTGGTCACTCGGACACAGGTCTCAAGCAGTACTCCAGACACCGAACAACCAAGCGCTCGGCTACGAGGCTTTTGGATATGGTAACTAGGGACGCTTCTGGTCTCCAAGGGGCGAGGGGGGTGGAAAGCGAAGATTGCATTTTATGCGCCTGCGCACACTCGCGCCCAGCCCGCTACAACCCGGGACCCTTGGGCCACCTCCCTCGAACACTGTGACGTACGTGGGCACGCACGCACGCTCCGCAGCTCGGCTTCCTCTTTCCGTTCTCAATTTAGAACGCGTCCCGCTCTAAAGCCCTGCCCAGTCCCGCCCCCTGAGCCGGATTCCGCCCTTTTACTCCGTTTACCACAGGAGATTCGTACCTGCGCACTCGGAATCCTGGCGTCAGCTCCCGGAGCCCTTATGGTGAGAGCACCTGCCTTTCAGGCGGAGCCGGTGGTCCTTTGGGTGGTCATGAGTCTGAGCCTAAAGGTCGGGCCGGGTCGGGGAGGCGGGCCGCGCCGTCCTCCCCGGGCGGACTACATTTCCCAGAGGCCCGCGCGGCGCTTTTTCCTGGGTCGGCAAGCCGGGTTGGTTGAGGCCGCAGTTTCCGCGGGATCAGGGCTGTGGGGCGGCTGGAGCGGGCAGTGTAGAAGAGACCGCAGGGTGTTTGGGAGATGATGTCCCTGTGTGTGAAAGATCACCAAGAGTGAGAGGCCCCGGGGAGACGGACTGGGAGAGACTGGGGTTTGTATGAGACAGCGAGAAACCTGGGAGTGTTGGGGCGAATGTGATGAGACCAGTGAAAGTGAGTGACGCGTGTATGTGTATGCCCGGTATGTGCGGTTTTGTGCGACTGCGTGTGCCTGAGAGTGAAGGAGGCCAGTATGTATTATGTGAGAGCCAATGTGTGTGAGACCATCATGTTCGTGTGTGTGTGAGGGGGCGGGGGGCAGACTACCGACAGGGCTGTATGTGGGTGAGAGACACTGAAGGTTTGCCGGTGCATCTTCTGTGAGGTTGTGGGCCTGCACGTGTGAGCGAGGCCGGCATACGGGGCAATGGGCCACGGGTGTGTGATATTTGTGTATTGCCTCTGCGTTTGTACCCATGGCCTCTCCGAGACCGTGGTGTAAGCGACTGCATGTGATATCCCTGTCTTTGGGTGCTCGTGATCGTGCCCTCGATGTGATCGGGAATATGTGGGTTCTGTGGTAGTGTTTCTGTGTCACCTTGTATGCCGGCAACTGGCCCTGTGCGGCTGTGGTATGAATGGGGAGACCACTTGGACGATGATAGCATTGGCACTTTCTGTGTCCTGTGTTTCAAACAGTGTGTTGCTGAGATAACAATCCTGGAGAATCCCTGCCTCCGGTCCAAGAGTCTCTGTAAGCAGCAGGAGGTGGGGTAACTAGAGCTCCTGACTGTAGCAGACCCTCAACTCTGGGTGACAGGAGGGGAAACCAAAGGGCAGAGGATGGGTGAGAGTGAAGGTGGCAGAATTGGGTGCTCAAGGATCCATTGTCCCAGAGGGAGAGGAAGGTGAAGGCCCTGGGGATTAGGGTAGAGAATAACTGTGGCCTCTGGTGGAATTTCGGATTGGATTTTCGAACTATAGACTGTGTCCAAGTATGAGGCAGAGATGCAGGAAGGGAAGAGTCCACCTCTCCCTAGAACGCAGAGGAAATAACTATTTCATAGGATTATTTCAAAAATAGAGTGACAGACTATTCCAGGCAGAGTATTACTTCAAAAATAAAGTGAGAGACTATAATTCAGGCACATTATTTTTATTCTCAATAAGACCAAAGAATGGGAAGGCAGCTTTTAGGAAAAAAAAACATTAAATTTTGGATCTTGAACATAAGAGAAACAGAGTTGTTAGACCTGCTCAACAGCCATAGGTTACCCATAATGTCCCAGTTATGTTGGCAGTGGGACCAAAGAAAGGTGGGAGGAAGGAGAAGACAGGTTTTAGGCTGGCGATTCTGGGAGTGCAGAGAAGGCCTCATGGCTCACTATCCTTTTCCTTCCTCCAGCTTTACCCTCCTGAGACCCTGCTCTCCAAGAGAGAAGCCAGGAAAAGAAGACGAAAATGACTGTTGAACTGGTGAAAACCGTACCCCAGGTTAGTTATTTCCTTTCCCAAGAAAGGCAGTCTTACTTTTTAGGGCTTAGTAATGCTGCTTTTCTCTGAAAATTTCCTGATAAACAGTCTTGTCTGAGGGCCTGGTGACCAGTTCTCCCAGAGGGCACTGTCCTTAAACTGCCTAAGGGATAAGTAAAACTGAGTATGATGAAGTGCAGAGCTCCTACTTCTCACCCCATGTATATTTTAATTCAGTGTTGATAATTGTGAAAACATTTGGTTTCTGTTATATGGAATGGAGTATCTCAGTGAGTCGGGTTCCATGTTAAATGTGCATCCGATAGCCCTCTGTAGGTTACTCTTCCCCCCCTCCCCCACACTTTTCCATACTGTGCTCTTTGGAAGAAAGTCACTATGCACAAACCACACCTAAGGAGTGGGAGGTTATGTTCTACTCAAGGGTGGAATATCTAAGTAAATCATTTGAAATTCTGTATGAGAAATTAATCTATTTTCCCCCATTTATTTATTCAGTTATTGTATCACTATGGACTCATACACATTTACTTCATACCTTAGATTATAATACAATGCTACTTTATTTATTCTGTTGCTCAAATTGTTCCAGCTTTGGCCATTGGGAGCCCTTTCAGCAGCTCCTGTATCCCACTGTCATACCCAGTTATTGTGGGGTGCCTCTGTTTGTTGAGCACTGACAGAAATTTCTGACACTGCATATCCAGGCTCATCTGGTATATTTTCTGCACTAGTTTTAGAGGCTTGGTCTCAGTCCTTGTGAAGGCTGGCTTATTTCCAGTACACCATTAATCCTGGAGTATAGTCCTTCCTTTGAGTTCTCAACTAAAAGCAGGATGTTTACAAGGATGTTTACAGGTTATAATAATCTGTAAACACTCCAGATTAGCATGTATTGCTGCTCTTTCTGCTGATATGTCATTCCTCAAAAGTCCTCGACAAGTCAGCTGTGAGAGTTTCATCAGTCTACTCTGCTTATGAACCTTGAGTATTTTCTAATGTGGGAGGTCTTGGAAATAAGTAATCCATGGTATAAAGCATGTTTGGGGACATCTTTGCCTTGTATTTGGGCACTAGTGGTATTTTATAATGTGGGAGGGCTGATACCTAATACCCTTATTACTTATCATTCCAGAATTTTCCTCATCTTTTAAGTTTATTTTTCCAGCAAACTTTAGAATCAGGCAGTTTTTAAAAACTCCACTGATTACTTTAAACTGGGATTTATGTATTCAACAAATACTTTTGAGGGCCTTGTACATGCCAGGCGTTCTTTTAATTCTGAAGCTGCAGCAAAGAACAAAGCAAAGGCCCTGCCCTTGTGGAGCTTACCCTCTAGAGGGGGCAAGTAGACATATAGAAATGAATTGGTATACATCAAATAATGAAAAATGAAGTGGAAAAAGATAAAACAAGGTCAGTGGGAGAGGGAGTGCTGGGTAAGGGATGGTCCGCATTTTCTTGTTCAGGGGTGATCATGGAAGACCTGCCTGATATTTGAGCAGAGACCTAAAGACAATAATATAGCAAATACATGGGTATTGGGAGGAAGCTGGTTACAGAAGCAACAGCTGGATGTACAGAATCAGGGTCCTGAATGTCTCTGTGTTCAGAAAGAGCAAGAAGGACAGAGCCAGTAGGAGAGATAGTAGATGTTTTCAGAGAAGTCATGAGCACTGGACCTTTTGAATCTCAAGGCCATTATAAGGACCTAGGCTTTTGCTCTGTGTGAGATGGGAAGACTTAGGGGGTTTTAAGCAGAAGTGACACATGAGGATTCTTCTGGCTGCTGTGTTGAAAACAGATGGTTAGAGAAGCAAGGACAAAGCAGGAAGACATGTTATAATAGGATAAGAGGTAATGATAATTTGGGTCAGGATGGAGAGTCTAAAATTTGTAGATTAATTTAAGGAGAAATGAAAGCTTGAATCTTCTTATTTAAGATAAAAAATGAGTATGTATTTACATTTATTCAGGCCTGTGTGTTGCGCAGTAGTATGCTTTTCATGTGTCCTTGTCATGTTTTACTCTCTTTTAGAAAATTCTGTAGTTCTCTTATCATAGATTTGGTATTTTTTCTGTTAAATATACCTTTAAGTGTTTTAAAGAGATGTATCAGATTCTGAATGTAATATTTTTCCCATTTTCATCTCTAGTGCGTGTTAGAAAAAGAAAAAAATTAATATGTATCTTACGCTAGGGTATCTTTCTAAAAACTTCCTTTTAAAATTTAAACATTTCTTTAGAAAATTTTTTTAAGTAAAGTTTTTGTTTGATTGGTTTATGTTTTGTTTTTAAACTAGTTTCCTTGAGTAAGGGTACTTGATGGACAATGTTGGGGTATAACATTGACTCGATGTGAATCCTCACTCTGGAATTGTGTGACTCGAAGGCCCTATTTTAGCTCTATGTTCATATCACCGCAGGAAAGAGATAGTTAACTAACATTTTCCCAATATTTAATGGATTATGTATTATTATTTTTGTTTTGTGGACATCTCTAGAGTGTAGATATTCTAAAACAATATTGAATACTTATGGCAATAATGCCTTCTATTTGTCAATTTCTAGATAATTTATAATAGTTGATTTCTTTTTTTTAAAACAACTTTGTTGAAGTATCATTTACATAACATGAAATTTAACGATTGAAGTATATAATTCCAAGATTTCTAGGAAATTTACTGAGTTGTGTAACCATGATTATAATCCAATTTTAGATCATTTTCATCACCTCAGTAAGATCCCTTATGCCCATTTACAGTTACTTCCTTTTCTCATCTCCACCCCCAGGGAATCACTGATTACTTTCTGTCTTAGATTTGACTTTGCTGGACATTTCATATAAATGGAATCATACAATATGACATCTTTTGTGTCTGGCTTTTTTCGCTTAGTTTTACATTTTTGAGTTTTTTCCATGTTGTACCATGTATCGATATTTCATTCCCTTTTGTTGCTAATTGTATTTCATTGAAAGGCGTACCAAATTTTGTTTATCCATTCATCAGTTGATAGACCTTTGGGTTGATTCCACTTTTTAGCAATCATGAATAATGCTGTTGTCAACATTGAATGTAAATCTTTGGATACGTTTTCATTTCTCTTAGATTAACCTAGGAGTAGAATCACTGGGTCATGGGCTAAATTCATATTTAACTTTTTAAGAAACTGCCAAACTGTTTTTCAAAGTGGCTGTGCCATTTTACATTCTCAGCAGCAGTGTATGAAGATTGGGTGTGCTTTAGTCCGATGCTGGGTGACTCCTCAGATTGCTTCCCAGCTTACTCTGGTATAGAATGGCATGGCATGCTAGCTCTTGATGGCATAGCATAAGAAATTGCATTCTGAATATATTCATTATTTTTAGTGTGTAAGAAGAAAAGTCACCTACATCTATCTGTTCAGTACTCTTCCTACATAAATAATATTTGCAAAATAGTATTTGCAAATAGAGTACTATTTGGAAAATACAAGTTAGATATTTTTTGTTGTTGTTTCTGAAGGTTTGACCATAGGTGTAGGTCTTGCCTTGAAGCTCTGGTTTCCTGCCCTGTGGCCACCTGTCCATATTTCCTCATGATGAGAAATAGATTAGTATAATTGTATACAATGCAATTGAACGCTTCAGTAAGTACCGTATTAGGTTGGAACTTGTGTTTAAGTTTTTTCTTCTCCAAGCATAAAGACATCTTAACACTTCAGCCTGAAGTCATGTGTGGACAGGAGCATTGGTTAATCAAGAATGTATTTGTATCCTTTCAGGACTTGGTGACATTTAAGGATGTAGCAATAGACTTTTCCCAGGAGGAATGGGACTGGCTGAACTCTGCTCAGAGAAGTTTATACAGGAGTATGATGTTGGAGAACTATCAGAGCCTGGTATCACTTGGTGAGGATCTTTTCCCCTCTGCACAATTCAGAAACTACCTTTAGGGACTTTTTATTGTGAAAACTTTTTATCAAGAAACAAAGAGGATATTCATGGATTGATGGAAATTTTAGATTTAGTGAATTTGATATGTATCAAGTGTTCCATGGGTATACTTTTTAGGCAGTTGGAAATACAGGCCATGATGTCACTCTTACAGTTCTCCTGTGCTCCTTTGTGCCTTATGGTATTGTTACCATCTGGAGGCAATAACAAGGTTCACCAAGAATATAGCTGGATTGCTACAAATTCAAAATATCACTTTTAAAATCTGTATTTTTTTTATTAACATGCAATAAATGAACCGCTGAAACACAAACTATGAAAATGGCTTCAGACATTATTAGAGAAACTAACATGGACCCTTCTCAGTCATAGGACTATCCATTGGGTAGACTAGCTTTCTGTTCTTTAGAGGGTCCTTTTATCCTGCTTGTGGTTCACTGAGCTTCTAAAACTAAATTTATATCTTTCATTAAATTTGAGAAATTTTTGGCCATTATTTTTTCAAGTATTCTTTGTGTTCTCTCTTTTCTCCTTCTGGGACTTAAGTTGCAAATATGTTAGGACGTTTGATACTGTGCTCTAGGTAACTAAGGATCTGTTTACTTTTTAGAATATTTTTTCTCTGTTTTGCAGATTAGATAATTTCTATTGATTTTTCTTAAAGTTCACTATTTCCTTGTCCTCTTCAATGTCTTGTTAAGCCCCTCCAGTAAATTAAATAATTTCAGATACTGTAGTTTTCAATTCTAGACATTCCACTTGGTTCTTTTTGTAATTTCTAGTTCTCTGCTGAGGAATTACAAGTGTATATATTTTTATATTATTCAAGATAGATACAAAAGACGTTTTAAAATCCTGGTTTACTAATTCCAACATCTGCATTATTACAGGTTGGATCTCCACTGATTGCTTTTTCTTCTGAGTATGATTCACTTTTCTCTTTCCTCTTGTGTATAGTAATTTGAATTCATTCTGGACACTATTTAAATAACACATTATAGGGACTCCAGATT
Organism: Pteropus medius; assembly: GCF_902729225.1. Taxonomy (NCBI): domain Eukaryota; kingdom Metazoa; phylum Chordata; class Mammalia; order Chiroptera; family Pteropodidae; genus Pteropus; species Pteropus medius. The sequence goes on along the minus strand of NW_024349142.1, from coordinate 739,751 downwards.
CTGTTATATTCATTTGAAGAATGTTGAATTGTTTTTTTCAAGCAGTTAATTAACTTGATTCAGATGCCAAATTCTTCCTGTAGGTGATCTTTATTGTACTTATTTACTCCTGTCAGATGATCCTCTTAAAATGCTGGGCAGAATTTCTGCCCCTGGCTCCTTAGAAAATTGTCTAACTTTTAGAGTTGTCTGATGGCAGTCCCGCTAGACTATGCCGGAAGCTTTGTGTAGTGTGTCCTTAAAATGTGCTGTACTCCTTGATCTAATCATATTATGTGATTCCGTCAAAATTAAGAACTGGCTTATAGTCTGAAATACCCAAAACATGGGCAATTTTCATGTCTTTTTTTTGCATGCAGGACTTTGCATCTCTAAGCCATATGTGATCACCTTACTGGAGCAAGGGAAGGAGCCTTGGAGGATGAAGAGTGATATGACAAGCCCATTCTCAGGTGTGTGTGGGAGACCCACATAGGAGAATCCTTTCTAGATAATGGCCTAGCCATTTTCAAAGGTGACCCTCCTCATTTACGTCTTTTAGAAGTCTTCTCAAGCCTTCCAGATATGGGGGGAAAGCTGAAATGTTACTACGTGGGCTTTCCAAATACCTTCTCTTCTACTTGACTCTCTTCTAATAAGTCATTTTACAAAAATCTTTATCCAGCTCCTTCCTATCCCCTCTTTTTTTTTGCCATACAGTCTTATATAAGCTTTTTGGCTTCTTAAATCTTTTTAAATACACAATTAGATGCTGTTTGCAATTATAAAATTCTGCTGCTTTAAATCTTTCTTTGGTTTCCTGTTACAAATAAGAAAAATCTAAACTCTGCTAGCCCCTATGTGATCAGCAACTTTCTACTTCTCTCATTTTATCCTAATTCACTTTTTAGCTTTTTCACTATACTTTAGTCCAGAGTTTTCAAAACTGTGTGAGGTACTCAGGTATGCTTCAAGTATGTCACAGGTATCTTAAGGTAAGATATGAGTCTCTTAGCCTTGGAGACCAAAAGGGTACTGTGTTCATGGCATGTTTATTCCTTCTTCAAGACTATAATCTGGCTAAAGATATTTATGTGATTGTAAATAAAAATGAGGTTAATAATAGTGATGCTAACATACATATTTTTATAAAACTAATTTCAGAAGTACACATGGCAAATTCCCATTAAGATGTGGCCTGAGAAGTGACACTTTTCCTGGGCTAGTGCAAGTAAGAAGATGAATGAAAAAATTCCCTATATGTAGCCTCAAGTTCAGGGATCTATACAAAATGACGAGTTCACTGTATTGAAGCAATGGAGATGGGTTACAAGGATATTATTTTCTGAATATGAAAAGAGAACTCTAGGATTTCACTTAAACCCTGGGGGAAGTTACAAAGCATAAGGAATTTTGGTTGCTGGGACTCTGTAGAGATTGTTGAGCAGCAGTAGGGATGATACAGCTGTGAGGATATTGTTATTTAAACAAAGTTAACCTAGCTGTTATGCAAATTAATTAGAAGTAGAAGAGAATAGAAAGAGGGAGTTTAATTTATAGTCTGTTAGTTAATACAGGCATAAAATATTTCCTTACAGACTACTTTTCTAGGACCTCATTATCCTACATTTAGTTTTCTTAATCACCTATTCCATGTTCCTCTATGAGCTCTCTCATTCTTTGGGGTCTTGTTGCAAGTTTTCAGCTGACATGCCTGTATATAAAAGATGTTTTTTATGGGGATTCATTATTTTTGAATCCCCTTTTCCATCTTATATGTTTTCTTTGTTATAGCCCATGAAAGGGAAAAAAAATTTTTTTTTTTTTTGGTATCTTTCAGATTGGGAATCTAGCTGTGAGACACAAGAATTATCTCTGACGCCATTCGTATATGATGATGTGTTAATGGAGAGAATTACAAGCTATGGATTTGAGCATTCCACTTTTAGGGAAAACTGGAAAGGTGAAGATATTTTTGAGAGGCAGCTGGTAAGCCAAGAGACATTTATCAGGCAAGAAACACTCACTCGTAAAGAAACCCTTATTAAAGTAATAGACCACAAATATAATAAATCTGGGAAATTTGTCCATCTAGACAATGCAGGAGAGAATGTTTATAATCACAAGTCTGATAAAAAAAGCTTTTCTAAAAATTCTATGGTAAGAAAACACAAAAGAGTCTGTGGAGGAAAGCAACTTTTTAAATGTAATGAATGTGAGAAAACCTTCACTCAGAGGTCATCTCTTACTGTTCATCAGAGAATTCATACTGGTGAGAAGCCATATGAGTGTAAGGAATGTGGGAAAGCTTTCAACCAGAGTCAACACCTAGCTCAACATCACCGAATTCACACCGGAGAGAAACTCTTTGAATGTAAAGAATGTAGGAAAGCCTTCAGCCAGAATGTACACCTTATTCAACATCAAAGAATTCACACTGGAGAAAAACCATATAAATGTAAGGAATGTAGAAAAGCCTTCAGCCAGCCTGCACACCTTGCTCAACATCAGAGAATTCATACTGGGGAGAAGCCCTATGAATGTAGGGAATGTGGAAAGGCCTTCAGTGATGGCTCATCCTTTGCTCGACATCAGAGATGTCATACTGGCAAGAGACCCTATGAATGTATTGAATGTGGGAAAGCCTTTAGGCAGAACACATCTCTTATTCGTCACTGGAGATATTATCACACTGGAGAGAAACCGTTTGATTGTGCTGACTGTGGGAAAGCCTTCAGTGATCACATAGGCCTTATTCAACATAGGAGAATCCATACTGGAGAGAAACCCTACAAATGTGACGTGTGTGGAAAAACATTCAGCTACGGCTCATCCCTTATTGTACATCAGAGAATTCACACAGGAGAGAAACCTTATGAATGTCATGTCTGTGGGAAAGCCTTTAGTCATCATGCTTCACTCATCCAACATCAGAGAGTGCATTCTGGAGAGAAGCCTTATGAATGTAAGGAGTGTGGGAAAGGCTTTAGGCAGAGTATACACCTTGCTAGTCATCTGAGAATTCATACTGGTGAGAAACCCTATGAATGTAAGGAATGTGGGAAAGCTTTCAGCATCGGTTCTCAGCTGGCCACTCATCAGAGAATTCATACTGGAGAGAAACCTTATGAATGCAAGGAATGTGGTAAAGCTTTCAACCAGAGGGCTCACCTTGCTCAACATCATAAAATCCATACAGGAGAGAAACCTTATGAGTGTAAGGAATGTGGGAAAGCCTTCAGCCAGACTACCCGCCTCATTCAACATCAGAGAGTTCATACTGGAGAGAAACCCTATAAATGTACTGAATGTGGAAAGGCTTTTAGTGATAGTTCATCCCGTGCCCAGCATTGGAGACTTCATACTGGCCAAAGGCCCTATGAATGTGTTGAATGTGAGAAGGCATTTAGGACAAAATCATCCCTCGTTTGTCATCAAAGATGCCATACTGGGGAGAAACCTTATGAGTGTAGTGAATGTGGTAAAGCCTTTAGCCATCGTCAATCCCTTACTGTTCACCAGAGAATTCATTCCGGGGAAAAACCATATGAGTGTAAGGAATGTAGAAAAACCTTTAGCCAGATTGGACACCTTAATTTACATAAAAGAACTCATACTGGAGAGAGGTCTTATAAATGTAAGGAATGTGGAAGTGTCTTCAGACAAAATGCACACCTTGCTCATCACCAGAAAATTCATGCTACAGAGTCAACTCAGGCATCCAGCTCTTCCTCACCCCCTATGTTACCAAGGTCTGCAGATATAGCTACTAAATATTTTTGGACTTCATCCCCTTCTTTTAGTTCTCATTGCCCTAGTCAAAAACACAGTCCATTTACCTGGACTATTCCAATTGTGTAAAATTTGGTTCCCTTGCATCCTCTTTTGTTCCCTTCAAGTTCATTCATACTGTTGCCACAGTGGTCTTTTAAAGATACAAATGTAATTATATTACTCTTCTCTTAAAACTCTATTATGACACTTCAAACTAGTTGATGTATATTAAGTATTTAGCATACTGCCTGACTCTTAGTACTTGTTTAATTTTAGGTCAATATTCTTCAGAGTCTATTTAAGCATTATTTTTAAATAATAAACTCTGAAAAGCAGTATATGAGTGCTCATAACAATTTTGGAGCTGAAGTTATATCTTATGGTGGATGATGAGGATTAACATTAGTATGATTAAAGCTTAATGTTTAACAGACTGATATAGTGGCTTTTTCATGACTATGAAGCTGTGTTTCTTTGTTGCTGAGGAAATTCAGTATGGCTTGATGCACAGAGAATATGTTTTTGGTTGTGTTTTGGTTTTGGAAACTCTGGATAAGACTGGAAAAAATGAATTCAAACTTGCCGGGAAGAATGTAAGACACTATTTAGTCCAGGCAAAAAAATAAATATTACTAATACTTAAAAGTGAAGAAATAGAAAACTTGCATAGTCCAGCATTATTTAAAATCACCTGGTTTCATAAATTCTTAACTTTTAAGGAACCAGTAATTAAGCTGTCATGCAGTATAGAAAAAATATTTAAACTATTCCACTTTTTTCAACATTCATGTCAACTCCAGAAAAACATGAAATTATAGATGAATTTAGTTACAGACATATATAGAAAGGAAATTATTGCCCTCTATTGAAAGAGAACAGAGGCTCTGAATAAATGGAGATCATATAGGTTTCTAGATGGACGTTTCATCATTGTAAAGGTGTTTGTGCATTCACTTAATTCCAGTCACACTCTTTGTAGGGAATTTTTACATTGTTTTGTTCTGAAGTTTAGTAGAATGGTAAGTGGGCAAGCATCTAAAGGAAATTTTTGAAAAAGATCGTATACCTACAAATTTAGTATATTGCAAAAGTGGTATTTTTAATGTGTCCACTGGGAGGGATGGATTATTTAAATGGTGTTTGGCAATTAGTTCTCCAACTAGAAATAAAGCGAGATCTGCATTTCATCCCTTAGAATTTCATTCAATATAGATAGAAGATCTAATAGGAAACACAATATGAAAATTCTAGAGCAGAATGTTGAATATTTCTATCCTTTTGGGTTGAGGAAGACTGGAAAGCAGGACATAGAGTCCGGGAGCCTTGAAGAGAGAGAGTGACAGGTTGGACTATGTAAAAGGTTTAAACCTTGTCCCTGGTATAAGACACTGTATGCAAGGTTAACAGGCACACGCAGACTGAGAACTTTAAACGTCTTATGAAGGATAAAGCTCTTATAAGAAGTGCTGTTGGATAACATATACAGCCTGGAAAAGCATACTAATAAGTGACTCCTCCATGAAGAACTTGAAACAATCAAAATGGAGGAAGTTCTTAACTGTAATAATTATCAGGTAAATATAATTAAGCTTACTTCCAACACAAACACACACAAATTTTATGTGAATGTAAAGATTTGCTAATACCCAATATTTTGCAGATCTGAAAATACATTTTCATATATTGAGAGAATAAATTGGTGGAAGGGCACTTTAGAGGGCAGTTGGTGTTGTTTGTTACCTCTCAACATTTCCAATGTAATTAATTACTTTTTGCCACAATTCTACATCTACGTACATCTCGAATAGCACAAGTGCAGAAATATATGCATAAGCACATTTATTAAAGAATAGTAAAAATTTGAACAGCTATAATGTCCAATAGTAGTAAGTTGATTACTTAAATTATGGAAAATCAGTTCAGGAGATTCTTATGCAGTCACTGGAAAGAACAAGGTGGATTTCTGTACTCAGGGAAAGTGTAGTTTATTAATTGAAAATAATTTTCATAACTATATAATGGGTTCACATAGTTTTAAATATATAACCTTTGTAAAGTAAAATTAGGAAAATGCAGACATATCAGATAATATTTGTTGTTTTTCTCTACACTGTAAATAGAAACCATGCACATACAAATATGCACAAACTCCTCTTAGCTGCTTTGAGGAGCTGCTTTGATGTCATTTCTTGAGGTTTGGTTTGTGTTGCCAATAGTATGTAGTTCAATTTAATCCAATCAGATACAGCAAGTGCGGCCTTGGGACAATGGAGTTGAATATGAATCACCTTTGGCCCCAGCTTAAAGATGGTGTTTTAAGTTCCTGCTGCTGATTGCTGGAGCTGACCTGATTCATGTTCTTCCCAGGCTGTACCCCACCAGTGGTTTGTTTTCCTTTTAAAATTAGATTAAGTTCTTTTGCTGTCAACTAAAAAAACCTAACCAATACAGAAATTGTTGGCACTGAGTGGGTTTCAGGCAAAAAAGATCCTCAGAAAATGTTATTAAAGTCTGGTTTTCGGGCAAACTGGGGCAAAGAATTGTTAGGCTCTTAATCTTATTTTGTGCCACAAAAGCATTCATTGATAGCAACAATCAGCTGTGGTCTAGATCACTCTTGCCTTAGACCAATAGAAAGAGGGCAAGAAGTGCCAGTCCAAGAAGTATGTATGATGTCTGTTCATAATGGAATTGTATAATATAAAGCAAAAGAAAGAACTACTTACATCTTAAAATTTTTGCTTTAAGGCATGGACTAGAACATAAGCCATTTTTGTAACACAGTCGAAAGACTCTCTTCGTTGTAAGCTATATCAGCGGTCCCCATTCTTTTTGGCACCAGGGACTGGTGCTCCTACGAGAGTCTAATGCCTGATGATCTGAGGTGGAGCTGAGGCAGTGATGCTAGTGCTGGGGAGCGGCTGCAAATACAGATGAAGCTTTGCTCTCTTGCCTGCCGCTAACCTCTTGCTATGCAGCCTGGTTCCTAACAGGCCATGGACTGTTACCCATCTGGCCCTGAGCTATATGGCTGTGGTTGCTAAATATCACAGTTTTGGTAGGTTTCTTAAGTAAAATATTAGGAACAGTTGGTGTTGTGGCTATTGGAATGGGGACTTCTGGGAGAATTTCGGAATTTTATGAATCTAAGCTCCCTAAAAAGAATTAAGAAACCATGCTAACTAATTCTCTTTTGTCTGAGATATCTGTGAATAAAGGTTATCCAATTTTCCATTTAGCCTACCAACATTATGGCTTCACTGATTTTTTAAAAAGTTATTTCACATACTGAGTATTTCAGTCTGATAAAGTCAAATTTATCACTACTGCAAGCAAGACTTAAATTCTTGGACTGAGGCTTCCCACCCTTTTTGACATTTATGGTAAATGATGAGTAAATATTCTTTACAGTAAAGGACAGAGTTTATGCTTTTCATTTCTATTCATAGAACTGGCAACCTCTCTACCCGGCACTGGAAAAAACAATTTTAACTGAAGCTGAATGAAAGTATTTGAAGTTTAGAACAATTTTATTTTAAATTTTAATTCAGGTAAGTAAGGGATGTTCTTGACCATTCCTAGTTTACTAAACTTCCTTAAATCACAGTTGTGTATTAGACTTTATCAGATGCTTTTTCCTCATGTATTGAGGTAGAGGATTTTTTTCACCTTTTCTTTATTAATGGTAGTGACTTTCATGAACAGATTTCCCACTCTGGCACTCCTGTGATATAGTCTTGTAAATAAATGTCAGCTAACTTCGGATGATGAATGTTATGCTGGGGATTTTATAAGGTCATGAGAGGTCTTATTTGTTACTAGGAGGCTGGGCAGCTCTGGGGAAATGACTAGTGAATGATACAAAGGATCCAGCCATGACAAAAACAGTTTGGGGCCAAGGAATGTTACTATTTTTGAAATTCATATAATATAGATTGTTGCAAAGTAAATAAAATCATCCATTATCCTACCACTAATTAACATTTTGATCAATATATATGTATACATAGCTATTTTTATAAAAATGAGATCATTACTATTTTATAATTTGTTTTTAATTAATATGGGCAATTAATATTTAAATAAATAATTCCACATTATCATTAAAAACAGAAAACTGCTCAGAACCAGCTTCTGCAAATACGTGAGCCTACCGCATTTGATGGGTATGGCAGATGGGGGAGGCTGGAGTATCCAAGGAGACGAGTCAAAAGTGCGCCTCGGACACGCGAAGGCACACTCGCTAACACACGCACCGCTCCCCCAGCCCCCCGCTCCCCGCCATCACAGTCACAGGCTTGTCCCTGCTTCCCTGCGCTTCCCCATTCTGTCGGCTGTGACTACGCGCGGGACATCTATCTGAGGACCACACTACCTCCCCCACTCAGCGTCCTCTCATCCTCTTAGGCCACGCCCCTCGCCGTAAGCCCCACCTCCTTGCAAGCATACCTGCGCGCGCCAACACTGGCGCCGGCTCCCGCAATCCCTTGGATCGCCCCTCTGTCGCTCAGGCGACCTGTACTTCCAGCCAGTCCCGACCGACCTGCCCGGGGAGTCGCCGACGGGCGCAGTGTGGGCCTGGGGTAGACCTACCTCTCGCAACCCGCGCTCCGCCGGACGCATTCGCGGGCCCGGCCGGGACTACGCTTCCCAGAGGGCACTGCGGCATCAGGCACGCCCACTTCCGGCGGCTGCGGGCTGCTTGGTTCTTGCGCGCCCTGCGTGGCTGTGAGCTCGGCGTCCGCTCTTGGCGTGGGGTAGGGGCGGGTTTACTGGCGGCCGGGCGTGCCGGGGCTGGGCGAGTGTGTTAGCCGGATTGCGGAGACATGCGGGGGGTAGCGAGTGCGGCCGGGAGCTCTGGGGAGAGCAAGCTGGGGTTTCCGGCGCGTCGAGGCGCCCCCGGCACAAAGCCCGAAGCGGGCCTAAGCCGGACTGTGGCGACCCAGGCCGTTTCTGTCCGCCGCGGTCGGGGAAGGCCTCGCTCAGGGAACGGCCTCACCTCCAAGGGCCGGCGACGAGCGGTGACCACGGTGCCGCAGAACAGAGGTGAGGGTGACAGGTGGCCTTGTGGGGTGGCCAAGGACGAGTTCATCCTTCTCAGGATGAGGGGACTGGGAGACTTGGGACAGAGGGCTCTCGAGGCCCAGGTTGTCGTGAATGATGTCCCCAGGCCCCGAGGCTCGCGAGTCGGGGGAATCCAAAGGTCTGAAAGTTGAACTTGAGGTAGAATGTCAAGCAGCGGTGTAGGGAAGGACCTGGGCTTTCTCAGGTTCACCCTAAGCAGACATTCCTCATTTTCATGCTCCCAGGGAAGGAAACCACCGCCACCCCTGCTCTCGAGGCAGCCCAAGGTAGAGTAATGGCCATATCCCAGCTGCCTGTTCAAAAGTGGCCTCATCCTGTATATGCCAGAGTTATTTCTTTGCCTGCCGAAGTCCTTTCCGATTGATGGCTGTAGTAAGACTCAGCAGGAAGGAAGCCTTTCAGGGCTGGAGATGGAGAAATGCTGTGTAGACCTGATGTCTACTTGCCCCTTTCTCCCCCGCACCCCCCAGCTCTGCCTTGCAGCAACACTGCCCTTCCCCAGGAGAGGAGGCACAAGCAGGAGACAGCAGGGACAGGAAATGAACCCCAAGCCATGTCCCAGGTGAGTTGGTTTTTCCTGTCTCCTCTCTGAAAGGCACCCTTGCTTTTCAGGACTCAGTAATGTTGATTTCCTTTAAAAAAATTTTTAGTTTAAGAGACCTGTCCTAGGAATTGGTTCCCATTTCCTGGCGTCCTGGTGATGGGCTACAGAGATGGCCCAGGGCTTCTTTCCCCCTTCCTCTTTGTCCCATTCTTCAAAGGCGAAGGGATTCAGCTCCTCCCTGTGCCACTTTTCTCCGAGGGGACTCTAATGGAGAAAGGTACTCCTCGTGGAAAACATGGCAGCTCTTTGTGCTGTACCTGCTTTATTTGGTGTCCACTTCCTGCCAGCCTCTGGAGAAACAGATGGCCAAGCCCCAGTCCCTGCTAGGAGCTCGCAGCCTGTTGGTGGAAAACACAGAGCAAAAAGGTTCTAGACTGCAAGTGCTGGGACTGAGTATTGTGACAGTGGCTGGAAGGAGCTCTTGGTTTCTGTCCGCCCTGGGGGTAGGTTACAGTGTTTACCGACAGGTGATTTTTGAGCCATTTTGAAGGGAGAGGCATTCTCTAGCATGCAGAAGGTGGAAGAGCAGCATTTTCAGTGCAACGTGAAAGGTTTTTTCCCCACTGATTATGTGGCTCCTTAAAGTGTTAATAGTTTTGTTTGTTAGCTGTATCCCATAAATATATGTGGCTATCTCGTAAACATACAAATCGGGCTCCAGTTGTCCCACCCAAACTGCTTTTAAGGAGGTTAAGAGTGATCCCACATTGCCACCTGGAGTACTCAGTTCTTAGTCTTTTTTGACTCTTTGGTACTTGAAATAGCTCAGAGGTTGGCAAGTCATCCAGGTCTAGGGCTAGGTAGCAAATCTTTTAGGCTCTAAGGGCCATAAGGTCTCTGCTGCAGCTATTCTTCTCTGCCCCCCAGAACTAAAGCAGCCCCGGAGCGGGGAGGCCAACCTCTGAAATAGGTCATCCCTGGCCCTCCAATGGGACCCTTTTCCTCCTTAGCTTCTGGGATGCCACATGCCTCTGGCTTTCTTCCACTTTCCTGACCTCATTTTTTGCTGCTGGTTCCTCCTCATCACCCTGACTCGTAACTCTCCTTGTCTGTCCACACCTTACCCTGTTCTTGTCTATAAAAATGAACAATGTGCTGGCTTCTCCCAAATTCACTTTTCCAGCCCAGACCTCTCCTGCAAACTCCAGACCTTTGTATCCACTTGGAGGAGTCAAGTTGGATACAAATGAAACTTAACCACCTCCAGATGCAAATTCCTGAGATTCTCCCCCAAACCCACTCCTCCGGCAGTTGTCTCTGATCCAGACCATGGTAGAATCATGCTGTCATTCACTCTGGCTGTAAACCTTGGCACCATCCTTGTCTCCTTTCTCCCTCATCTCCTGTATTTGATGTGTTTGCAAGTCCTGTCAGCACCATTTTAAATCATATTCAGAATCTGGGGCTAACCTCCCATCCCCACCACTGCCGCCTCGGCCCTCGTTACCTTACTGTTGGCCTCTAGACTCCTCTGCTGTGACCTGCTTCTCCTGAGGCTCCCTGAGGTCACTTCCCCACACAGCAGCCAAAAGGGTATGTTCTAACTGCTCTGTCACTCTCTGCTCAAAACCCCCCCAATGGCTTCCCTGAAGGAAGCCAGAATACTTAATATGATCTACAGGGCCTGTCCCCTTTGGCTCTGACATTGATGACACGCTCCCATCACTCACTTTGCTTGCTCCAAAATTGCCTTCTCATTTTCCTGATCACCCTATATGAAATTTCAAGCCTTTTACCCAGATCTTTATATCCCTCATCCCTGTTTTACTTTTCATAACTCTTAGCACTTCCCAACATCCCCTATTTTGTCTGCTTTTCTCTTGTCTGATTCTTTTACTGCAAAGTACACCTGACACAGGCAGGGATTTGAGACAGTTTTGCCCCAGTGCCTGATACAGAAAATACTTGTTGGATGCATATTTGAATATAGTCTTAAAGTTCTCTTGTAGTTAATGTCTTGCTAATTTGATATAGTATTATGGTAATTGTTTTTATACCTGAAATGTGCTTTATCCTAGTTATTTCCTAGGAATATATTTGCAGCAGTTTTTATTACATTTGGGGTTAAAGTTAACTAAACTTAAATCAGAATACTTTTACAAGTATATTTGGGTGGAACAGCAATAGGGCCACAAAAGCTAGAATTCATGCTTTAGAAAAAAGTAAACTTCCCCCAAAATAACCCAGAAAGCATTACCAATTTTTTAGTTGTGTGCTTTCAAATTAACTAAATTGAATTGGAAAAAAAAAAAAATTTGTTTCATGCACTTTTTTCCTGTAAAATGCTTTTTATTCAGTTCTTCCTGTAAAACATGAACACAGTATTTTTCTGTAAGGATGGAGTTGCTTTTGCTTTTTGTTCGTTGTTTTTAATGTCTATGTTTCATCTTTTTTGAGTGAGAGAGCACCAAATTAAATTCTTACATCAGGAGCAGATTCTGTACCTGTGTGTTTTCTCTGTGCTATAGTATGACATTGTGAGGCCCACTTGGAAATCTCCACACCTACATGGTAGCAACAGGAATAAAAATATGACCTGCACATTTGAGAGTGTTTTGTATCGCTTGAATGAAGCAGATTGGACCAGACATCAATTAGAGAAAGTGTGTTTTGCTTGAAAGCCGTGTTTTCCAGTGGCTCTCGTTCTTCTGTCAAGGTGAAAGGACAGCAAGCATCCTTGCTGTTGTCTGAATGGAACCTTTGAAGGTGGCTTGGCAGTCACAGGTGTGGGCTATGGAGCCAGACACCTGGGTTCAGATGCTTGCTCTGGCACCTAATTGCTGTGCGGCCTGAGGCAATTTAAATGACACATTTTCTTTGTAAAAATGCAAATAGTACTTGCCTCATGACTCTTCTAGGGGTTAATTAAGTTAATACGTGCAAGGTGCCTGGCACGTGGTAAGAACTCAGTAAGTGTTACCTGTCAGCATTTCATGTCATCATGATTGTTTTAGGTGATACACATTAACAAAACTACATAACATAGGACAGAAGTAGGCAAAATTGTCCTATGGGCCACATCTGACCCATCAGCTCTTTTTGTCTAGCTCTCGAGCTACAGATGGTTTTTACATTTTTCAGTGGTTGAAAATCTTCAAAAGAAGAACGATATTTTATGACGTGAAAGTTATATGAAATTCTCATTTTGTGTTCGTGAGTAGAGTCTCCGTGGAACACAGCCCATGCCTCATTTACATAACGTCTGTGGCAGCATTTCTGCTTCACTGGCATATTCACTAAAGCATTGACTCTCCCCCCTTTTACAGAAAGACTTTGCTGACCTTTGAGGTAGAGGTTCAGAGCGAGGACTGTGGAGCCAGGCTGCCAGCATCAGATCTGGCTCTGCGGTGGGCTCAGGTTACAGCTGTTGCCTCACCTGGACAATGGGAAGGTGATAACACCGACTGTTGGGGTTGTTGTGTGTCTAGTATGTTGGGCCATAGCTGTAATTGTTATTATTTACAGTAAAAGATTTGCAAACAAAAAAGAGTCATTGATTATATGTATAACTGACAAAACGAGGGAACACATACTGTTGACAGGTCTCTCTTGAGCATCGGATTAGAGTGGTGGAGAAGGGGACATTTCTTATTAAGAAAACATAATCAGAACCACAAAAACCGAGTTGCCAAGTATAAGAAAAAGTTTCAGCCTGTATTCTTCCCTCTAGGAGCACCCACAGTCAGTTTTCTTACCAATGACAGTGGTAATAAATGGTAGAAAAGTGGGCATGATTTTCTCTGCATCAGTAAACTTCAAAGTTCTTGTAAAGATACTATAAATATAGTTTAAAGATTTTTAAAAGGTGGTATAATTGATGAAGGATATCTGAAAAATATTTGGGATATTTGAATATTTAAAAAAAAATAGTGCAAGACTTGCCAACTGACAGGCATGCAATTAGTTCTGTAAGACTGGAACCTGTGAAAGCCCATCTTCTACAGTTGGGTCAGAAACATAGAAGCAGCCTGTGTCTGAGCATCTGTATCTTTGAACATAGCTTAAAACAGTTGCATTAACATGTTTTTTGTTTTTAAGTCATTTTATTAAAGTATGATTGACATGTAAAAAGCACATTTTTAATGTATGCAACTAGATGAGTTTGAGGATAAGTTACACTGTGAAACCATCACCACCATCAAAATTATAACCTTATCCATCACCTCCCAAAGTTTCCTCCCAGTTTTTATTGTTTCTGGTAGTAAGATCTACCCTCTTAGCAAATTTTCAGTATACAATACAGTATTGCTTGCCATAAGCACTGTGCTGTATAGAAAATCTCCAGAACATGTTCATTGTGCAACTGGAAGTTTGTACCTTTGACCATTGCTTCCTCACTTCTTCCCGACCCCTGGCAACCTCTATTCTACTTTCTGCTTCTAGGAGTTTGACTATTTTAGATTCCACATTTAAGTGAGATCATGTAGTAGTTGTCTTTCTGTCTGGCTTATTTCACTTAGCTTATGCATTGAAACATTAGAGTTTCAGTATACTTGTGGATGTCCGCTGTGCAGAATCTTGCACAGTTTTCAAAACTGAAGGCATTTAACAAATTGCTGGTGTAACATGTGGATCAATAACAGATCAGTATGAACAGCACGGAGAGCTGGAACTGATTCTTTCCTACAAGATGAACACTCCTGCCAGTTATTCAGCCCATAGATCAGTTGCCCTGCTTTCATGGCCAGATGCTCCACCTTGCAAAATGACTGTTGCGAACCAACCACATTTGTTTTGGACTAGCTCGCTCAGGTGGGCACGGGAGTACCTCTTTTGATCAAAGCTCACACTAAGTTCTTGGCTGTTTCCTGCAAGTATCACCAAGCATTTTATTTTGTTTTATTTATTTTTTTAATAAACACTCAACATTTGGTGAACACCACAAGTCAAACAGAAAAATTTAGAACTCTGTTTGGGGATTCATGTTCATGTTTTGAGGTTCATGCCCAGGTTTATTTTCCCATTTGTTGTGTTGATCCAGGCCCTTCAAACATCCTCATGTTAAACACTGTGCATGGAACAGTTTACTTTTGTTATGTATCATTTGAATGATGTCAAATATTTTTCTTGTGTGTACCTCTTTTTACCTGCACAGAATTGCCAGTTCCCTAAAGGCAGGGACTGTCTCCATATTTTTCTCTCTTTTCTGGATTTTATGACATAATGAGTCCAACTGTCCTGTATTTAACTAGATGTCCAGATCACTAGACATTATTCTTTCCACATATATTCTCTTACCCAAAATGAAGAAGAGGTAACCCTCAGTCCCCTATGTGAGGCTTCCATGACAAAATACTACAGACTGGGAGGCCTAAACAGAGATTTCTTTTCTCACAGTTCTGGTGGCTAGAAGTTCAAGATCAAGGTGTTAGTATGTTTGGTTTCTCCTGGGGCCTCCCTCTGCTTCTCGCTGTGCCCTCATGTGGCCTTTTCTCTGTGTGGCCCCATTCTTGGTGTTTCTCTTCTTCGAAAGATACCAGTCAGATTGGATTAGGGCCCCACCATATGACTTCATTTAACTTTTTATTACCTCTTTTAAGGCCTTATCTCCAAATACAGTCACATTCGGAGGTACCAGAGTTTAGGACTTCAACACATGAATTTGAGGGACACAGTTCAGTCCATAAAAACCCCCAGTTGTGATAGAATTTGGTTTTGTCCTTTCAGAGCTTGGTGACATTTGGGGATGTGGCTGTGGATTTCTCCCAGGAGGAGTGGGAGCGGCTGAGCTCTGACCAACGGGACCTGTACAGGCGTGTGATGCTGGAGAACTACAGGAACCTGGTGTCGCTGGGTGAGAGTGTCCTCGCCCCTTCTCTCACCTTCCCCTTGTATGCCACCGAAACCCAGAAGTCCTACTCCTTTAGCAAGGCTCACACTAGCCTTCTCCCATCAAGCCAGGGCCCCTGCATCTCAAATCTGGACAGACCAACAGCGTGACCCTGTCTTGTTTCATTTTATGTATTTAGGACTTTGCTTCTCTAAGCCCGACATAATCTCTTCATTGGAACAAAGGAAAGAGCTCTGGATGGCCAAGAGAGAGGTGACCAGAGGCCAGTGTCCAGGTGAGCGTGGGGTGTCAGGTGGGGTGAAGCCACTGCCGGTCACAGCTCAGCAACCTCAGATGTACAGGACCATCAACAGACTCTTCCTAAGCTCTGGGCCCAGAAGGCAAATGAAATCCTCTTGAGAATGGACTGCCCACGTGTGCATCCCCCGTGTCTGTCCTCTCCAGCTTTGCTCCCCTCCCTCTAAACATAACTTCATTTGCTCTCCTCTGGGTCCCAATTCCTAGCTCCTCCTCTGACCCATTGTCATTCAGACGTATATATCATCTTCGTTCTTTACAAAATCTTTACCTGATTTTGATGTCATTTTTATTGTCTTATTTCTCTTTGATTAATTAACTGGTTTATGAAGTTATTTTTTACTTTTATTTTTCAAATACAATTGACATTCAATATCAAATTAGTTGTAGGTGTCTAGCACAATGGCTAGACATTTATATAATTTACAAAGTGATTCCCCGCAATAAGTGTAGTCCCCGCCTGGCACCATACAGAGTTATTACAATATTTTTGACTATATTTCCTGTGCTGTACTTTACATCCCCATGGCTATTTTGTAACATTTGTGAACTTCTTTTAACTGATTTTTACTGAGTGTCACCTTTGAGTAAGGCTATTAGGTACTGGTTGATAAGATGAGTGTAGGCCACTAAAGAATTAACCATCTCACCTGCAACTGATATAAAATAATATAGAATGTCAATTGTAATTGAAAAAAAAAAACGTTATTAAAGAATTAACCGTTTCAGAGGGGAGATAAGACATATCTGTACGTACCTTGAATAGAAACTGCTATTCCCTGTATGGTAAGTGTAAATAGGTACTCAAGAGGAAAAAGAAAATTCATTCCCAGTTTTAAGCAGGGTAATGAGAGTAGAGCCTTTAGCAGAAACATTTGAATGAGAACAAAGAGATTGGTAGGTTAGGAGACGAGTTTGACTTTGGCCATAACTGATTTAGCATTCAAGTGGACTTCGCAGTGCAGACAGGTAGTGTGCAGTCAGGTGATTGGCTCTTGAAGAAAAGAACACTGATTTTGATTGATGGAATATTCTTTCAGATATTGTGATAATATTTATACCACTGGGGTATACAGAGCTTTCAACCACAATTATTTCTGGAACAGCAAATTACTCAAGTAAGATGAGGAATCAGAATTAAAGACTTCTGTTGGAGGTTTCTATAATAGGAAATAACAAGAATTTCTAAAGACTTGAGAATTTTGTAAGAGCTTACTGTTGAAATCATACTTCAAAGGAAAAGTTAGTATTGACAGAACAGAACAGGCTGTTTAGAGTTACAAAATACAATGGCTCACGTGATCAGCGTGTAGCATAAGAGAACTGAAATGGTGTTTCTGAGAACATTTTCTATTTAACATTATATTAAATCACGTTTTTATTAGCATTGTAATAATGGCACATTGCACTAGAGAAGAAAGTTTTGCTGGATGAAATGGAGAGTCAAAGCAAGTTTTACTGAATAAGCGGAAATGAGGATCATAGCATTTTCTTGTGTAGCCTACCCTCCCCTCTTCGTCTATATTTGCCACATTTTAGATTTAAATCTTTGTGAGCTCTCTCATATTTTAGTCCTCCATTTATGTTTTCAGTTTCCTGGTAAAAGCATAATATACACTGTTTGGTTGACTTTTAGGTGAGAAAGCTGGTATTGTATTGTATCAGAGTTAAAGCTACATAAATTGGGGAATGTAAGGTCAGTTGGTCATATGGAAAAGTTTTCAAAATGATAGGCTTTTCTGAAGATTTTAATTCATCTGATTACATTTGGGAAGTTTTCTTCACACTAATACAGAATGAAAGCACTCTTTACTTTCTTCCTGTCTTCCAGACTGGAAGGCTGTGCCGGAGGGCGAGGAGTTACCTCCAAAGAAGGATTTGTGTAGAGAAGAGTTGTCCGAGGCCGTGCTCATGGGCAGACTGACTGGCTACAGTTTGGGGTGCTCCATGCTAAGGGAACACTGGGATTATGAGGCTCTATTTGAGAGGCAGCCGGTAAGTCAGGAGACAGATTGGGAGGCGAGGAGTCTGTAGACTTCAAATAATGAGTATCAAGTGTGGGGAAGTTCCGTCATTAGACAATCCACACTGTGTATGAGTTCCTTCTCAGCAGAATTACAAAGTCTCCATGGCAGAAACAGATTCTCCTATTCTTCTGTTCCCACCCCCCCGCCCCCCAAAACATATGCTGTAACTAAGCCTAGTCATTATGTGACCTAGATCACTTGGAACGTAAGTGACCGAGTGCCTCTTTCACAGCGTGTGGACACAGCCCAGCCTGCCAGAGCCATTGCACGTTCACGAGCATGGTTTGTACAGAAAATGCATTTGTGCCATTTCAGAGCTTGGTGACTATCACGAATATGGCCATAGACTTCTCCCAGCGGCTAGAACCAGCTAAGAGGAGCTTCTGTAAGAATGTGATGTGGGAGAGCCATGACCTGGGGTCAGTAGGTAAGGATGTCCCTGTCCCAAATCTGAATTTATCTTTCCTCCATTTGGAAGTATGTTTGTGTGTGTGTGTGTGTGTTGGGCTCCCAAGCCCAAAGATAAGAGTTTGCCATTTGTGGAGCTCAAAGTTGGTGTCTTCATTAGGCTTGAAGCATCATCGCCTTTGCTGTTCAGTCACTCCTCACTTACCTCTCTGCCTCTTCCTGTCCTAACACTTTTATCTCAAAGCCAAGGAACTGGTTCTCACTTTAAGACTGCCAAGAGCATGACAGAACCCCATGTCTTTCCCACACGTAGGATGCCGCATTTCTAAGCCAGATTTGCTTTCCTTACTGGAGCCAGGGAAAGAGCCCTGGCGGGTGGAGCATGAGCTGACAGCAGGCTTGTTCTCAGGTGAGTGGGAGGCCTGGCGTGAGACGCCCCCACAGCTTACCATGCAGCCCTTCCCGGGACCAAGTCCTCCTGGTGTGTGAGAGTGGCCTGTACCAAGTCCTTTCAGTCTGGGCAGAAGACAGGTCCGGGCTTTCAGAGTTCTTTCCTCCCCCTCTGCTCCCTCCCCTTGGTGACAGCTCATTCCAGGTAGTGTACCTCCTGTTTCTGGCCACTGGGAAGTGCATCGGCCACTTGGTTCCTTAAGTGACTTTTCCCTAACCTGATACTTCTGGGCCATCTTCCAAAGGTGTACTCTTCTGTAATCGATCAGGCAGCCCGATCACCTCCTTATGCACTCATTCCTATAAGAACCGTGGATCGAAATTTACTTGAGGGCACCACTCTACTTGGCATCAGCAGGCAATTGGAGAAGAGATTCACGCATACCACCAAGCAGTTACTGTAACAGTGGGGGGGGGAGGCGTGGGAGACGTGCATGGAGTTTGCAGACTCCACCGGGCGTTGCCGGACATAGAGGGGAGGATGCCCAGGAGCTTCCTGGTTTCAGTCTGATCTGGCAGGCAGAAGTCGGGTTGCAGGAAGTAGAGGGTCCCTAGTTTGGTACACAGGGAAGTGAAAGAACTTTCTTTCAAAAAAAAATGGTTTGTAGGAAATGTAATGCTATCACCTGTCTGGAAAAAGAGTAGAAAATCATGACCCATAAACACTGTATGTTAACAAGGCAATTTCAGACCCCTTTTGAGTCATAATAAACACATTTTTTAGCATAGTAAGAATTATAATGTGTATTCAGGCAGGCATACAGATGTTTATCACATGGTTCCATGTTGTACATACTTAGGTTACATCACACTTACTGTGAGGTGTGAAAAAATACAGTTACAATAGATATCTTGATGTAAGTAAAAATTCCATGTGGGGGATTGCTGTATCCTTCAATATGATGGACATCTGCCAGGTTCTGAAAGTTTTCTTAGCTTTCGGCAGCTCTAGCAATGACTAGATGTATGGGTTTAATTGCATCTTC
The DNA here is from genome assembly GCF_902729225.1 of Pteropus medius. Taxonomy (NCBI): domain Eukaryota; kingdom Metazoa; phylum Chordata; class Mammalia; order Chiroptera; family Pteropodidae; genus Pteropus; species Pteropus medius. Next base: position 720,350 of record NW_024349142.1, on the reverse strand, counting down.
ATAGCATGAGGTATATTGATGAAAATGTTTGCTTTTTATTTGGCAAAAGATTATAATCTAAAGTTTTTTTTGTTATGAAAGAGGTTGAATACTTTCCCTAAATTTGGTTATTCTCTTTATCTTTTTATAAAATGTTTCTCATTTATACCCATTTCTGTATCCGTGTCTTAAATGTTTTAATAGTCCCAGTGACTGATGTATTGTCTGGAACTATTTTTCACATGTGGTAATAAGAGCTTTTGTTTTAATCAGGCCTTTTAAAATGGTGATATGTAAAACTTTGAAAATTTCTATGTAGTTTAACATTTTACAATTTTTCCTTTTATTTATATCCTTAGAAACTTGATGCACATAATTCTACTTCATTTTTTAAATGACTATCTAGTATTACAATATATGTGTATATATCATAATTTACTTAACTGACTGACTGTTGTGGACATTTAAACATTTAGGTCTCTTCCAGTTTTTACCTGTAATAAACAGTGGTCCAATTTGTGCATATCTTTTCGCATGATTAGTATTTTAAAAGTTTTATGCATGTAGTGCTATACTCTTGATGAACAATATGTGAGAAACCTGTTTCTCCACATTTTCACCACTAGTATTTGTTTATTTTTGCCAAGTTGTTGGATGAAAATGAGTTTTGTTTTAATTTTTATTTCCTAGATAACTTGTGATGTTGAGAATATATGCATTTAAATGCAGTTAGAGTTCATGTTCTGTAAATGGTAACTTTATAATCGTCACCCACATTTCTATTGGGTCCAACTTCTTTGCTTTCATATAGTATGAATATAAGTCCTGTTTTATAAATGTGATACATTTTTTTCCAGTTTCATGTAGACTGTAAGTTTGCACATGATGTTGCTATATAGTAGTTTACATTGGCTAGTATCATTATGTATAGAAGCATTTACTTTGTTGACTTTTTGTTTCAGTCATAGATTTTTCTTTTTATTAATAGATGTATTATTCCCATTTGTACCATATGACAGATTTGTTTGGTCTTCTGTTACTTATTCTTTCTTGCTCTCATTTTATTCACGAACACACTGTTAAGTATTCCTATTCATGAATACAGGATGTCCTTCCATTTGTTTAGGTCTTCTTAATTTCATTCAGCAGTGTTTGGTAGTTTTCAGCATACAGCACATCCTTTGGTAAAGTTATCCCTAAATAATTTCTTCTTTTAATGCTGTTTGTCATGGAATTGTTTTCATAATTTCCTTTTTAGATTTTTTCATTCTTAGAGTATAGAAGTACAGCTCATTTTTTGTGTCGATCTTGTATCCTGCTGTTTTGATGAATTAACTTATTAGCTCTAATGAGTTTGCAGATTTTTAAGGATTTTCTATATATGTGATTTTATCATCTTCGAATATAGTTTTACTTCTTCTTTTCTAACTTTGATACCTTTTAATTTTTAGTTTTAATTTCTCTGGCTAGAACTTTGAGAACAGTGTTAAGTTGAAATTGTGAAAGCAGACATTCTTGTCTTGTTACTGATCTAAGAAAGGAGGCTTTTAATATTTAGTTGTCATTTAAAAAAAGAGTTTCTCTTTTCCCCTTTTTAAGATCATCCTTTTCCAGACATTTGTCTCTCTGCATTATCTCCCCATTGCCATTTTCATCTTTACTATTTATTGAGATATAACTACACATGCTCAAGTTTTGGTATATGTTTTAGCAAAAGGATTCCAGACACCTTAACTTTTCCCTATAAACTTAAAGTCTGAGATAAGACATTTTTGTTAGGTAGTATATGTGAACATAATTAAATATAATATTAATAGTTACCATTATTATGAAAACAGTCTCTTCAAAATGAGAAATTGCATGGCCCTATCCTTAATAAATGGCCAGAGAAGTAGGGATTTTGTTAGGCTTGTGGAAGCAAGCAGGTAAACGTAAAAATGATTTATATTACTACTGAGCTTTGGCCACCAATTAATTGGCAATGTAGCTTTTGTTGAAATTACTCAATTAAAATATGGTTCACGGAAAAACGATTTCCTGATTGTAGGGGAATGACCAGGCTTTTAGACAGTCCTAATGAATGTTATAGAATACAGTGTCTATTTTGTGTTTTGGCGTGTTTTTTTGTAAAAACTTTTGGGACGTGATGACTACTTTGGCATCCAAAGCAGGAGAGAGTGAGGTTAAAATCACTGGATGTCATAGCCTGTATTTTTTAGGTGGTGTGATTGCAGAGCTTTTTTTCTAACTCCTTACTCTTTTGATATGTAACTGATTCCACATATAGTTACTTATTTATTTTTACTCACATCTCCTAAAATTTCTGTATGAATTCAGTCTGAAGTCTGTTTACATACATTGTAGATTGCATGTTTAAACACAGTACTTTTTAGAAATGCATAATTTATGTGGTGTAATTCACCATTTAGTGAATTCATTCACAATTTTCCTTTTAGCAGATTCCTTTTTTTCTAGTACATGATAAAGGAAATATTTGTTTTCTTGATATGTTTCAGGCCAACAATCTGTACATGAGACCCAGGAATTATTTCCAAAGCAGGATTTATTTGCTGAAGTGTTAACAGACAGAACTTTAAACACTAATTTGGAGTGTTCCACTTTCAGAGAAAATTGGGATTCTGAGGGTGTGTTTGAAAGGAAGCTGGTAGGTCAGGAAACACAATTCAGGCAAGAGACTGTCACTAATAACAAAACCCTCTCTAAAGAAAGAGAGTGTACATATAACAAATATGGAAGATGGTTCCCTTTGGATGTTTCAGAAGAGAGCATTCATAATCGTGATTCAGTTAAGAGAAGTTTCCCCCAAAGTACAGTGGTAATAAAACATACAGGAATCTATTCAGGAAAAAAACTTTTCAAATGTAATGAATGTAAGAAAACTTTTACTCAGAGCTCCTCCCTTACTGTTCATCAGAGGATTCATACTGGAGAGAAACCCTATAAATGTAACGATTGTGGAAAGGCTTTCAGCGATGGCTCATCCTTTGCTCGACATCAGAGATGTCATACTGGCAAGAAGCCTTATGAATGTATTGAATGTGGGAAAGCCTTCATACAGAACACATCCCTTATTCGACACTGGAGGTATTATCACACTGGGGAGAAACCCTTTGATTGCGTTGACTGTGGGAAGGCCTTCAGTGATCACATAGGACTTAATCAACATAGGAGAATCCATACTGGAGAGAAACCTTACAAATGTGATGTATGTGACAAATCCTTTAGATACGGCTCATCCCTTACCGTCCATCAAAGGATTCATACTGGAGAAAAACCATATGAATGTGACGTTTGTAGAAAAGCCTTCAGCCATCATGCATCACTAACTCAACATCAAAGAGTACATTCTGGAGAGAAGCCTTTTAAATGTAAAGAATGTGGGAAAGCTTTTAGGCAGAATATACACCTTGCTAGTCATTTAAGAATTCATACTGGAGAAAAACCCTTTGAATGTGGGGAATGTGGCAAATCCTTCAGCATCAGTTCTCAGCTGGCCACTCATCAGAGAATTCATACTGGAGAGAAGCCCTACGAATGTAAGATTTGTAGTAAAGCATTTACCCAGAAGGCTCACCTTGCACAGCATCAGAAAACTCATACGGGAGAGAAACCATATGAGTGTAAGGAATGTGGGAAAGCTTTCAGCCAGACCACACACCTCATTCAACATCAGAGAGTTCATACTGGAGAGAAACCCTATAAATGTACTGAATGTGGGAAGGCCTTTGGTGATAACTCATCCTGCACTCAGCATCAGAGGCTTCACACGGGCCAAAGGCCTTATGAATGTATTGAATGTGGGAAAGCATTCAAGACAAAGTCATCCCTTATTTGTCACCGTAGAAGTCACACTGGAGAGAAACCTTATGAGTGTAGTGCATGTGGCAAAGCCTTTAGCCATCGTCAGTCTCTTAGTGTACACCAGAGAATCCATTCTGGAAAGAAACCATATGAATGCAAAGAATGTAGGAAAACCTTCATACAGATTGGACACCTGAATCAACATAAAAGAGTCCATACTGGAGAGAGGTCCTATAACTATAAGAAAAGTAGAAAAGTCTTCAGGCAAAGTACACACTTCACTCATCAGCGAATTCATAATGGAGAGTCTTCAACACGTTCCTCTTTACCTTCCACATCAAGTCCTGTGGATCTGTTTCCCAAATTTCTCTGGAATCCATCCTCACTCTCATCCTCATAGTCTCAGTGTCATTATTTCACCTGACTACTCTAGTAGTTTAAAAACTGGTATCCCTGCTCTTTTATTTTCACCCTTTCCAAGTTTGTTTTTCACGTAGTAGTCAGATTGATTTAAGTGTAAATTCACTCCTTATGTAAAAACTTGCATTGAGATCCTTTTAACTGATTAATGCCTAAGATGCTCTTAACACAGTCCTCATCCATGTTAAATGTTGAGTAGTTTTAGCTCTTTTAAAAACATTCTGGCACATTGAAGCATTACCATAGTTAGCTTTGAGTAATAATGATGCATAGAACGGGGCACAGAGAAACCAGGTTTTAGATCAGGAACTGGAGTTTCAAGGTAGTCAGTGAAGCTTTGCCTACATTGGTTTAAAGCTTGATTTCATCATGTCGAGTTAGTGTTCTGGCTTTCCATCTAATCTGCATAATGTAAGGTGACGAGACCTTGTTGGTGAGAAAATTCACCTTTACATCTGACAACAGTCTTAGAAAGTGTGTAGAGAAAATGGATGAGTAGGCCAACTGGAACAAAGAAATTTAAACAATCAGAAATGAAAGATGGTGTGCAGAAAATTAAAATTACGTTAATCAAGATTTAGAAATTTTGGCAAGATTTGATCTGTTTAGTCATCTGGACTTATGAATGAATTCTATTAAACTTTCAAGGAACCATTAACCTGAGGTACACTCATCAAGAGAGTAGGGGTCAGCAAACTGATTCATGACCAAATTCTCACTGTTTTTGCATGGCCCATGATCTGATTAAAACAAACAAACAAACAACAACAACAACCAAAAAAAAGAAAAAACACTTTAAAGGTTGAGCAAATGAAGAGAACGATGTTTTAGGACAACATGAATGTTATGTGAAATTTGAATTTCAATGTCTTCAAATAAAGTTTTATTGGCTCACAGCCACACTTCTTTGTTTACACATTGCCTATAGCTGCTTTCACTCTACAAGGGCAGAGTTGAGTACCTGCAACAGAGACAATGCGGCCTGCACAACCTCAAACTTTTACTATCCTTTTACAGAAAAAGTTTGCCAACCCCTGCTATAGCAGAGAAGAATATGCAAAAGGTTCTAATTATTTCTGTAAGAGTAATAGAAATCTCACATCACCAACAAAAACTGTTGAGTGATTTATGAATAGAAGTGAAAGGAAATTATTAAACCAGATCGAATAATAGAAAATGTCAGTTAAGAAGTATATTTTTCTAGGTGAAATAATACTATTAATATGTAATGTAAATTTTCTTTCACAGCAGAGTCCCAGTAGGATATGTTTACTTTGACAGTTTTAGTTGAAACCATACGAGGAAAGATAATTTGGCGAGCATAGCAGGGTATTTTGAAATAGGTTTCTTTGCATTTGAGATTTTGGTATATAAAAAGACTGACTTTTATTTGGGGGAAATGATGTTTTGGTAGTTGGTTATCCACACTCCAAAACAAACAAAACATTGACACCTTCCAGAGAAATGCAATACAATTGTATATAATACAGTTGGATTTACTAAGTAAGACATGGAGTCCTAGGAGACATAAAGAAGAGAGTAAGTTGGCCTATACAAGGATTTAAAACTGGCATGGTAAAAGGTGCTAAAAAGATGTAAAAGACTATTGACAGAAAATATATACAACTTACGTGAAAAAATGTCAGGAACAAAATGCTATTACATATACAAAATAGTGGGAAAAAATTGACAGTGCATACCAACAGGCCTGTTACAGTTGAAGGATTCAAATGAATAATGAAAATTTGTGAAGTTTTTAACCTCACTAACCAGAAAATTACAAATTAAAGCAAGTTTTCTTGGCTGTCAGACGGATTAAAACCTAAAGTTTAGGTAATATCCAGTACTGGTATCAGTGTGGGAAAATGAGCACTTCATTAGCAGTGTAAACTTGTCTCATACATTTTTGAAAGGCAATGTGGCACGATCTGGCAACATTATAAATGTGCGTTTCTTTTGAAACAGTAATTCTATGTCTAGGAATTTTATCTCTTTAGGTAGGTAGGTGTAAATAATGTTTATTACAGAATTGTTTTAATTATGACAAATAGGAGTTCAGTGTCCTGCCAAGCAGATTGAATTGTGATTATTCAGTACTGTGTTGTCCAGTCAGTAGAAAGAAGTTAAGCTGTGTACATGCTTCCTTGGAAGAGTTGTCTATCCACAGTATATTAAATGAAATATGTGATTTGCAAAACTTTATGTATAAAATGATCTTGTAGTCATAGTCAAAATTAATATCTAGTATGTATATTTTTGCATGTATGTATATGTGTGTGTATGTATATATATATTTTCAGAATATATGTTGAAATCTGTTTTTATCTTTAACCATACACACTTTCCTAGCTCTTGTTGGCACTTTCACTTTCTTCGTTCTGTATTGTTCTGGGAAACTGCCAGTCGCGCGTGGCTCCATTTAAGCCAATTAGATTTTTTGTTCTTTGTGTTTTGATTGGAGTCACAGGGACAGGAGCAAAGTCAATATTTGGCTTTATGTATGGCCCTAATGGGTGTTTACTTTCCATCAGTATTCACTTTGATTCGTTGAGATCCTTGTTGTACCAGCTATTAAGTATATGGAATGTCACTCCTGGACTGGAAGTAGTTGAAATTGAATCATCCTTTGGCAGCAGCCTAAAGATTTCTGCCTTTCTACCTATCACTCTGATCCATTAAAATGATTTCTGCTTCCTCACATCTTAGTTTTGTTCCATTCTTTAAATCTGAGGCAACTAGTATTCTTCCAATATTTAACTTCTAATTTAAGTAGGAGTTATCATCTTTCAACCAGAGAAAGCCAGCCCATATGGGAATTGATACCATAGGATGATTGTCATACTGCAGAGAAACAGGGTGTTAAAGATTGAGTATTGAGTAAGATAGATCAAAACACAGAGAATCTTATAATCCTGTTTTGTACTGGGAAAGGGTGTTCACAATACAACAGGATAAGCTCATTTTGCATTAGGGGCTGGATAGCACTTACCAAAAACTATAGGGAATGAAGAATGCTATTTTTATTAGTGCGTTGGGAATCATCTTACCACTTCTAACCGTGGGGCTGCAATTACTGGCAGCCAATTACAATAGTAGATCGTTAGTTGCTGAGCTTGATGCTTAACTGAATTCCCAACCTTATCACTTCTCTGAAATGGAAGTGGAGTCTTGGGAAAGATTTGAATCCACATTGTTGAGATGGGGCTGTTATGAAGGATTCAAGTGTCTCAGAAAACTTGAACTCTCTCAGACCTTAAGAAACCTCTGTACTAATTCTCGCCATACCTCCCTTTTGACAAAACTATTAGTCTCCGAGTCTGCTCTTCTGCTCCCACCATTATTGCTTGGTTAGTAACCAAAACCTGAATTTAATACAACCTGTAGTTTGAAAGACAAAGATAGAGAATTTATTTTCAGCCAGAAATACTTAGTTTTACTAATTATACTATCAATAATCTAGGGAACATCATTGGAAATGTGTTTTAAGGGTTAGGAATTACTTTGCATAATAAATAAGGACAAGAGTTTATAATGCTGGATTGCATGATTTAAGTCCATGTCCCTGACTCATCTTTTGTAAGGGCCCCTGTCAACTCAGTAGCCTTTCAACAGTTTTTTGACATGAAAGAAGCCCCAGCATCTTAAAACTTTTCTTACATCTTATTTGGGGTACTGGGAATTCTTATGAGACCAACTGCATTTGGAAAGTGTATTGATGCAGTTGGTATGTATACTAGTTGAATTATGAGGCAACAGTTAGCCATGAGAAGGAAGTGAAATGGTCATAATAAACCTCAGAACTCCAAGAATGTTCTGATATCCGATATTGCCATTGTACTTACTAATTGATTCCCATGGTTGAAACTACACCTAGGTTTTGTTTTAATTAAAAACTCTCTATGGTATGATCTCCAAGTCCCACAGCGACTTGCATCCATAGAAAGGGGACTGAGTGCTCTTGAATGATTGTAATTAAAATCACTATGAACATTTTCCCTCTGGAACTCCTAAGTGACTTGCCTTTATGCAGAGTGAGTGCTCATGGGGGAATTCTTATCTAGTGTAGTATATAGCAGGTCCAGTGACCACAAACCCATACTGAGGTTATTTTCCTAGGTCCTGAGTATTTGTTAATATCTATGATGTGACTAGATGATCGCCCCATGTTTGTGCTTTCCTTCCTCTTGTCTGGAATTGATTCTGGATGTGACTGTCCAGATAGATCCTACATGATTCTGCCATTACTGTTTCTAGTTGTGGTTATTAGGTTAATTTTCTTCAGTGTGGTTTGAATAGAGATGATATATGTCATTTGGGGCTTGCTTATTAAGAAGAGGATATACTATCCAGCTGGGGAAGAAGACCCTTAATTGTATGGGATGCAAAGCTGCAAGATGGAAGAACTCTGGGCCCTAAACCACTGCTTGGAGAAAAGCCATCAATCACCCAGGAACACCAGCAATGGATTATTATGTGAGTGAAAAATAAACATGTGCTAAGGTAATGACATTTAGGCTTTCAAAATAATAGCAGCTGCTGTAATTCCAGTCAACATGATATCTTTGACTACTGGTAGAATCCCTATTTTAAGTCACTTAATCATAGAGTAAGAGTTGTGATGATATGTTAGCTATTGTGTAACAAATTACTCCAAAGCTTAGTAGTTTAAAACAAACTTACATTTATTATCTTACAGTTTCTTTGAGTAAGGAGTCCAGGCATGGCTTAGCTGGGTGCCTCTGGCTCCCAGGGTCTCTCACAAAGCTATAGTCATCTGAAGTCTTTATTGGAGGGAATCATCTTCCAAACTCACTCATTTAAACTGTTGTCTCATCTCAGGTCCTCACTGACTTGGCTGGACACATTAATTCCTTTCCACTTAGCTCACACCATAGCAGCTGGCTTCCTTGAAAGTGAGCAGGCAAGAGAGGGAAGAAGGATGCCAGAGTCTTTATGTAACCTAATATTACAGGTGACATCCCCTGATCTTTGCATTTGGTTAGTTAGCAGTGGGTCACTAGGCCCAGCTCACTTCCAGGGGAAGATTACAAAAAGATATGAATAACAGGAAGCGGGGTTATTGGGGGAACCATCTTTAAAATTTTTTTTTTCTACTCTGGAACATAAAGCCTTTTTAATGAAAGCATAGTTGAAATACAATATTATATTAGTATCAGGTGTACAACATAGTGATTTGACATTTACATACCTTACAAATTGATCACAAGAAGTCTAGTAACCATCTGTCACTGTACAAAGTTATTGCAATATTCACTGTATTCCCTATGCTGTACATTACATTCCTGTAACATATTTATAACTATAAGTTTGACCCTCTTAATCCCCTTTACCTCTTTTGTGCATTCTACCTATCGCTCAACCCTCTGGCAACTATAAGTTCATTCTCTGTATCTGAGTCTGTTAGTTCATTTGTTTAGTGCTTTAGACTCCACATACAAACGAAATACAGTATACGTCTTTCTCTGACTTATTTTACTTAGCATAACACCCTTGGTTCATCCATGTTGCAAATGGCAAGATTGCATTCTTTTTATGGCTGAATAACATTCCATTGTGTATATGTACTACCTCTTCTTTATCCATTCATTTATCAGTGGACACCTAGGTTGCTTCCATATCGTAGCTATTGTAAATAATGATGCATAGTGATGCATATGTCTTTTTTAATTAGATTTTTCATTTTCTTATAATAAATCCCCACAAGTGGAATTGCTGGATCAGATGTTATATTTTAATTTGTTAAGGAACCTTTATACTGTTTTCCATAGTGGCTGCACCAATTTACAGTCCCACCAATGGTGCACGAGGGTTCATCTCCACATCCTTGCCAGCACTTGTTGTTTCTTGTCTTTTTTATAAGCCATTCTAATAGGTATGAGGTGATAATTCATTGTGTTTTTTTTACCTGCATTTCACTAATGAATGAAGTTGAACACTTTTTCATGTATCTGTTCACCATCTGCATGTGTTCTTTGGAGAAATATCTAGTCAGATCTTTTGCCCATTTTTAAATTGGATTACTTGCTTTTTTGTGGGGTTTTTTTTTTGATGTTGTATGTTTTTTATATATTTTAGATATTAATCCCTTATCAGATATATTATTGGCAAATATCTTATTCAGTAGGCTGCCTTTTCATTTTGTTAATGGTTTTTTTCACTCTACAGAAGCCTTTTAGTCTACTATGTCCCATTTGTTTATTTTTTGTTGCTCTTGCCCAAGGAAACACATCCAAAACTATTTTTCTAAGACCGATATCAAAGAGTTTACTGCCTATGTTTTTTTCTAGGAGTTTTATGGTTTAAGGTCTTGTATTTAAGTCTTTAATCTATTTTGAGTTTATTTTTGTATATGGTGTAAGAAAGTGGTTTGGTTTTATTTTTTTGCATGTAGATGTTTAGTGTTTCCAACACCATTTATCAGAGACTTTCTCTATTGTATATTATTGCCTCCCATGTTGTAAATTTGATTATATAAGCATGAGTTTATTTCTGGGCTCTGTATTTTGTTCCATTGATCTATGTGTGTTTTTGTGTCAGTACCATACTATTTTGATTACAATAGCTTTGTAATATAGTTTGAAATCAGGGAGAGTGAGGTCTCCAACTTCAGTTACATTTAATTCTGCTCTGGTCTTTATTGTTTTTTTCCTTCTACTAACTTTGCAAGGCTTTGTTCTTTTTCTAGTTCCTTTAGGTGTAAAGTTAGATTGAGATTCTTCTTGTTTCTCGAGGTAGGCCTGTACTGCTGTGAACTTTAGGGTAACCATCTTAATGGTATCCTTCCAGTCTGCTCTGTAACCCTTAGCGATTCATGTTCCTTCCATATGCAACATGCACTCACCCCCTTCCAAGGCCCTCCCAAAGTCTTGTCTCATAGCATCAGCTCAGAGTCAGGAATCTTTCAAATAAATCAGGTCCAGATGCTGATGAGGCTTATAAAGTGTAGTTTCTTAAGTACAATTCCTCTCCATTTTCAGAACTTCGGAAAATGAGATATTACCTGCCCCATAGCCCGCAGCCACCTGAACGAAATCACTGGTACATAGCAATTCTGAGATCTGGCCAGAAAAATTTTTGAAAATTCCTTGATTAGATCTCAAGGCCTGGGAATAACTCTCTACCCCCTGGACTCTTGGTTCTGCCAAGTTATTTCAGTGCAGTAGTTTTCTAATCTTGCTTATTGGCTTTCAAATTTTGGGAATCCAGTGGTCTCCATTTTGTGTCCATCCTCTTCACTGCAAGTTGGCAGTTACCCGCAGAGCTAATTTTCTTGAAAACTTTGTGGACTTCATGTGAATCTCGTTGAGATAAGCTTCTTAGAGGCCTCCTCATGTAAATCAAAGTATCTGTGTGGGTCCTTTTTAATTTCTTTCCAGAGTCTTTGTGTGATTAAACAGTACTCTTGAGATACCAACTGTGACTTTTCTGAGCTTCTAACAACAGATTTTACAGTCATACCCTTAGTTTTCTCTCTAGACCAGTTTTCTAGCAGTACCTTGGATTTTGTCTTTGCCCAGAAGCCTTTTATCGATTTCAGCATCATCTGCCATCAAAGGAGGCTATGGATTTTCACAACCATCTTGTCTTTGCTCCTTGCTAACAGTCCCTCAATTTTTATCTTTCCTTTTGCATGTTTCTATAAGCAGCAAGAAAACAACAGACAGTATCTTCAATACAATGGTGAAATGTCTCCTTAGTTAGATCACCCAGCTCTATTTTCAGCATTAACCACAAATTATAGGTTGCTAAACTTCTGCCACTACATAACGAACCCCCTTTCCTCCAGCTTCTAATAAGGGATTTCTCACCTTTTTTTAAGCCTTCACCAGCACTTAAAGTCTAAGATTTTTGGCTAATCCCTTACATATGCAACTATTGGGCAAATTTCAGGCATTCCAGCTAAGGCTGAAAGAACTGAGTAAAGGCTTCAGCTGCCGCGTATCTCAAGAGAGACAGAATTTGGAGATTGAGTTCAGCCAAGTGAACTGCCTACTAAAATAAAAGTCATTGTTCTTCACAGGAACATTAACAATCTCTCTACAATGTATTAATTATTCATGAAACCTAGGATGGAACCGAAATTATTAGATATATGGGGGAAGAGAAGAAAACAAGAAAACATAAGCCACACGCAAGAAAAAAAGCAACAGACCAATCATTCGAGATAACCCAGATGTTGGTGTTAGCAAACAAGAATGTTAAAGCTGCTATTTTAATTATTCTGAAGGATATAAGAAAAAATGAGATTAATGAATGAGCAGATGAGAATTTTAGCCAAAGAATGAAAATTTGGAAATGAAGTTTCTAAAACTTAGAAATACAATATTTGGAAGTAAAATTTTAATAGGTTTAACAGTGAATTGAAGGTAGCAGAAGAGTCGATGAAGCTGAAAATAGATACATTAAAATATAGAGAAAGAAGGATTGAAAGAAAATGAATAGTGCTTCGGTGACTTGTATGATATCAAAAGGTCTAACAAACATAATTAGAATTACAAAAAGGGAGGAAAGAAGATGAAATAGAAAACCAGTTTGAATAATGTCCAGAAATTTCCCAAATTTGATGAAAGATACATATTTTCACATTCAAAAATGTCATAAAACCCCAAGCAGGATAAATACAAAGAAAACCACACCTGGACACATCATTATGAATATGCTGAAACCCAGAGATAAAAAGAAAACCTGGGAAGTAGTCAAACAAAATAATGGCTCCTTTTTATAATCAGAAACAGAGGACATGGGATGATACTTAAGTGCTGGGAAGATAAAAGCAAACCTTTCAATCTAGCATTCTACATCCAGAGAAAATATTCTTCAAAAATGGAGGTGAAATATATTTTTTAAACTGATAAGAACAGATACTATACTTGACCTTAGCCAAGAGGCCAAGAAATTTAGACTTTTTTTAGATAAACAAAAGCTATGTATTTGTTCCTGGTAAATATACATGATGAGAAATGCTAAAGAGAATTTCCTCAAGCTTGAGCTAAATATCAGATGTAACTTGGATCTTGAGGAAGGAATGAAGAGCACCAGAAGTAATATGTGAGTTAAAAAGAATTTTAACCTCATATTTATTCTCTTAGTTTTTACAGACTTTGTTTAAAACAGTTATCTAAATTATTTTTGTATTGTGGCATTTATAATGCATGAAGATGTAATGTGTGTGTGTATATATACATATATATATCATAAGTGATGGAGACATAAGTAGAACAATATGTGTGCAAATTTCTTATATTTAATGTGAAGGCACAATATTAACTTTACATTGAAAAGTTAAGGACGTATTTTATAATTCCTTGAGCACCCACTAAAACATACTAAAGTTAGCATAAATATAAAATGTAAATGCAAAGATTTATACTAAACGCAAAGAATTGTAGCTAAAAAGTCAATTAAAATGAAGTTGTAGTTAATTTAAGAGAAATCAGGAAAAGAGGACAAAAGCAATTAAAACAGTTAAAAAAGATAAAACAGCGAAATGATAAACTAAATCTACCATTATCAGTAATTACATTAAATATAAATGAACTCAATACTCTAATCAAAATTCAGAGATTGTTAAAATGGATAAAAAAAGATAAGAATTAAGAAATACTTAAATATTATGTGGCTGAAGTTTTCACTACATTTGAAGTTTTAATTACATTTATCCTGAAATTAGAAAGGTCAAGAACAAAGTATATATTCAAGTAAAGTACTATTGGACATACACAAAAGAGAAAATGAATGAAATGCGGAAGATAGAGTAACAGTATCTGAAGCTCTGCCTTTAAAAAAGTTCATAGTATATCAAAGCATCTGATGAGAGTACAAGAAAGAACTTTTAAAAACCAAAGAGTACAAGAGAGAACTTTTAAAAACCAACCGAAAAACAATAACTTTAGACACAATAATTAGCCAGCTGTCTATCTAAATGAAGGAGATAGATTCTTAAAAATATAAAATTGCACGAGAAATATAGAGAATGAATCAGGCAAAATGATGTCAGAGACCTTTCATCCTAGAATACTGTTCAGATGGCTTTAAAGGTGAGCTCTTCCAAACTACTAAGAAATGGTTCATTCCTATCTTATAGGAGTTATCCCCCCAAAATGGAAAATATTGCCCAGTTCATTGTATAAGAATCTATAACTTTGATTCCAAAATAAGACAAGAACAATATAAGATAATGAAAAGGTCCATTTCCCTTATGAACATATACACTAAAATTTTAAATAAAATATTACCTAAGTGTATATTCACCAATTTCTTAAAAATTAACATGATTGAGTAGTGCTTTTTCACAAAAGGCAAAATTGACTTAACATTAGTAATGTCAGTCTTCCACCACATTAATAGAATTAAAAAGAGGAAAGTTATATGATTACAGTAGAAAAACACCAGTTAAGTAAACTACAAGAAAATATTGTACTCAGTAGTACAGTGTACATTAAGTACAATATTACTTCATGCTTTCACTTTGATACTAAAAATAAGACAGGTATATCCAGTGTCATTACTACTGTTTTACATGGTACTGGACATAGTACTGGAGAGGTTCACCATCTTCTGGAAAGAAAAGGAATGAAAAGATATAGTGATAGCAAGAGAATAGATGTAACAGTCATTATTTGTAGGTAATATGAAACATGTGCTTGTAAAAATAAACTAGAACCTGTTAGAGAGTTAGCAAGATTGCCAGATTTACAGTTAACTTACACAATATTTTGTCTCTATGCCATCTCTGGTTTTAACATTTTTTTTTTTATTATTGGTTTCCCCCTCTTTTAGATAACCCCCCTCCACCAGACTCCTTCAAGGTTTTCTTTGTGTTTGGCTTTCTGCATCTTGACTGTGATATGTCTGGGTTTACACTGAATATGTATATTTGTTTTTCTTGGCATTCTCTGCTTTCTGGGTCTGTGGTTTGCTGTGTGTCATTAACCTTGAGAAACTCTTGGTCATTAACCCTTCAAACATGTCTTCTGCTTTCTCTCTCTTTCTGACATTCCAGTTGTGTATAAGTTACATTTTTTCAATTGTCCTACAATTCTTGGATTTCCTGAGGCTTTTCTTTTCATTCTTTTTTTTCTCTTTTCCTTTCAGTTTGGGAAATTTCTATTGACATATCTTTTTGTTTCTATTGACATGTCTTCAAACTCATTCTTTTCTCACCTGTGTGGATGAGTCCATCAAGGACATTATTTTTGTCACAGTGCTTTGATTCTTTTTTAAGGGTTTCCACTCATCTGCTTACATTACCCTTCTGTTCTTGCCTGTTGTTTTCTTTTCCCATTAGTAACCTTAACATAGTAATTATAGTCATTCTGAATTCCTGATATGAAAATTCCAAAATCCGTGCCATATCTGAGTCTGGTTCTGATGCTTGCTTTGTCTCATCATGCTGTATTTTTTCTTGTGCCTACCTTGTAATTTTTTTGTTGAAAGCTGGACATGATGTTCTAGGTAATAGAAACCAACGTAATTAGGTTTTTAGGTGGGTCTTATGTTCATCTGGCTAGGATCTGGGTTGCGTTTAATGTTTACTGTAGCTGTAGCTATAGCTGCCAGAGACTTTGGTTTCCTCTGGTTACTTTGCTTCCTTTCCTTCCGCCTATTGTCTTTGGATTTCCCTCAGAACTCCTTAAATAGAATCTGTGTCTTTCTGCTAGTTGTAATCTGCTGTTGTTACACTGAAGTGCTGTTGGTGTGGTAGTAAAGTATCAGAAGGGGAAGCATTCTATAATCATTATTAAATCTCTTTATGTCAGTGGACCTGAGTCCTTGTTCTGTGACCTTCAAAAGTCTTTCTTAGCCCTGACTGAGATAGGAAGGCTAGAGGGGCTGGAGCTGCCCTGTTGGCCTTCCTCCAGGTCCAAAGAGGCTCTCATATGTAGTTTTCCTTGGAGTGTTAAGAAGAATGCCTGTATTTCAAAATATTTACTTTTCCCCTCCCCTGCCCAAAACACAAGGAGGTTCCCCCCCCACCTTACACACACACCTCAGTCTTTAGTGTGAAAATTTCATGGAGTTCTTGTAGGGGCCCTCAGGAGTTTTTGAAGTCACAAGTTAGTCCACACTTATTTTCCAGTAATTCACTAAAATTATCAATTAAGAATTTGTACCAGTTTATGCCTCCTGCAGCTTCTGCTTCAGGTAAGCTGATATTTGCTATGATTTTCTGTATTCCTCTGACTCCAGATTTCATGGTGGTGGTTTTCTTTGTGACTTCAATTCCCTGATGGATCTTTTTTTTTTTGCAAATTTTTAATTTTCAGTTTGTCGAATGTTTTTTTTTTTTGCGAAGATGCGAGTGGTTTTCAAGCTCTTTATATTTCTTAAAATGGAAAGTATTAGTGTTGCTTTTATCCAACTCAAATAACCAGCTACAAAATTTTACAAACACTAAGATTTCACTTAGAGACAGCATCTTCACAGCTAGAATTAGCTTCATTATGGAGTCCATGAAGTCTGAGAAATTGGATCCTGGAAAGCCAGTCTAGATGCGTAGCTTTGAGTGATTGATTGTGTCTGAGTGACTTAATTTTTAGGTCACATGTGATGGACCATTTTCTATAGCTGTGTCACAATGAGACTGCTAATGCTAAATTATTTTTTTTTTCTGAGTACTTAGTAGTTATATGCCACATAATGATGTTTCAGTCAGCAACAGGCCCCATACACAACAGTGGTTCCATGAGATTATAATGGAGATGAAACATTCCTATCACTGAGTGACGTCATAGATCATTCATTACTCACGCGTTTGTGGGTTATTGGTGTAAACAGACCTGTGCTGCCAGTCATATAAAAGTAGAACACATATGATTATATATAGTATGTGATACTTGATGATAATAAGTGACTATATTACTGGTTTATGTATGTACATTTTATTGTTGTTTTGGACTGCACTCTCTACTTAAGAAAAAAATGTTTTCTATGAAACTATGTCGTGTTATGCCAGCAGCAGCCTCATATATCTTGCGTTTTTCACATTTCTTGATTACATCATTTCCCTCGTGCTTGATTTAATCTGGTGTTGTTTTGTTCATCATAGCCCCTAAGTGTACAAAATCTACTGCTAATGTTGCCGGCAAGAGGCCACGTCGAGCAATTGACCTGGAAACGAAATTAAATGTGATTAAAGACTATGAAGGTGGAAAGTCAGTGATGGTTATTGCTCGCCAGTCAGGCATGTCTCATTCCACCATAGCTACGATCTTGAAGAACAAGAACAAAGTGACAGAAGCTATTAAAGGATCTGCTTCATTGAAGACAACGAGACTAACGAAAATTCGAGAGGGGCCTATATCAGACATGGAGAAACTTCTAATAACCTGGATTGAAGACCAGAGACAGAAACGTATTCCTCTCAGCACCATGACGATCACTGCCAAAGCAAAAAGTTTGTTTGCGATGTTGAAAGAAAAAGCTGGACCCAACTACAATGTTGAATTTACTGCTAGCTCTGGGTGGTTTAAACGATTCAAGAATCGTTATTCATTGCATAATGTGAAAGTGAGTCGTGAGTCTGCGAGTGCTGATATGAAAGCAGCTGAAGAATTTTTGGAAACTCTAGATAAGCTGATTATAGAGGGAAACTACTTGCCAGAGCAAATATTCAATATGGATGAAACATCGCTATTCTGGAAACAGATGCCTAAAAGGACTTTCATCCATAAGGAGGCCAAGTCAATACCAGGTTTCAAAACTTTTAAGGACAGGATTACAGTGTTGCTTGGGGGCAATGTTGCAGGTTACAAATTGAAACCCTTTGTCATCTGGCACAGTGAGAACCCCAGGGCTTTCAAGCATATCAGTAAGCACACACTGCCAGTGTACTACAGGAGCAATAAAAAGTTATGGATGACCCAGCTCCTTTTCCAAGATGCCCTCCTGAATTGCTATGCCAATGAAATGGAGAAGTACTGTTTGGAGAATAACATACCTTTCAAGATTTTGCTTATTGTTGATAATGCTCCCGGACATCCTCCTTTTATTGGTGATCTTCATCCCAATATCAAAGTGGTATTTCTCCCCCCAAACATCACCTCTTTGATCCAACCAATGGATCAAGGAGTTGTAGCAGCTTTTAAGGCCTACTACCTGAGAAGGACTTTTGCCCAGGCTATTGCTGCAGTTGAAGAAGACACTAAGAAGACACTGATGCAATTCTGGAAGGATTACAACATCTATGACTGCATCAAGAACCTTGCTTGGGCTTGGGGTGATGTCACCAAGGAGTGTATGAATAGCATTTGGAAGAACACACTCAAGAGATTCGTCCATGACTTCAAAGGATTTGCTAAGGATGAGGAGGTTGCAAAAATCAACAAGGCTGTGGTTGAGATGGCAAACAACTTTAACATGGGTGTGGATGAGGATGACATTGAGGAGCTCCTGGAAGTGGTTCCTGAGGAACTGACCAATGAGGAGTTGTTGGAACTGGAGCAGGAGCGCATAGCTGAAGAGGCAAGAGCAAAGGTAGCTGCAGAAGAAAAAGAACCCCCAAGAGAATTCACAGTAAAGGGTTTGGCAGAAGCTTTTGGAGACCTCACCAAGCTCCTTAAAAAGTTTGAAAACATGGACCCCAATGTTGAAAGGTTTTCAATAATAGAGAGGAATGTTCATGGTGCACTATCTGCTTACAAGCAAATCTATGATGAAATAAAGAAATCAAGCACATGTGGACATATTTCTGAAATTCTCAAGAAGGAGGCTCAGGCAGGTCCTTTAGGTTGTATTCCAGAACAAGGCATTGTCATCACAGATGATAGCTCCATTTGTGTTATTGGCCTTGAAGACCTCCCAGTGGGACAAGATGTGGAGGTGCAAGACAGTGATATTGATGATTCAGGCCCTGTGTAGCCAGCCCTAGGTCAATATGTGTGTTTGTTTCTTGGTTTTTAATAAAAAGATTTTAAAAAGTTTAAAAACATTATTTTAATAGAAAAAAAGCTTATAGAATAAGATGTAAAGAAAAAATATTTTTGTACAGCTGTTCGATGTGTTTTAAGCTAAATGTTATTACAAAAACGGAAAATTTGAAAAATTAAAATTTATGATGTAATAATGTTGCATTAAGCTAAAATTTATTGAAAAAAGATAAATTTTCAAAATTTAGTATAGTCTAAGTGTAGTGTTTATAAAGCTTACACTAGTGTACAGTAGTGTCCTATAGGCTGTCACATTTAATCACTCGCTCACTGACTTGCCCAGAGCAACTTCTGTCCTGCAGGCTCAATGGTAAGTGTCTTATACAGGTGTGCCAATTTTAATTTTTGATACCATATTTTTACTGTACTTTTTCTATTTTTAAATATGTTTGGGTACACAAATACCATTGTGTTACATTCACCTACAGTATTTAGTACTGTAACCTGCTCTACAGCCTTGTAGCCTAGGAGTAATATACTATACCATACAGGCTAGGTGTGCAGTAGACTAGACCATCTAGGTTTGTGTAAGTGCACTATAGTGTTTGCACAATGATGAAATTTGCCTAACAGTGAATTTCTCAAACCTGTCCCTGTTGTTAAGCTATACGTGACTGTACATCAAACACTCTTCTAGTCAGTGAGAGAGAATACAACCGTAAATAGTGTTAAGCAGCTCTGTATCTTCATGGGGCCCTCATTCCAGTAGGGAGGGACAAAATGGACTGGGGTAGATTATATCAGAGGAGAACTGGTTGGTATGACACAAGTCATGTCACACACACAGTCACAAATCACATTTGCACAAAATACCAGGCAAAATGGAAATGAATCGATTCTCCTTTCCAGAGGCTCCGCTTCTAGACCCACCTACTGGGCCCCAGTGAGCGGCCGAGTGCCCAGTTCCCAGTTAGATTTCCAAACCTGACAGCTGTGCTTGCGCACTAGGAACCTCACCAGGGCTCTCAGGCGTCCCAAGGCGGGTTGTTATGGATGCGGTCCAACTGGGGCCGAGAGGCTGCTAGGCGACTGTTTCTCCCAGGCGGCACTTGTAGGGGACAGAGGGCGCTGATCACCAGGCCTGGAAGGGAACTGTGCCCGGCCACCTTATCGCCTGATTCCGGAACGCGGATGCGGCCCGGTAGGCACTACATTTCCCAGGGGTTGTCGCGGCGGGGTACGCCCACTTCCGGCGAGAGCTTGGGGAGCCGTAATGAGAGTCAGCGGGGTCTGGGAAGGGGTCCGCTAGCCGTTTGGGGGCCGCGGCGGAGGCACTACGGGGGCGAGGCGACGGTGTGTGGTATATGTAGAGAGTACGTGTTAGCGGGGAGCAGGCGGGTGGGAGTGTGCCGTGGGACTGGAAGGGCGGGGCAGGGAGCTTGCTCCTGCCTTGAGTTTTTGTGCGCTGTGCGAGTTCCAGCAGCATGTGAGAGGCGGTGTGTATTGGAATGAACGAGGGGCTGACGGGGCAGAGATCTGGGACCCCCGGAGGAGACCATCCACCCACACGCAGACCCAACCGCCAAGAAGCCAGTGTGGGCCAAACCCTAGAGTTCTGCGCCAGTGCCCCGTTGGGGCGCGGCGGCCGAAGCACCTTGCTGCGCCACCTGGGCGGGCGGAACTCGGGAAGCGTCCAAACGTCCTCGGGACTGAGTACCCAGGTAAGAGTGACAGATGGCTGAGGTGGGGCTGCAAGGGTGGAAATTAAGGTTTGGGGGTGCCGTTCCTCGGGCCCAAGTGTTAGAGGAGGATGTCCCGGGCCTCAAGCTGGTGGACCCTGAAGTCCAAAAGGCTTGGAGGGTCCCCTTGGGCCAGAGTATGGAGCTGAATTCAGGGAAGTTTCTTGACTTGCCAGGAGTCATCTAACAGACAGTGCTTCCTGGTCTTTGTGGGTATCTCCAAGGACCCAGGGAAGCGAGCGTTCCCTTCCCACAGTGGGTAAGAGAGAGGGGAAGGAAGTGCCATTCATACGTATTGTTCTTCACCTGTTTCAGTGCATGCATTAATGACCGCCGACGTTTCCTGACAGACAGTTCAGAAACCTTTGGGGGAATATCAACACCGAGCCTCACAGCATTATGAAGTGGAACCTACCTCATCTCCTTTTTACAGGTGAGGACACTGAATCAGAGAGAGGACAAGTGATTGCTAGTGGTGGAGGAGCCAGGATTCAGATCCAGGACAGGCTGACTCCGGAGTACCCCTCTGTCCTGGCTCTCCTGTAATCTCTTCGACAAGGCCTGGAGGTAGGTATTCTTAACCATTTTGGACAGTTGAAGAAATCAAGTCTGAAAGAGTTAAGTAACTTCAGGCATTCATATCCTAAAATCTCCACTGAGCAAGTTTTTAAAAAAATTTTCTGACCTAGTTTCTCTTATGTAAAATGGAGATAACATACTGCACAGGACTGTTATAAGGATGAAATGAGTCATGAGTGAAAAGCACTCAGTGTAGTCATTGCCACATAGTAAATGCTCAGTAAGCATTCATTGTTATTATCATTATAGTAATGCTTTCAAGAAGCAGTGGAGTTTACAGAAGAGAAACTAGAATTCCGTCAGATACTTGTATCCTCTTTCTAATAGAAGAAACTTGGCTCAGAGGGGACAAACTATAGTTTGTAACAAAGGAAAATGAGAACCTGGGTGTTACCTGCCTCCTCCGATGATTTTTTGGTTCAGTTATCTGCAAGTCATGTGGACTTTCGCTGGGGAAGATGATTCCAAGTCTCATAGGATCTATGGAATCCTGGCTAGTTAGTTGCACAGGGGACATATTTTCTATTATATTCTGGTGTCTGCTTCAGCAAAAACTTTGGATGATAGAGCCAGGTAGACCTAGGTTGGTGCCCAGGCTCCATTATTTGCAAGCTGTGTGACTTGTGCAAAAGACTTCACTTCCCAGAGGTCTCATGTGTGAAGAGGTGATAGTATTTCCTGTTTTCATTGACAACGTGAAGGTTAAATCAGAGTAAGTAATAGATGTAGCATACTTGGTACATCTCTGTTGTTAATAAATGGGTGGCTTTGAGGGAGGTGTTGTGCTCAGTCTGAAAATGCAGAGCAGAGCCCCAGCTGTAAATTATAGGTGTCCCAGCGAGTGCCTGGACTGAGGGAAGGGTGGATGGGAGTAGTGGAGTGAAAACAGAGGGAGCTGAAGGGAAGAAAGTTTCTAGGCAGTGATTCTTAGAGCTGTTCACTACTTTCTCCTCTGTAGCTCTGCCCTCTTCAGGGGAAAGCCCTTCACATGAGGAGCCAGGAGGAGGAGGAGGTGATAGGAATCGAACTTTGTAAAGCCATGCCCCCGGTGAGTTAGTACTCTCTCTTTCCCCCTTACAATACAGTTTTGCTTTTCAGGATTTGGCAATATTTGTTTGCTTCTGAAAACTCTGCTTAAGAGTTCTGTCCTGGTGCCTGGTTCCTATTTCTTCCCTTTCTGATGAGTGGTGGGGTCACAGGGATAGACTCAAACAGCCCAGTGACCTCTCAGAGCTTCCTCTTCTTCCTTTTTGCTATTTATTCTTCATTCAAGAAATAACCCACCTGAGCCCTTCCTTCATGCTCAGTCCTTTCATAAGCATCGGACTACACAGGAATACAGTCCTTCGAGGAAATTTGAAAGCAAGCCATGATCTGTCTAGTTCCTAAATCCCTATCCTGGCTCTCAGAGAGCTTGCAGTCTGTTGGAGAAATGAAAAGGCAGCAAACATTTATTTATATGAAGTGATCAGTGCTGCACATGGAGAGTAGACTTCTTGTGGAGTAGTGGGGAAGGGCCATTAAGAGCCCATATGAGCGCCTTTGGGTGAATTAGGAAAAGGTGCTGCTTCCTCTGGCCTGAGGCTCTGTGACAGGCCACTATCTGCCAAGAAGAAATCTATTTTAGCTCTTTTTTGTCTCCTTGGTGAGAGAACCTTGCACAGGATATTGCCTGCACAGTCTCACACACTTGGAGGGAGGTAGAGTTGGGAGGACTTTAACCACAGAGGAAGTGATTCCTGAGTTGCATCTTGAAGGAAGTGGAGGAAATCAAAAATAACTTAAGATAGTAAAATTGTTTTTACTTTATATCAAAGACACAATGAACAATTGATATCAAAGCCAAATACCTTTTCTTACATGATAAGCCAAAATACTTGTACTACCAATGGACCTTGTTTCTTAAGTATTTAAACACTAAACAAAAGCATTATTGTTGTCGGAGGAGAATACTTTAAAGAGTGGCAGAGTATGTCATCAAGTTTAGTAACATGGACTCCGGAACCAAATTGCCTGGATACAAATTCTAGCTCCACCATATATTAGACATCACCTTAATTTCAGTTTTCACAACCATAAAATGGTAATAACAATAGTACTAATTTATTGGATTGTTGCGAGGAATAATGAATTATGTTTTAAGTGTTTAGAGAAGTACTTGGCACATAATAAGCACTATTTTAAGCATCAGCTATATTTGCCTACATGCATATGTAGTTCCATACACATAGACATACACACACACACACACAAGTTGAAGAACTACAATATTATGTAGAACTACAATTGATGCATAGGAAGCACTGACTATCCAGTAGTTTTTTATTTCTTATGAAATATTAATTTTAAAAGTAATAATTTACACTGAGAGTGTCCTGGTCCTGGGTAAGGTGGACTGAGCACACTGCACCCTGTCTTTCCCAGTGATAGCTGCTGTAAACAAGAACAGCGTGCCTAGAGCAGCAGTTTGAGGTGTCTAAAAAGTGAATAGTAGCAGGCAGATTGGAGAAGGAGCCCAAAATGTGGAGTACTCCCAAACATGTGATATGTTTACCTTTTTTTCCCCCTCCCAATACCTCCTAGTATGGATTCAGAAAGCATAAAACCCAGAAGTGATATTGGCCTGTATAGAAAGAACTACATGAACAACCTTTAGTTCAGGCTCAGGAAGTGGAGAAGGGATCTAATGCTCAGAGTGGCAGTGGAAGTGTCCCTTTAAAAAAATATTCTGTTTTCGTGTGCCCTGACAATTGCAGCAGGGTCTGCAAGAGTCTAAAACTCTGAGGGAGGAGAAATTTTCTCTGTGATTGGAGAAGCTGTGTTCCCCAGAGGGTGGGGTGCTTCTGCCCTCTTCCTGCTTTTCCCCAGAGGCTAGGTACAGTTGTGGCAAATGCACAGTGGGATAGGATAAATAAGCCCCAGTTACCTGGCCAGTGAGTCTCATAACATCCAAAATGTCATGGATACAATCCAAAATTACTTAGGTTAAAAACTAGGAAAATTTCAATTCATACGGGGAAAGACAATCACAAAATGCTAACAGTGATGTGCCACAGATGTTGGAATTATCTGATAATAACGATGAAGCAGCTATTATAAAAATGCTCCAAGTAAGGGTGAACATTCTTGAAACAGAGAGTCTCAGCAAAGAAAGAGAAAATATCAAGAAATGACAACTATAATAACCAAAATAAGCTCATTGGGTCAGCTTAGTGGCACAGTGGGGATGACAAAGAAAAGAGTAAATGTGAAGGCAAATAGAAACTATCTAATTTAAATAACGGAAAAAAAGATTAAACAGAGTCTCAGAGCCCTGTAAGACAATGCCAAAATATTTAACATTTATATCATTGAGTCCCAAAGAAAGAGAAAAAAGTGGAGCGGAAAAAATATTTGAAGAAATAATGCCTGAAAAATTACCAACTTTAGTAAAAGGCACAAACCTGTGGATCCACAAAGTTTAGCAAACTGCAATGTGAAAAATGCAAAGAAATCTTTGCCAGGACACTTTGTAATCAGACTGCTGAAAACTAAAGAAATGAAAAAACCTCAAAAAACAATGTTTAGCATAAAGAGCAATGGTGATTTGAAAAACTGTGGATTTCTTATCAGAAACCATGGAAGTCAGAAGAAAGTAGAACTTTTCTTAAGTACGTAAAGAAAAGAACTGTGTCCAGTAAAATTAGCCTTCAAGAATGAAGGTGAAATAGTTTCTCATATGAAGGAAAACTAAGACTGTTCATTGACAGATTTCTAGAGGGATTGCCAAAGAAATTTCTTCACATAGAAATTATACCAGAAGAGAATTTGGAATATCAGGAATGAAAGAAATGCAACAGAAATAGTAAATATGTGTATGTAAATACAAGAGACTGTTCTTTTGAGTTATTTAAAACAAAACTAATAGGCTTCATGAATAGAACAGGATTTGAACTTAGCTGGTCTGGCTTCAGAGACCATGTTCTTAAATACGATACTATACTGAAATTAGATAAAATATAAGTGAACTCTTATTGAAGTATTGAACCAAATGTTTCACCTGTTTTTGGCCCCATCCTCCTTCTCTTTCCCATCCTCTCTTCGTCATTATCCTAGGTAACAATTCTTGAGCATTTAGCCAGGTACTGTCCCTGTTATTTCATTTAATTCTCACAGTGCTACTATGAAGTAGGTACTAACATTATTCCCATTTTTCAGGTGGGTAAACTGAGGCACTGGAGAGTTAATTAAGTTGGCCAAGATCATCCAGCTAGTCAGTACCAGAGTCTGAATTCTTTAGAATAGTCTGACCTTTTTCTCTGATGGTTATTTAAAACTCATTCTTAGATGTCGATGTAAGTGAAATCACAAAATAAGAAATGGAAAATCTGCAGGCAGCACCCACAGAATGGATGACTGATATCACTTGCTGGTTGGTTAGGACATTCAGCCCATGTAGCAAAACACAGGTTGCATGACATGTGCTTACCTCATATGATCTCTCTTAATACTTCTTAGCAGATCATCAAAAACCAACTTTCCAAATGTCTTCTCTCATAATACAAATACGCTTTTATTTCAAAAGAAAAGAATGTTGCTAGGCATTTTTTCTTTCTTTCATTTTTTAGGCACACCTTTTAACATCTCAAGAACACTTAAGTTTTTTTAGAATATATTGTGGAGATTGAAATCATGTTCTTCAGGTCAGCATCCTTCCTTGAAACTTTCCCTCGCAGTCCCAGAGCTCTTTAATTTCTCTGTGTAGAAAAGTGATCTAGCTCCTACCACAGATAAAATAATTTAGTACTGAATGATATTCTGTTTTAAATGTCATGAACATGTTTTCATAAACAGTCATTTCATAAAATTGTAAATGCTCCAAATGTGGAGAGTGTCAGTCATATATTTTTTTTCATATGTAAAGTATACCTAGGCTGAAAAGTTATCCAGTAACTAACCACCTCACCTGGATCATTTAGACCTTCAGTACATTTATGTACGCACAATGTTTTTTTCCCCCCAAAGTGTGAACAGTGTAATCCTTTACCTTCGATCCAGCTAAGTAAGGGCATGAACACTGATTGAACAGGATTGTATTTCTGTCACTTCAGGATTCAATGACTTTCACAGATGTGGCCATAGACTTCTCTCAAGATGAGTGGGAATGGCTGAATCTTGCTCAAAGGACTTTGTACAAGAAGGTGATGTTGGAGAACTACAGGAATCTGGTTTCCGTGGGTAAGAGTATCTTCCTCCCCATAGGAGTCTTTCCATCTCAGTCATCTTTCATGCCTTTATCAGTATATTCCTACAATGTCACTCTTCTTTCAATACCATTTGGACTCTTTCATACCTCTGGAATAGCCACAGCCAGTTTTTTTATCTTTCTTATGCAGGTCTTTGCATTTCTAAACCAGATGTGATCTCCTTATTGGAGCAAGGCAAAGAGCCTTGGGTGGTGAATAGAGACGTGACAGCAGGCTCATGCCCAAGTAAGTCCAGAATTACTAGAGCTGGGGAAACTATGCTCAAGGTGTTTCTTCACTCTAAGACTTGTTGGAAAACACTTCTCAAAATTGCCCCCCAATTTTATTTTTTTAAATATTGGGCTTCCCTGTGGTACATATATACAATGGAATATTACTCAACCATAAAAAGAGATGAAATGCTGCCACTTGCAACAACGTGGATGGACCTCGGGATAATCATGCTAAACAAAATAAGCCAGACAGAAAAAGTTGAAAATCACATGATATCACTTATATGTGAGATAGAAACCTAAAAGCAACAAATGAACAGGACAAACAAACAGAGACTCATGGACATGGACTATAGACTAGTGGTTACCAGAGGACTATAGAGTAGTGGTTACTAGTGGGGCGGGGAGGAGGGGGAAGTAGACGGGGTGAAGGGATCAAATATAGGGTTTAGCAGGAGGGTGAAGTGGGTATAAGGGATCAAATATATGGTTGCTGAAGGAAACTGGACTTTGGATGGTAAACACACAGTAGAATATACAGATGTCAAATGATAATGTACACCTGAAAATTATATAATTGTATTAACCAATGTTACCTCAGTAAACTTAAAAATAAACAAACAAACAAATAAATAAATACTGGGCTTCCTGGGCATCTGGGCATGCCTGTGCACGATGAGATTGGCACTGTTTAGCAAATGCCTTAGTTCTATCACCATGATTCCTATAACTCAGATAGCAGAAACAGTTTGTTCCTTTCTCTTGTTGTACAAAAAATCTCTCCTAAACACCATTTCTAAACAGATCTTACCTTCCCTACTGGTATGACCAACTACCTTTACTTTTACTGATTTCCTACAAATCCCACAGCTTGTTTCTGAACCCTTTTATGTTCCACTGATGTTTACCTAGTTTTGCTCCAGTATTATATTGTTTTAATCATTGCTGACTTTCAGCATTTCTGAATTCTTCAGACAAATTTGTATTTCGTTTTTTGAACTGGTTTTTAAGTATTTTCTTTTCTTTATAATGTGAGTTTACTGGGTTACAAAGTATTTTAGCTCTGTTCTTCCCTCTGCTTTTCATTATTTTTCTCCTTGTTGCTTTTTATTGTTGTTGTTATTTATTCTTGCTTTGTTGTTTATGTCTGATTTTTTCCCTTTCATGTTATCCCATGCCTTGAATTGGAAAGGTTTTTAGTCCCAAAAGTTGTTACCTTTATGATTTCATATATTTTTAAATCTGTATTTTAAAATTCATCCACTTGAGATTCAAAACATTATCTTCTGATATGCATATGAAAGATGAAGAAATTAGCTCACTAATTTGCCTTCTTCCTCTTTGTTTATCATCTCCCCACTTTTATTTTAGTCATTGAGACTTTTGGCCCAGTTTATTTTCTTCAAATGTAATTATTAATTTTTCCCTGCCTTGCTTGAAAGCTGTTTTTCTAGTTAAGAAAACTAGTTAACAGCTTATAGATATGTATTGCAGGGAAATGAGCCTCACATGAGATGGTTAGCGTTTGTTCTGTGGCTGTAGTATGGCTTTTTCATGTTGTCAGTTCTCATATTTTCAAGAAGAGGATTGTTGGTAGGTCACTTATAGCCCTAATAATGTACATTAATACATAAATAAAATAAGTGAATTAAGTATCCAATTCTAGATATTAGACAAAACAAAATGAATCTTAAGGAAAACCAAAATAAATCATGTATACTGATATATACTGCTAGAGAGAAAAGTAAGGGATACATGAGTTAGAAAATAGTAGATTTAATGAAATCTGTGCTTCTGTAGAAAACCAGTAAAATATATAAACTGTCAGGACAAATGATAGAAAACACAAGAAAAGAAAGAATCCTAAATAACCTCTAATGCATAAGTACTTAAAAGAATCATCAGAATTTATTTTTCTCAACTTTCTGTAAATAATTTGAAAACTTCGATGAAACAGATGACATTTTAGGAGAATATAAATTACCACAACTGACACCAGAAGAGAGAAAATTTCAATAGACCAGTTACCATTGAAGAAATGTAGAAACTTATCTAAGAACTCCCTCCCCCAAGAAAAGCAACAATGCCAAATAGTTTCACAAATAAATTTTATAAAACCTTTAAGCCAAAATTTCATCAACATTGTTTAAAATGTTTTGTGACAAAGAATAAAAATGAGAGCTTTAAAAAAAAAATGTGTATATAAAGATAGCATAACCTTTGATACCAAAGTCTTACCAAAATAGCACCAAAAAAGGAAATTACAGGTAAATCTCAATTATGAATATTGGTATAAAATCTTAAAGTAAAATGTCATGTTGAAATAACATACCATACTTAAGGAGAGTTTATTCCAGAAATGTAAAGGTGGTTGCATTGTCTACCTTTATCTAAAAACTGTCAAAAACATTAACCTTTATGGGTGTCAATAACTGTTTGATTCACCTGGTTTCATTTTGGAAGTTTTTGTTCTTCTAGCATTAAATGAGACATTCGCTTTCTTAATATCTTTCAGACTTGGAGTATGTGTGGATTGTCAAGGAATTATCTGCAGACTTTGACATTCATGAAGAAAAATTATCCCAGGCAATAATAATGGAAAGACTTACAAGCTATGACTGGGAGTGTTCCACATTAGGGGAAAATTGGAAATGTGAAGACCTGTTAGAGAGGGAGCCGGTAAGTCAGAAGCCACATTTTAGGCAAGAGACAGTCAGTCACTTAGATGCACTTATTGAGAAAAGAAATCATTCTAATAAATCTGGGACAGTTTTTCATCTGAGTACATTACCTTACATAAAGCAGGTATTTCCCATTGAAGAGAAGATGTGTAATTTTGACACAGATAAGAAAAGCTTTAAAACACATTCATTTGTAAAAAAACACAAGCAAGTCTCTGGAGAAAAGAAACTTTTGAAATGTAATGACTGTGAGAAAACTTTCAGCAAAATCTCAACCCTTACTCTTCATCAAAGAATTCATACTGGAGAGAAACCCTATGAATGTATTGAGTGTGGGAAAGCTTTTAGCCAGAGTGCCCACTTAGCTCAACATCAGAGAATACACACAGGAGAAAAACCTTTTGAATGTGCCGAATGTGGGAAAGCCTTCAGCCAGAATGCTCATCTTATTCAACATCAGAGAGTTCATACTGGAGAGAAGCCTTATCAGTGTAAGCAGTGCACTAAAGCCTTCAGCCAGCTTGCACACCTCGCTCAACATCAGAGAGTCCATACTGGAGAGAAACCCTATGAATGTATTGAATGTGGGAAAGCCTTTAGTGATTGTTCATCCCTAGCTCACCATCGAAGGATTCACACTGGAAAAAGACCCTATGAATGTGTCGACTGTGGGAAAGCATTCAGGCAGAATGCTTCTCTTATACGTCATCGGAGATATTATCACACTGGAGAGAAGCCCTTTGACTGTGTTGATTGTGGGAAGGCTTTCACGGATCACATAGGACTAATTCAGCATAAGAGAATTCATACTGGAGAGAGACCTTACAAATGTGATGTGTGCGGGAAGGCTTTTAGCCATGGCTCGTCCCTAACCGTTCATCAGAGAATTCACACAGGAGAGAGACCTTATGGATGTACACTCTGTGAGAAAGCCTTTAGCCATCGTGGCTCACTTACTCTTCATCAAAGGGTCCATACTGGAGAGAAACCCCACGAGTGTAAGGAATGTGGGAAAGCTTTTCGGCAGAGCACACACCTCGTGCATCATCAGAGAATTCATACAGGAGAGAAGCCTTATGAATGTAAAGAGTGCAGCAAAACCTTCAGCCAGAATGCACATCTAGCACAGCACCAGAAAATACACACTGGAGACAAACCTTATGAGTGTAAGGAATGCAGTAAGGCCTTCAGTCAAATTGCACATCTCGTTCAACACCAGAGGGTTCATACTGGTGAGAAGCCCTATGTATGTGTTGAATGTGGGAAGGCCTTCAGTGATGGCTCCTACCTCGTTCAACACCAGAGACTCCACACTGGCAAAAGACCCTTTGAATGTCTTGAATGTGGGAAGGCATTCAGACAGAGGGCATCCCTGATCTGTCACCAAAGGTGTCATACAGGGGAGAAACCTTATGAATGTAGTATGTGTGGGAAAACCTTTAGCCATCGTAAATCCCTTACTCTGCATCAAAGAACTCATACAGGGGAGAAACCTTTTGAGTGTCAGGAATGTAGCAAAGCCTTCAGTCAGATTGCTCATCTCACGCTACATAAGAGGATTCACACCGGAGAAAGGCCCTATGAATGTAAAGAATGTGGGAAAGCCTTCAGGCAGAGTGTACATCTCACTCATCATCAGCGAATTCATACTGGAGAGTCATCTTCAAGTCTTTCCTCCTCCTCAGGTCCTCTAGATTCAATCTTCTAAATACCTCTAGAATCCATCCATTTTGTTCCAATCCATGCCCCATCACCTGTAGTCCAACATGCAACCATCTCATTTGGATTTCTGCAGTAGCATCATGGCCACTTTTCCCTCTTGCTCCCCCTCAAGTGCATTTTAGCACTGTAGCCAGCTTAATTTCTTAAATGTAAAAAATCTATATTCATGTTACTTTTTCACTCAAAACACGTTTTGAAGAATATGCTAGATAATCTATGTAAAGGGCTTAGCACACAATCCTTGCCATATAATTAGTGCCATCAGGTAAATGTTTCCTTACAATCATGTTTAGTTGCAAGTAGAATGAACCAGTAAAGGTCAAGACTAAAAACACTCTACTGTCCCAGTAAGTGGGAAAGACGTACATATTCAGAATTGAAGATTGTATGACATACAAGGTCCCATAGTGGCTTAAAGCTCCCTCTGTGTGAGTAAATATAAAGACATATAGCCTTGTTGGTGAGGAATTCTCCCTGCACCTTGCACTTAGAAGTGAGAAAGGGCCAATTAGAACAAAAGCATTTGGTAGAATGTAGGACTAAACAGGGGGCAGTATTTAAAACAAAATAAAGAAAACTTAAATAGATTAATAGCCATAAAATAAACTGGAAAAGGTAAGTCAACACTTTCACCTGTAGAAATAAATGCACCACAGACAATTATTATGATATTTATATTCTATAACATCAAATAAATACAGTCAAGCTCTCCATCTTGCTCTATGAAACTGAAGACTGATCTCAAAACAGAAAAATATATCTTGCAATTAGCTTATGAATATTGATGTTAAAATACAAACTTATTTTTTAAATATAAAAAATAGAATAAATGGAAAGGTAGCCACGTCTCTGTGTAGACTCAAGTTTGTGAAAGATATTTTTCCTCCTATTAAATATATAAATTCATTGATATTCCAACAAAAACTCCAATGTATTTTTAAGTTGACAAGCGGGTTCTGACCATCTATAGAATTGTGATACAGCAAAGAATGATAGTACTCATTCAATTAAGATTAATTGAGCATTTACTAACGTGCCAAGCACTGTTTTATGTGCTGGGATACATCAAGGTGCAAAATGTGCAAACAGTTTCTGCCCTCAGATCTCGTAGGACAATACCCCAAAAAAGTGAAATACTATGTAGTAAGTACATGACATGTATGATGAGAAGTGATCTAAAAAAAGAGCTAGGGAGTTCTGGGCGGAGTGCCTTACTACCTCTAGAACATGTGGGCATTAGCAGTGGCGGGGGAGAGAGGAACGAAAGGTAACAGACACAAGGTATAATGAGAAGTCATGGCAGGAAGTGACGACATTGTTGCAGAAAGAGAAAATTGATGGTTTAACAGGGGGTTTAATAAGGATCATGAGAGTTCTAGCCACTCTTTATCAATGGTGATTTAGAGGCTGGTGGAGGATATTTTTTATAACAGCCTTATTGAGATAAAATTCACATACCTTGTAATCAGCCATTAATGACTTTTATGTTGAGTTGTGCTACCATCGCCACAGTTAATTTTAGAGCATTTTCATCACCCAAGAAATCCCATGCCCTTTAGCGGTCCCTCCAGCCCTGGAGGAGTTCTCATACCTGGAGCACCAGAGCTCTTGGGTTCCCTCTTGACTGCTGCTGGCGGCTCTTATCCAGGCCAATGGCATTATAGAGGGCTATGTGAGGGCAGCTCTTATCCAGAAGACATGACTACTAGAAAGTGGAGCTTTGGGGCTCCATCTTTATTTTGGCACAGAAGCAAAGAGATGATCTCATCCAAAGTATGTGGAGCTTCTAGACACTCCGTATATATGATAAGGAGGATTCTTCGTTGCATTTGGGAAAGATGGAGTGATCAAATGGCATTGGGACAATTAACTCTGTGGAGAGACATAGATCTATCCTTAGCACACTAATGAAACTCTGAAAGATTAATGACATAAATGTAAGATATTAAAGTACAAGAAAAACTTAGAACATTTTTATAACCTTGGCTTGTGGCAGACCTTCTTAAACATCACACACAACCCAGGAGCTGACATTAAACTACCATTTATGTGTGGAAAACATCAGAGTCCATTGACAGACAAATGAGAGACTGAAAGAAAATGTTTAAAACAAATAAAGGATAATAATCCCTGATAGTCAAAGCACTAGTACAAATAAATAATAGTAACATCTGCAACTCAGTAGAGAAATGGACAAAACTAACAGCCAGTTCAAAGAAGAGAGAATAAAAACAGCTGATGAAAATTACCCAGTATCACCAATAACCAGGAAAATCCAAAATAAAGTGATGACATATCAACTTTCCCCCAATAGATTGATTTTAAATCATAGAAAAGCAATAATATCGTTTCGGAAAATGTGGAAAACAAGGCAATTCCATTGTCAGTTATATAAGTTGCCATATGTACATAACCATTTGAATCAATATTCCTCAGAAACCAAAATAGGTAAATGTATAATGGCAAAAAAGATTTTTTAATGGTAAACTATTAGGGTAATGAGAAAAGGGTAAGTTAATTATTCTGTATTCATTCAATAGAATTATATGTATTTGTCAAAGAAAATATAAATGTGTATATAGCCATAAAGAAATACCTATGTTATACTAAATGAAAACATTTTCAGATCTGTATTCTAGTATAAACTCATCAAAAATAAAACCTAAAAAATATATTTTTGTTTTTCTCTGCTCGGTTTTCTTTGCCTCCTCCTGTTGCCTACACCATCTCTTCTTTTGCTTGGAGTAACTGGCATATGGTTCTGACGGACCTGGCCAATCACATTCTCTGGAGTTTGAAAGGCCATTGGATCTCTGTCATTCAGTGGCAGCTAGCTCTCTAAAGAGGTGATGCTGGTGTTCTTGTGGTTGTGATCTTTGGAGCCACCCTAGATTTTATGCTTTCTAAGGCTGTACTGTCTCAAACTACCCATTAGCTTCCCAATACTTCATTTTTGGCTTATATTGCTCATTTGGCAGCAATTAAAGAAATTTATAGATAATACAGAATTTGGTGTGAAGATAGATAGGCAATAGAATCTTGGGGAAATCTGGTGTGAAGATAGGCAATAGAATCTTGGGGAAATCTGAAGTGTTTGGGGATTGGTTTTGGGGTGAGATGGGGCAAGTAAGACCCCTGTTTCTGTTCTAGCCTAGAGAAGTGATAGCTCACATGTCCTGGGCAAACACACAAGTGAATTATTATTTGGAGTCACTGAGAGGAGGAGAGGTCTAGGGTCCTGAATAATGACAGTTTTAAGAGAAAGAGGCATACTAAGTCCAAAGAGTGTATACAGTGCTGGTGTCTAACTGCTTTGTGTAATTTAAAATTCAGATCATGAACTTCTAGCATCAAGGCAAAAACTTTCAAATAAGAGTCTGTGTATGATATTGCTGAAGGATGTCTTAGGCTGTTTGAAGTCAGAAGGTTAAGATTGCTAAAAACCCAGTAGAGAGACTCCTTTTATGGGTTGCTGATAAAATAGGATGCTTGTTAAATTCCATGTTTTTTTGTAGAGTGGTTATGGACTGAATTTTATTACTCCCCCATTCCAAATTTATGTGTTGAAGCCCTAAATTCCAATGTGACTGTATTTGGAAATGGAATCTTTAAGGAGAAAATGAAGGTTAAATGAGGTAGTATAGATTGGACCTTAATCTGATAGGACTGATGTTCTCATAAGAAGGGGAAGACACACCAAAGCCACTGAGAGAAGTTGTGGCAACTGAGAAATGTTTTTGGCAATTTACCACAGAAGGGCTGACCTTTACAGGAAGTTGGTCTGGAGGTAACACTGGAGCCATGTGACAAGTTGAGGGAATAAACATTTCTACATCACAGCAGGAAACACTCCCATCATCCACTCCAGATGTGGCCTTCACATGAAGTGTTTGTGTTCCCTGTATCCAAGGAGCCTGGAACTTAGAGTGCATGTACCTCATGGAATGTTCTGGAACACTCCTCATAAGAGCAATAGGTTGTCATCTGTGGACTGCTATTCGTGCCACTAGAAGTTATGAATATGGTTTAGAACACATTGTTTT
The DNA here is from genome assembly GCF_902729225.1 of Pteropus medius. Classification (NCBI taxonomy): domain Eukaryota; kingdom Metazoa; phylum Chordata; class Mammalia; order Chiroptera; family Pteropodidae; genus Pteropus; species Pteropus medius. The sequence continues at coordinate 685,019 of NW_024349142.1, read as the reverse complement.
GAAAACATGAAACAGGTAAGGTTTTCTTGGGGGGGGGTCCATAAAAATCAATTATATAAACTCATCAGTTGAAACCATTTTTTAGAATCAGCTGTCAGAATATTTTCTTCTTTGGAAAACAAAAATTTAGATATCCTGAAAATCTTGCTTTGGTAAGTGGGTCAGGAAGAACAAGGGTTTTGAGAACAAGACTCAAGATGAAGTGATGAAGTAATCTTTTAAAATGCATGAATATTTTGTAAATAGCTAAATGCACAAAAAGTTGCTAATTGTTCCAGACCTCCAGAAAGTAACAAGAGAAAAAAAAATTATCAGAATCTAAATTTTTAAAAAAGAAGAAAAAAGAACTGCATATAAAAGTTGGATACTAGCTCACTCTGGGCTCTTGGCCCTGAGGGTATGAGGGGAGGCTCAGCTTGCTCCCCTCCCCCAACTATGCCCTTGCAGAGGCTCTGCCTCTGGAGAGGTCACATGATGGTTAAATCAGAGGGGAGAGTGGTTGCTGGGTTCAGGAACACAGGCCCCTGCTCTGAGGTTTGGAAGGTTGGAAACAGCCCTGGGAAGGGGACAGATCTGCTCATATGGTATAGAAGATCCCGATGGGGTTGCAGGTGACAGAAAAGGAAGCCAGCCCCCTGAGCAGGGTGAGGCCCTGGGGCCACAGCTCCCCCTTCCCCACAGGGACAGTGCTATAGACTGGATGTGTCACCCACCCCAGAATCATATGCTAAAACCTAATCCCTAAGAGAATGGTATTAGGAGGTGGGGGGTCTCGGGGAGGTGACACCAGCCCAGCTCACCAAGGGCCCACACTCCATTCTTTGTATCTTCCCCCAAACCAATTCCATATCTGGGACATACACTGAGCACCCATATTGGTAATTCTGACAGTAGGTCCTCTCTTTGCCTTAGATGTCCCCTTGGCCCCCATCTGGGCATCTCTGGCACTCAGAAGGGCCCCTAGAAGGCAAATGTGGAGAGTTATTGTTCAAGGGGTAAAAAGTTTCAGTTATGTAAGATAAGTAAGTTCTAGAAATCTCCTATACAACACTGTGCCTGTAGTTAACAATACTGTATTGTACACTTAAAATTTTGTTAGGAGGGTAGATCTCATATTAATAAGAAGGAAATAAAAAATTTCCTTTTTATCGTGATAAGTGTTCTTATCACGATAAAAAGGAAACCTGGAATAGCCCTAAGCTGGAAACATTCGAGATGTGGTACCCAAATTGTGCATTGATACCATGGAATAGCCCTTAACAATATAATTATGAACTACATACAGTAACATCTTGGATACATTTCCAGAGAATTATGTTGAATAAATAAAATGCCTATTATGTAATGGTTTTAAAATTATAGATATGGAGAATGAGTTGGTGATAGTCAGGAACTAAAGAAGGTTGGGGTCTGGAGGCAAGTGGGTGTGGCTAGGAAAGGGGGTGCTGCATGAAGCATCCTCGTGGTGATGGACGTGTTCTGTATCTTGACAGTATCATTATTAATATCCTATTTGTGGTATTGCAAGATTTCATTGTTGAGGGAATTCAATATTGAGCATGTGGGATCTCTCTATGGTTTCAGTATTGTTAGAATTGCCTGTGAATCTCTTCATCTCAAAATAAAATACTTAACTAAACAATCATTAATCACCACCTAAGGAGAGCTATGCTTTGCATTTTTGCGGTCACTAATATATTCAGCAAATGCTTCTGTACTTGGCTTTGTGGTTTATGGTGTAAGAGGGCCCCAGTTCCTTTGACGGCTCTGGCCTCCACCACTTTCCTCATCTGGAAAGTAGCTTGGTTGTGAGAATTAAAGGAGTTCATAAATCATAAAATGCCAAGAACAGGAGCAGACACACAGGCGACTCATTATACGAAGTTTATACTTTTTTTCTTATTATGATCATTTGCTTCTTTGCTTCTTTATGCTTTACCAATTTTCTAAAAATCAGTATGATTATCAGGTTCAAGAAAGTCGCCCAGGACTCCTTGGCTGGGCTGCAGAATATCTGGAGATGCGCTATAGCTTCTCTCCACCTCCACACACGCCCCCTCCTTTTCTGGAATTCTCCCTCCTCCCACCCTTTATTTCTCTCCTCCCTCCCCTCCTCCCAGCCCAGCCTACTTCTACTCTTTTTGCTCCTCCTCCTGCCCTTTTCCTCTTACAGTTCTCTCCTCCTCATCCCTCTGCCCATTTGTCCTTATTTCTTCCCGCTCCCTTCCTCCTCTCACCCTCCCTCACTATTCCTTCTCTCACCTCTTCTCATGGGGTACTTCCATCTTCCCTTCTCATCCCTCCTACCCCTCTCATCTTCCTATCCCCCCTTCCCTCTCCTCCCTCTTCCATCCTTCCTCTCTCCCTATCCTTCCCCTTCCCCTCCTCCCCGTCCCTCCGCGTCCCTCTCCTCTGTCCCCAATCCCTGATCTGTCTGTCCCTCGTCATCCTCCAGCTCGTTCCTACCTCTGGCTCTTCCCCCGACGTCTTCCCGACTCCTCTATACGCCCTTCCCGTCAATCTCCCAGAAACCCCACCCCTTGGCTGGGGTGCCGCGAAGCCCTCTGAGAGATGGAGGCGCGCGGTCGGGTCTCGGGTTCCGGTCCTTTCCGCTCCGCTCGGCGGGGAGGAGGCGGCGCTCGGGATTCTGGGAAGTGTAGTCGGCCCAGGCGCGCGGGCGCAGCGCGGCGGGGCGGGCCTAGCCGGCGCGGGTCATTGTCCTGACAGAGCCGGGTGGTGAGACCCGCTGCAGGCGGGCAGGCGGGAAGAAAGGGGGAGGAGCGGGATGAGATGGGGCGTGCAGGGGGAGGGGAGCGTGGGCTGAAGTGTGCCATGGGGGGGTGGGCGTGGGGGCTGAGAGGCGTGAGGGCTGAGGGGAGGACGTGTATGCTGAGTGGCGTGGGGGCTGAGGGGAGTGTGGGGCCCAGGTGAGGGCCAGACTGAGGGGAGGGCGTGCGGCCCAGGAAAGGGTTTAAGGACCAGGAGAAGAGAGCTGTGATGACCTCATCTGACTGGGTGAGGTCGAAGGTGGACCTGTGTGCTGGTGACTGTATGTATTAGGCTGAAACTAGGGGCTGAGTATGTCTGTGTGTGTCACACTATGTATGGCCTCCTGTGTCCTTGCCTGTGCACGTGTGTGTGTGTGTGTGTGTGCGCGCGTGTGTGCGCGCGTGTGTATGCGTGCGCGCGCTACCTGTCTTTGTCTCTTTCGGGGTCTCTGTGGCCAGCATCCACCGCTGTCTAGCCTTTACCTGTCTCTGTGGGGGAGGTCTCTGAGTGACCGCCTGTGTCCATGTCTGTGTGTGTCTGCCTTTATTTCTGTCCATGGTGTCTCAGTCTGAGGGTGCCATTGGGTGTCTACCCGTGTCTCGTCTTTCCCTCTGTATCTGTGTCTCTGGGTATGAGTATGTCTGTGAGAGTGGGGAGTGTTTCTCCTGTCTGTGTCTTTATGTGCCCACCTGTATCTGTGTCTCTGGGCGTTGCTGAGTGTTTGTGTGTGACTGTCGGGGCAGATTAAGTGTGTGGGTGCATCTGGGTGTGCCCTCCCAAAAGCATGTGTGAAAGACTGCATGCCGGGACGGGTGGGCCTGGCAGAGCACCTGCCTTCTTGTTCCCACATTCCCCAGCTCCTTCCTGCCCCTCAGAGCCTTGTCTGGTGACAGGATATGGGGCTTCCCACTGGACCATCTCAAGGGAAGGAGAATGGGGTTGATTTGTTAAAGGAATTTGTGTTGGGTGCTCAGAGTGCTGTTCCTGGCACTCTCCCAAGTCTTGTTTACAGACCTCCCAGTAACTCTGAGATAGGGACCCTCAACATCCCCATTTTACAGATGGGGAAACCGAGGCAATCAGGTTCCAGAGCCCCTGCACTTAACCATCTGACAGATGGGATATTCTTGTTTCCTTTCTCTCCTCTGAGAAAAAGTTGTAGGATTTTTCCCTGTGGGAATTTCCCTGTAGAAACAATGGAAGGAAGGAAATGACAGAAAGCCTGGATTGGGGAAGAGGAGGAATGAGGGATCTCCTGGCTTTGTGGCAACACAGATCTCAGGCCACACTGGGTTCAGTGGTCACCAGCCTCATGCACATGTCACTTCCAGGGCCACTGTGCCTTCATGCCTCTTTTCTCCAAAAAAAAAAAAAAAAATTAAAAATTACAGTGATTGCATTAATATAAGGACAAAGATAATCCAAGCTGGATTAGAGTCTTTTTTTTCTTATAATTTTAAAAGAAATGAAGACATTTTCATGGGCCACTCCAGGTATCAGGGGCTCTGGGCCCAGGGTGCCTCCTGGGTAAATGGGCTCTGGTCACTTCCACATCCAGCAAAAGGAATGGGTGTTGTTGACTGTCAGAGACTGATAGTCCAAAAGATATATATTTTTAAAATTAAATTCTGCTTAATAAATTATGACAGTAATATGAAGTCACTGCACCCAGGGACACAAAGGAATACAAGGGGAAAAAAACTAATGATACCCCCTTTCGCATTTCCTCTCCCCTCGGGACACCAGTCACTATCCATCATTCCACAGCCTTCCCCAGGCTTGGAAACACTGCCCAGAAGCACAGGCACCCAGGAGTGTTGGTTGTTTTCACACAGAGGGGTTAAAGTTATGTAGAAAACCATGGAACTTGCTTTCCTCATTTAATGACATCACAGATATGTCCACAGGTTAGGAACTAACTCCTACTTCCTAGGGCAACCTGGTATTTCAAACGATGCCTTGCCATTTGTCTGACCCTTCCTTTACTGATGGCTAGATTTTGTCTCCAGGGCTTTTCTGTTGGTTGGTTGGTCTGTGCTTTGCCTCTAGGAACAGTGAGTGCTACAATAAACATCTTTTGTCCACGTGTAACTTTTCACATGGAGCTTTTAGGCGGAGTCCCAGGACCAGGGTTGCTGGATTATGGGTTAGTCCACTTTCCAGCTCATTCTCCAGAAAGGTTGAGGGGCTTTTGTTCCTTCAGCTGTGTGTGGGAGGCCCGTTTCCTTGCATCTTTGCCTGTGCTAGAAGTTGGCTCATTTATTCATAACTTTTTTTTTTTTCAATGTGTGGTTGCCTTCCATGTGCCAGATATTGTCCTAGGTGCTAGAGACACAATCCAAAATGATCATCTCAGTTCTGCCCCTGAAGGTACCCCCCGGGCAACTGCATCCCACTCATTGGAACATACTCAACTAACAACAGTAATAGTAAATAACAGCTAATCTATATTAGTTCTTACAGTGTGCTGCACAGCCCCCAAGCTCCTCATGAGTATCAATTAGTTGAAACTTTCAGTAACTCCATGAGATCTGGGGGAGCCCCAGAGGGGTGGGGGTGGCGTTGGGGCATTGTGGGGCCTTGGCCCAGCCCTCAGACCCAGGGAGAGGCACAGGGCCCTGTTGTTCCCTCCAGCTTGTGGTACTGGCAATGTGTGTACGTGTTGGGGGTGTATTGGTGTGTGGGAGTCTGGGCATGCATTTGGGGGACAATAAGCTCGTGGACCGGGATGTTCTCAGCCCATCTCCAATCCCAGCTCTGTAATCTTAGATGAGTGGCTTATCTCTTTGGGCCTTCGTTTCCTCATCTATGAAATGGGGTGGGTAAAAATAGTACCTTGTAGGGGTGTTAGGAGGAACAATGAGAGGCGTTTGTTAAGTGCCTTGCATCTGATAGGCCCCTTACGTATTCGCTATTAATGTGTCTGTGTGTCCGTCTGTCCTGTCTGCATTGTGAGGCAGGCCTAGACCTGCTCTCTCACTGTGCCTCCCTATTTCTCTCCCCACCCCACAGGCTGCCTGTCCCCCGCTCACTGGTCATTGTGGGCAGTGAAGGGATGGCCACCCAGCCGCTGACTGATGAGGCACTGGTGAGTCATGTCATCTTCTCACATTCCCTTCCTGAGGCTCAGGCCCAAAGAGTGGGGCTTTTTGTCCAGGGATGACCTTATGCTCACCTGAGCCCCCGACAGGATCAAGGGCCCTGGCCAAGTCTCCTGGGAGCTGTGTCCACCCTGAGGAGGGATGGTAGTGCCTTGACACTGGCTTCAGTCAACAGAAGACAGGACAACTCAGGAGTGACCTGTCCTGGAGACACTGGTGGGCTCACCTGGGAAGTGGTGGCTTAAACATGTAACATCAAGTGTGAAAAAGGACCCTGTAGAGGGGCCCAGACAATACAGTGCTGGACACGTGACTTTCAAAAGTGGGCAGATAGCACTAATGTTCGGGAATGGGGAGAAGGACACTTGTAGGTAGGGGCACGTGTACGTCCCCAGCTCTCGCCATGATGTTTTATGGTATTTCAAAGGGTGGTATGGATATGGCTATTTGTGGTATTTTTCTCTAAACTTTCTTTTATGCAAGAACTATTTCATAATTAAAAAATTACACAGGCATAAATTTTGTATGATTTGTTCAAGAGTGGTTCCTTGCAGAGGTAGGTTGGGGTGAGTATATTTAAGGCCTTTCATAAAGCTTCATAGTTCTCTCTCCTTTGGTTTGGGCACTTTATACTCCCACCAGGATGCAGGAGAGGCTGCCATTGGTTTATGTCAGCCATTGTCAGGTATTTATTCTGCTCACTGGATATAAATGACAAATGGTATAAACCTGGAGCAGGGTAGGTGACAACTGGTATCATGTGATCTCTGAGTAGCATCATTTGTATTATTAGTGAGTTTCGATTTTAAGGAAATGTTTCTTAGCCATTTCTGTGGGCAGGTAAATTATCCTGTGCTTTGCCGTTCTACAGGAATCTTAATATTCTGGAAGTTTTTAAAGAATGTGTACGTGTGTGTATGTGTGTATATATATTTGTGGCAAATATTCTTCCTGGTTTGCTTTTTATTTCTTAATTTATTTTCTTTTTCATAAGTATAAAAGCATTGCATATTTTAAAAATCTAATCTATCATGGGATGTCCATCCAAAGGTCGCACATCACCTATATATCTTTTTTCATTTATCATTTGGGTGTTAACAGAGAACTTTTGAGACTTTTGTCTCCACCTGGAATTTGTCTTGCTGTACAAATATGTCAGTTCACTTATCCGTGAGTTTTGGTTTGTTGTGTTCCCATTAACACCTTTATCGAGATACACCCCACATATCACAAAATACAATTCATTGCTTTTTTGGTATAGTCACAGAATTGTGCAACCATCACCACAGTCAATTCTAGAATATTTTCATCACCCCAAGAAGGAACCGTGTATCCATCACCACTCACTCTCACTTCCCCTCATCAACTCGTAGCCCCCGGCAACCACTAATTTACTTTTTGTCTCTGGATTGGCCTATTCTGGACATTTTGTATAAGTGGAATCATACACTATGTGGTCTTTTACATGTGGCTTCTTTCATGGAGCATCATGTTTTTGATGTTCACATATGGTGTAATATGTCTGTGCTTCGTTTTCATAGCTGAATAATATTCCATCGTATGGGTAGAGTATATATTATTTATTCATTCATCAGGTGGTGGACATTTGGGCTAATTCCACTTCTTGGCTATTATTGGTGATGCTGCTGTGAACAGGAGCATACAAGTGCTTTGTTTGAGCTTGTGTCTCATTTCTCTTGGGTGTAGGAGTGGAATTGCTGAGTCCTTTGTTAACTTTCTGTTTAACCATTTAAGGAACAATCGGACTGTTTTCCAACTTGGCTGCACCCTGATGTCTTCATTTTTAACCTGTCTTTGATTGTCACCTTGATTTCTTCTTTCGCCAACATTACTTAGAAGGATTTGTCCATTGTTGTCATTTCAATGTGGTTGAGATTTGGGGCTTAAGTTTGTTTTCATTTTTTTCTTAGTATAATTACATTCTGATTTTTCTTTTTTTAATGGAGCCTCTCTGACTTCAGCTCTTTGGAAGCGGGTGAAGTTTTCCTTGTGGTGAAATGGTTTGTGTCATTAGACAGGAAACCAAAATAGATGAAGCCCTAGAGTGAGTAGCCTCAGACACGTGCACACAAAGAACTCAGAGAGGGTCTGCTTGCTGAGGTGAAGAGGAGGGCAGCTTCTGTGTCTGCCTTCACATCCTTGCTATACGGCATGGGCTCTAAGACTTCTAGGACCGTCTGTTTTCTTTTCAGTAAATTCCTATGCCAGCCCGGGCTCAATACATGGAGCCTGTACAGTAAATATTTCATTGAGTGAATTCATTGAGGTGAGACATACTTAGCGAGAACTTTCAGAAGGAATTGCATTTAAAAATTAAAACAAAATAAAGGAGTCACATGGAAACTTTGGGAGATGATGGATGAGTTTATGGCCACGACTGTGGTGACGGTTTCAAAGGTGTGTACTTATTTTCAAACTTACTAAGTTGTGTATGTTAAATAGATGTACCTTTTTTTATACCAATCATACCTCAGTGAAGTGGTTTAAACAAAGAGAAATCATTAACTGAACTAACCAAAGGATGGATGGGCCAAAGACTCATATAATAATGACATAATATAGTAAGTACTACTAATAATATGATATACATGAAATGTCAAATTAATCAAATGATAATAGCAATAGTTGACATGTATTGAGCACTTACTCTAGCCACACCGCACAGTGCTGGAATCTTGTATGCAGAACCTCTTTTAATCCCCGTAACAGCTATGGTGGGAGATGCTGTTCTGTGAAGTCCATTGAACAAACAGGCTCAGAAGGGTTAAGACAGAGGAGTTTAAGGAAACATAGCCGAGCGGGGGCAGAACCAGGATGTTGTCATGGGCTGCCAGACTTCTGAGCCCAGACTCGTAACCTCTGCCCGTAACTCCCTCACTACGTGGTGGTGGCCCACGAGGCAGAGGAGGCCAGTACAAGCCTAGAGCCCCCAGCAGGCCCATAGGACCACAGACAGACTGGCAGCAAGTGAGGCTTCCTTTTAGGGTAGGCCATGGTTCAGGGTCCACAATGGATGAATCATTCTGTTCAGGCCGCCATAACAAAGAGCCACACATTAGGTGACTTACACAACAGAAATCTATTGTCCCACAACTCTGGAGGGTGGAAATCGGAGATCAAGGTGTCAGCAGGGTCACGCTCCCCCTGAAGATGCCAGGGAAGGATATGTTCCCAGCCTCTCTCCCAGCTTCTGGTGGTTCCTTGGCTTGTGGTAGCATAACTCTATTCTTCACATGGCATTCTCCCTGCATGCACGTCTCTGTCCTTTTTTAATAAGGACATCAGTCATATTGCATTAGGGGTATGCCCTTCTCCAGTATGACCTCATCTTAACCATATCCACAATGACCCCGTTTCCAAAGTCCTACCCTGAGGTGCTGGTGATTAGGATTTCAACAAAGGAATTAGGAGGAGGACATAGTTCAATCCATAATAACCTCTTAGAATAGTACCTGGCACAGAGCAACTGTGTGGTGAGTGGTAGTTATTACTGCTGTGACCAACAATGTCGTCACCATCATCATCAAATCATTGGCTGCCATGTTGCTAGGCCACATTGATTTTATCAACGTGATTTATGGCACTAGGTTTATGGTACAGGCCAGGAAGGCACTCCCGTTTCTACCACATGAACTTCTCTCCCTTGCCCAGTGGTCAGCCATAGAAATCTCAGGTCTTGACCCAAACTCCCCCCACCCAAAATGTGCCCCCAAGGACCCAAGCACAAATTCTCCCTGCAGACTACACCCGGTGCCACATTTCCAGTTTTCCTGGGTATCCCCGAGGTTGCCATTGCTCAGGCACCTGGAGAATTCTGTTCACACTTTCACATACAGATCACGGGTCAGTTGTGTGTGTTTCCATCTGCTCTCCTGTGAGGAGCTAGTTCTAGAACCTTCAGTGCCTGCAGCTTAATGGGGGTTCAGGAAAGTTTGTTGAATTACTGGATTCCATTGAGAACCCGGCTGACCTTTGTTGGACTCCTAATGCCCGTGTCACTTCACTGGGTTGTGATCATTTTTGCCTTTGGTCCCTTCCCCATTTCTCAACTCTGTGAGTTTCCGCTCTAAACAGTCCCATATTTGCTTTATTCCTGTCAGAATACTGTTCCGGTATGCTTAGGTACTGAGGACACTGTAAGTGATCAGGCCCCTCAGAACTCTGCACCTTGTTGAGTCACATCAGATACATCCTGTCTGCCTCCCTTAACCCTCTCGGCTCTTCTGTGAGGAGGGCCCTGCAGTGAATGGTTATGGGTTTCCTCTTACAGGAGTCAGTGACGTTCAGGGACGTAACTGTGGACTTCACCCAGGAGGAGTGGCAGCAGCTGGAGCCTGCCCAGAAGGCCCTATACAGAGATGTCATGCTGGAGACCTACAGGAACCTGGTGTCACTGGGTAAGGGCGCAGCTTCACTGAACTACTCACCATAGGCCTGTCCCTCGAGGACTACAGAGAAACAAGAAAAAAGACTGACAGGTCTGACTACGTAGAAAGTTTAAATTACTCAAAGCTAAATATAAAGCTGATAGGTGATGAAATGGGGAACAGCATTACCTCATGTATAATAGTCAAAGGATTATAATTATGTAAAGAACTCCTAGGAATAAATAAGAAAAAAATGGAATGATGGACCGAACTTATGAGCTGGCAATTCATAGATGTAGAAATACACAGAGTTCCACTTTATAAAAGATTTTGAATCCTTACTAATATTCAAAGAAATACAAATTGAGGCAAAGAAATACAGTTCTTATCTATTAGGTACAGAGATGAAAATAATAATAATAGCCTATATTATGAGGATGTAGAGAAGGGACTTTCATTTTAGGAGTATAAAGGTGGGGCAACTCTTTTGGAAGACAGTTTGGCATTATCAACCAAATTTTGAAGGATTGCATTTTGAGGATCTATCCTTTAGAAATCTTCCTATAAGTGTGCAAAGATTTTCATGGGATGAAAAATAAAGAGAAACGACCTAGATGCCCACCTCTGTAATACTGACAGACCATCTTAAGATGTATCAATACAATGGAAACTGTGCAGCTCTTCAGAGATGCACACTCTTTTTAGGTGCTGACATGGAAAGAGGTCCCTGGATAATACTGTTCAGTAAAAACACTTCACTTTCAAACTAGAGTATGGTCTCATTTTTTTTTAACAGCTTTTGTGAAGGTATAATTGGCCTACAATTAACTGCACATAGTCAAAGCGAACAATTTGATGCATTTTGATATCTGTGTACACCCGGGAAACTACCATGTGATCCAGATAACGAACACGTCCATTAGCCCAGAACATGTCCCTTTGTAACATCTCCCTCCCTGCTCCCACACCCACAGTCCATCCCCAGGGAACCCCTGGTCACTTTATGTCACTGTCATTTAGTTTGCATGTTCTAGAATTTTATATACATGGAATCATATGACTTACACTCAGCATCATTTTTCTGAGGTTCACTCATGTTGTCATGTATCAGTAGTTCACTTCTTTTTCATTGCCAAGTAATATTCTACTCCATAGGTAGACCACAATTTGTTTATGCCTTCAATTGTTGATGAACAGTTCTAGACTGATACAAATAAAGTTGCCGTGAACGTGCACGTTCAAGTTTTTCTGTAGACATATGCTTTTCTTTCTCTTGAGTAAACATTAGGAAGTACAGTGGTTGGGTCACATGGTAGGTGTTTATTTAACTTTTTAAGAAATTGCCAAACTTTTTTCCAAAGTGGTTGTCCCATTTAACATTTCAACTAGTGGTGCACAGGGCATCCCAGTTGTTCAGTGTGCTTGTCAGAACTGAATACATGCCTTCTTTCTTATTTTAGCCATTCTTGTCAGTGTGCAGTCTTGTCACATTGCAGTTTTCATTTCATATTGAGAATCTTTTCATGTGTTTATTTGCCATCTGTATATTCTCTTTGGTGAAATATCTGTTCGTTTTGCCTATTTTTTTAGTTGTTTTTTTTTGTTACCTTATTATTGAGTTTTGGAAGTTCTTTATGTAGTCTTTTTTTTTAACTTCTAGATCTAAGACCTTTATCAGATATGTGTTTTGCAACTATTCTCTGTGGGTAGTCTTTTTCTTGACAGCATCATTTGAAACACAAACATTTTTAATTGTGATGGGGTCCGATTTATTTGTTGTAGTTGTTTGTGCTTTTGGTGTCATATCCGAGAAACCGTTGCCTAACCCATGAAGTTACTCCTGTGTTTTCTTCTAAGAGTTTATAGTTTTAGCCCTTCCTTTAAGTCTTTGGTGCATTTTGAGGTTTTGTTTTTTTTTCTGTAAATGATGTAAAAAGGGGGGCTATGTCACTCTTGAATGTGGATATCCAGGTGCCCAGCACCATTTATTGAAGAGTGGAAGTTTTTAATTTGATCAAGTCGAATTTATCAACTATTTGGTGGAGGGGGTTGTGCTTTGGGTGTCATATCTAAGAAATCTTTGCCTATCTCGAGCCAACAAAGGTTTTCTTCTGTAAGTTGTATCATTTTAGGTTTTATACTTTTTTCTATGATCCCTTTAGAGTTAATTTTTGTAATGATGCATGATGTTCATTTAAGTTCACTTTTTTCGTCAAATGGGTGTCCATTTGTTCCACTGCCATTTTTTGAAAAGAATGAGTTTTTCCACTGAAAAATTTTCCCCGAATTTTCTCCACTGAATTGCCTTTTCACTTTTGTCAAAAATTAGTTATCCGCATTTGCATGGGTCTGATCCTGGACTCGATTCTGTTCATCCATCTATTTGTCTGTCTTGACAGCAACCATGCCACTTGATCTGCTTTCAGGTTTTGCCTTTAACTTGCGCTCAGTCTAGAGTGACTTACTCTCCACAAGACCCTCTGGGTGTTGTGCCCAATGCCCCATCAGTTACCCGGTGTGAGCACCCATGAGTTACCTGGCTGGCCGGTGTGAGAAGGCACTATTCCCAGCCCTGCATCAGCTCCAGGGACTGTTTTCAAATCCTTTCAGGTGGTTTTCCGCCCCCAACTCCACATAGTTTTCATATATGCATATTCTGATTGGTGATCTGAAAACTCCAGGGAATACCTTGGTGACCTCAGCAGCTCTGTGAAGAGCTTCCCTCCCCAGTGACCGCCACCTGCTATGCCCAACTCAGAGTCTGCGGGGTTTCCCTCTGGAATGGGACAGTGGCGCATGGCTAAATAGTGACTCAGGATCAGACCGCTTGATCGAGTATGCTGTGTGACCTTGAGGGTGTGACTTCATTCTCAAAGCCTCAGTTTCCCAGCTGTAAAATGAATGTAATCTTAACAGCACATGTGGTGGTCAGGGTTGCATGGAATGATTCATGTAGGCCACTTCACTCCATGCCGGGCACACGGTAGCTGTTCCGTGAACACTTACTGGGCGCCCTCTGTGTGCCAAGCACTGCTGTAGGACAGGGGACCAGCAACTCCCTTGCTTCAGGGAGTTCACTCTCCACTGGAGGGCTGGTAATAAACAGATCCAAGATGAATACCATGAGTGCTCACAAGGAAGCAGGCGAGAGACGAGCAGGAGAGACCCTCCTTCCCCCAGTAAGGGATCAACGCTACCTGAGGCCTGAAGGAGGAGCACCCATGAGGAGTTATAGGACAGCAGATGTGAAGGCCCTGGGGCAGGGAGAACTTGGCATGGACAAGGGGACCAAAGAAAACCAAAGTGTGAGTGGAGAGGATGGCAGAACGGGATCAGCAGAGGTGGGCCTGGCTCAGTCCTGAGGGCCCACAGGCCCAGGAAGTCACTGGCTCTTAGCTCCAGGGCACTGAGAACTGAGAAGCCCCTAGTGGTTTTGGTGTGACTCTTAAGAAGATTGGAATTGAGGTGCATTGTCAAGGAGTCAGGGGAGGCTGTTATGGTCAGGGTGTCTGGCCGGATGGTCCACAGTGGTGATGCAGAAATTTGGTCCAGTTTGAGCTGTTTTGCATATCTAGTGGCACTCCTTAATAGGCTGGACTGTGGGAGGGAAGGGGTGAATTGAGGATGACTGCTGAATCTTTTAATTAAAATTAATTTTTTTTTTAAAACTATGGTAAAATATACATAAAATTTTCCATTTGCACCATTAAGTGTTCAGTTCACTGGTGCTAAATACATTAATATTGTCCCTACCATCCATCTCCATAACTCTTTTCATTGTCCCAAACTGAAATTCTGTCCCCATTAAACAATAACTCCCTATTCTCCCCTCTCCCACCTACTGTCTGTAGGTTCCTCATGTAAGTGCAATCACACAATGTCGGTCCTTCTGAGTCTTATTTTCCTAAGTCTCTCTGATGAGGCTTGCTTTATCATTTTTTGTGGGGGGTAGGGGTTCTGAAATCACAAGTTTCACATCAAATGTGGTAGGTTTGCAGTATCCAAGAGGGTCACCCAGTAGGGTTTTGAATATTCCTCAGCAGAGCTCAGATAGGAAGTCTGGGCTGGGGCCTTCAATTTGGAGGGTGTCAATGTAGAGAAGAGACTGAAGTCCAGGCTCCTGTGGCATGGCTTAGAGGAGCGGTCTCAAACTCAGGGTTGTGGGGTTCATGTGGGAGGGAGTCAGCTATTGCTCCACTCCTGCTTTTTGTTGCCTCATAGGAAGGAGGGCTCTGTGTGGCCGATCTTCACGTTTTATGAGATTTTTTTGTGTAAGAATTCCACTCTTGAAATGTTTGGGATTAAGTCAGTAGGTCCAGAACACAGGCGAGCCCTAGCCAGAAAGTAGAATCTGAGAGAATCAACAGACATTCATATAAAGGGCTGGAGCCGCCGCATAGCTGTGACCAGGGATGGATGAGTGTGCAGAGAAGGGGGTCTGGAGTTAGCTGCAAGGGACAGCGGCCCCGCCAGGACTGGGCAGTGGAAGAGGGAGCAAGGGGTGCCCACAAAGCAAGGTAGAGAGGGAGGGAGCTTGGCTGTCGGTTGGGGTGGTAGAGGACAACCAGCACATGCCACATGAATGTTATTTCACCATTTCTAATTAAAATTGATGCTTCCAGAAGCAGAACTGGTCAGGGGTATGCAGGATGAGCCCTAGAGGCAAGGAGCCTTTTGGAATAATGCTACTCGGGTTTGTGAGAGCCTTCGATCCACTCCTCCCAGCCCGGCTTCCTCCTGTTGTTCCTCTTAGGCATCTGTCCTCTGAGCCCCTGGCTGCTGGCCACCCTTTGCACCCCCTCCGGAGGTGACCATCCTTGTTCTTCTGCTCACCTCCTGAAACCACACTTTTGTCTGCTCACTGCTTCTCCTCTCCCTCCCGTCCCAGTGACAGGCTGCCACTTGCTCCTCAGTCTGTGTCTTGCCCTGTCTTCCAAGTCCCTCCCTCCCACCATTGTTAATTAACCACGTGTGTTTGGTCTTCTCTTTCCCCCTCCCCCAGACTTGGAAACTAGACCAGACATGAAAGAATCGGACCCAAAGGAGGCCATTTTGGAAGACAGACCATCCATGGGGGTGGTCGTGGAAGGACCCACAAGGACTGGTGTCTGGGGTTCCGCCTCTGAAGGAGTGGGGACCCAGGGTGATCCGGTGGGGAGGCAGCAAGGGAAGGCAGGGACCTGTCCCAAGCGAAGGGAGCTCTCCCAGGACTTAGATCCCGCGTGTCTTGACTTTGAGGCATTCGTCAACCGAAGTTTCGGGCTGGTCCCACTGAGGTCGGAAGGGCTGGGGGGAGAGGGGACGCTCCCGGCCTCTGTGTCCCGGAAGAACTTCTCGGGTGCCGTGGGCCTTGGTCCCGGGGCCAGACTCTGTGCGGAGAGGAAACCCCACGAGTGCAGGCAGTGCGGCAAAGCTTTCGGCCGTAGCTCGTCCTTGGTGAAGCACCAGCGGATCCATAGCGGGTACAAGCCCTTCGCGTGCGACGTGTGCGGGAAGCACTTCATCGAGCGCTCGTCCCTCACCATCCACCAGCGTGTGCACACCGGGGAGAAGCCCTATGCGTGCGCCGACTGCGGCAAGGCCTTCAGCCAGCGCATGAACCTGGTGGTCCACCAGCGGACGCACACTGGGGAGAAGCCCTACGCGTGCACTGAGTGCGGGAAGGCCTTCCGGAAGACCTCGTCCCTGGCCCAGCACGAAAGGACGCACACCGGGGAGCGGCCGTACGCGTGCGGGGACTGCGGCAAGGCCTTCAGCCAGAACATGCACCTCGTCGTGCACCAGCGCACGCACACGGGCGAGAAGCCGTACGTGTGCGGCCAGTGCGGGCGCGCCTTCAGTCAGAACATGCACCTAACGGAGCACCGGCGGACGCACACGGGCGAGAAGCCGTACGCGTGCGGGGACTGCGGCCGCGCTTTCAACAAGAGCTCGGCGCTCACGCTGCACCGGAGGAACCACACCGGCGAGCGGCCCTACGCGTGCGGCCAATGCGGCAAGGCCTTCAGCCAGAGCGCCTACCTGATCCAGCACCAGCGCTTCCACAGTGGCGTGAAGCCCTTCGAGTGCGGCGCGTGCGGCAAGGCCTTCAGCAAGAACTCGGCGCTCACGCAGCACCAGCGCATCCACACTGGTGAGAAACCCTACGAGTGCTGCGTGTGCCGGAAGCACTTCGCCGGCCGCTCGTCCCTGCTGGTGCACCAGGTGGGCCACACCGGCGAGCGCCCGTATGCGTGCGGCCAGTGCGGCAAGGCCTTCAGCCAGAGCGCCTACCTGATCGAGCACCAGCGCATCCACACCGGCGAGAAGCCCTACAAGTGCAGCCAGTGCGGGCGCGCCTTCATCAAGAACTCCTCGCTCACCGTCCACCGCAGGGTCCACACGGGGGAGAAACCTTACAGGTGTAGCGAGTGCGGGAAGACCTTCAGCCGGAACACCAACCTTACGAGACACCTGAGGATCCACACCTAGGGCGGGGGCGGGGCATCCTGAGCACGTGCGTCGGTGCAAGAAGCTCTCACTGGGGGCCCTGGAGGACAGTGCTAAGAGAAGCCCTGCCAGAGGGGTCTCAGGAATATGGGCATTGGAGACAAGCCCTGCCATCTACACCAGCGGCTTCCTTACTGAATGTCCCCACGGCTGCAGTGTAAAGCAGCCACTACAAGTCTAGCATCTGGAGAAATGGTCACACTCTCTGTGGCTCTGGGAACCTAGGACCCCAAATTGTCCTAAGAGCTTCGACAATGGATTTCATGTTTCTGAGTCTTTGTTTCCTCAATAGTAAAATGGAGGAAGGGGAGAGGACTCAGTAAGTGAACATGAGGACGTTCTCCCATTGTCACACACAGCCTGGATCTAGTCCAAAGATCAGGTTGTCACCACCTGTGAGATTCTTTGGTGGTCTCCATTTTTCCCACACCCCACAACACCTGCTGGAAGTCCTTGGCCTAATAAGCAGTAGAACTTGGCAAGTCATTCACAAGGAGAAAAACATTTTGTTTTTCAGAGTTAGCAAATGACAGTAATCACTTTGAATGCCAGAGTTTCTCATAGCAGTCTGTTAAATTTTTTAACTAAAACTGTAAGGGAGACCAATGTCATTTTAAACAGTCATCAGATGTGAAAGATTCAGGTGCCGGTTGTCCTGTCAAAATCAGTGTCAACACTGGTGTGGGGAGGTGCCAGCTGGTGCATGTGTGCCAGCAAGCTTGATATCCATGTTTGAACACTTACTGGATTTATACATATGCAAATCTGAGCACAGAGCTGTCTGCTCTGTTATTTTTGCATGGAAATGTAAAGATAATTCCAAGTGAGTTTCCTAAGGCCAACCCGAAGCTTCATTTCCACGTAGTTTCCCCCAGAGTCACCTTTCTCTGGGGCTTTTTACACCACCTATTTTATTTTCACATTTGATGCTACTCATCACAAATGTCCTGGTGTTTCCAAATGTCCCATGCTTCCTGGCTTGGGTGTACATGAAGAATAAATCATTTAAGAAATCATTTATATCAGTAAACACATTTGTGTTGCAAGTAGGAAAATTAGACGATTGGGCACGCATGACCAGGTGGGTAGGTTTTCGTGTGTCTGGACTTGGGTGGGGATCAGAGTGGGTTTGATCCAGGCTCATGGCATGAGCGCCATAGTTCTGGTTGTCAAGCTTCCCTCCGTGTGCCGGCCTTGTGCTCAAGCTGTCTTCTCCCGTGTTTTCATGGTGGTTTCTAGCAGTTCCTCTCGACTGCACAGTTTCTCAGTCTCATCCAGGTGGGGATAGTCCGCCCCCAGTCATGGACAAAAATCCCCAAGTTTCATTCTGTTGGACTCACCCATGAATAGACCTCTTTCCCAGACGTGCCTTGCGCTTGGGTCTGGGTTCTGCCATTGTCCCTGAAGCAGTAACTGTGGAAGGGAATGGGGACGACTCCCCAGACCTCCCCGTGGCAGGGCATGGGGTCAATTCCACCCAGACCACAGTCAGAGGCAAAGTGGGATGATATGGGAAATGTTAACCCAAGGTTTAACATGGTTTAAAAGCGGATGGCCGCTTGGATTTTGCCATGAAAGTGAGGTCTTGCTGCATGTCAAAGGGGTTCCAGACCAGCTGAGAGTTCCCCACTCATGTCTGCTTGTACCGACACGGCTACTGTGCCTTCATCCTCACACTTCATTCCTTTAGTCAGTACAGATGTCAGCCAGACTGCCTGCTGGGAGGATGGCTGCGAGATTTATAAATTTTGTAGTGACTGGAAACCACGGTGGCATGTGTGAGGACTTTGTGATGAGTGATGACACATGAAAGGTGGTTGGAAGGAAGGTGAGCGCCAGCTGTGTGACCCTGAGCATGTTTCACGTAACCCTCTGTGACATGGTTTCATCTTTAAAATGGGGCAATGAGAGTCAATGGGTAGGTTAGTCATGAAGGCAAGTTACTGTCACAAGTGGACCCAGCAACACAGAGCCTTAGAGAACAAAGCCCCTCTCCCTCTCTCTGTCTCTCTCTCTGTCACTCTCTCATTCTCATACAAAAAGAAAAAAAAACAATTCCTCTCCACGTGATCACTTAGGACCCATGTTCCTTCTATCCCAACGCTATGCCGTCCCCCGGGAACGCCCTTGATACAGCGCTAGTCAGAGTTTTGCCACCATGTTTGTGTCCCTGCTAGCAGGCTGAGAGAAACAGCCTGGAGTGTTTCTCCTGCTCACATTTTGTTGGCAGCTGTCTGCACTCAAATCTACGTTGGGTCTGGGAAATGTCTGGATTTGTGTCTGAGATGAAGGGGGATGACAATCCAGCCCTTCTCTGACAGACCTGTTGCATCAGATCGAGAAGAGGCAGGAGAGACAGGTCATTTGATAAGATGCTACTGCTCCTTCCATGCCCTGCCCAAGTCTTTCATAAATCAGGTCAGGAATGGACAGAGAGGGGAGGGGTGAGGCGGGAAGGGATGTCAGCTCCTATGTCACTCATTGCCACCTGGTCCCTGGGAAGCTGGGGTGGGACGGGGGTAACTAAGACCTTGAGCAGACACAAGCCCAGGGGAGCTCCAGAGGCCCGGTGGCCACTCTTCCAACAGCATTTACTGAGCACCTGGATGCAGTTCTGGAAGCTGGTGATGGGGATTCAGCACCAAGTAGAAACAGTGAGCTTCCTCCATGGTGGAGCTTACATTCTGGTGCTGGGGACAGATGCTAAATGAGGCAGCAGAGCATGAAATAACAGTGTCAGGCCTTAGAGCCAGGTGCAGCACAGGCTCTCAGGTTGGGTGGTCGGGAAGCTTGTCAGGAGTGGACATTTGGACAGAGGCTAAAAGCAGTCAGGGGCAGTTCACGATCAGGTGGGTGGAATTCATCTGGAAGGCTCCAGAAGGCTTGGTGCGAGGTTCACACCATGTTTCATAAGGGGGTGGGAGGGAACACCTTATCATAACAGTTAACATGTATTACCTAGGAGTGCAAGGACTTTACACAAACAGTCGTTTTTGTTTTGTTTTGTTTTGTTTTTTTCATATCAATGGACAGGGAAGATCAGACAGCTGGGAAATGATGGGCCTGGGATTGGAGTATGGGACTGCATCTTAATGTTATTAAGAAAGTCATAAGGGAGAAGAAATACACTTACTGTATTTATGGAAAAAAAAATCCATGTATAGGCATCCCTATGTTCACTGCAGTGCTATTTACAGTAACCAAGAATGTAAGCAACCTAAGTGCCCATCAGTAGACAATTGGGTAAAGAAGATGTGGTACATATATATAATAAAATATTACTCAACCATAAAAAGAATGAAATCTTACGATTTGCAACAACATGGATGGACTTGGAGGGGTTTGTACTGAGTGAAGTCAGAGAAAGTCAAATACCATGCGATCTCACTTATACGTGGAATCTAAAGAACAAAATAAATGAACAGATAGAACAGACACAGACTCATAGATACAAAGAACAAACTGATGGTCACCAGATGCGAGTGTGGTTGAGGAGCTGGGTAAAAAAGATGAAGAGATTAAGAAGTACAAACTGGTAGTTACAAAACAGGGGGATGTAAAGTACAGCATAGGGAATATAGTCAATAATATTGTAATAACTGTATATGGTGCCAGGGGGGTACTAGACTAATCAGCGATCTCTTCATAAGGTGTATAAATGTCTGTCCACTATGCTGTACACCTGGAACTAAAAGTAATATTGAATGTCAACTCTAATTGAAAAATAAAAATTTTTAAAAAGGCAAAATCCACGTATAAGTGGACCTGTGCATTTCACACCTTGTTGTTCAAGAGTCAGCTGTACTCAATAATCAGTTGTGGCAAGTACGCGCATTACTGTTACTGCTACAGCCAGAGACCATGCCCACATTCTCTAAATGAAGGAAAAGAGGCAGGATAATGGAGCCAGGAAGAACAGAGGAACTGAAGCCAGACCCCTGTGTTCAGCCCCAAACTCTAACCTTACTTGCTGTGTGACTTTGGGCAAGTTGCCTAACCTCTCTGAGTATCAGGGTGTGTGACAGGGAATTGTACATGTCAACTTGGAGTTGTAGGTGTCAGCAGGAGTCTAGGGGTAGCTGTGAAGATGACATCTACTAACAGCTGACTTTAAAGATTATTTTTGATAATGTGGGTGGGTCTCACCCAATCAGTTGTGGACTTAAGAGTAAAAGCTGAGGTTCCTCAAAGAAGAAGGAAATTCTACTTTTATAGTATCAACTCATGCTTGGTTTCCAGGCTCCTGGCCCGCCCTGTGGATCTTGGACTTGCCAGAACTATAACGTCAGGAGCTAATTTAAACAAACAAACAAGTAAGTAAAATCTATAGAACTTGCACATAAATATACTCGAATATACATACTTATATATCTATATTTAATGTGTATATATATGTAATATCTAGTATATGTATATAATAGGATATATAGGATATGTATACATAATATATATACAAAGTATATAATAGGATATATAAGTAAAATATATAACAAGATAGAGACATGTAATAGGACATGAGATTTATAATACGACATATCCGTGTAAAGGAAGATGTAGCTTGTTTCTCTGGAGCACCCTGACACTGTATAAGGTCCCCATTTAAACATGTCCTTCTCTGATCGCACTCTGAAATTGCAGCCCCCGCCCCATATTTCTCCAGTGTGCAAACCACAGTCCATCTCCATACTGATCTTCTTTCTTTGTCACCTTTTTCCATCACTAGAATGAGGACAGAGCTTTGGACCTTCTCGATGTGGCTCACTGGTGTTCCCCAGGACTTAGAAGAGTGTGTGGCATACAGCAGTGCCCAGTAAGCATTTGCTGAATCAGTGACTCAGCAGTAGGCACTCAATCAATGCTAGTCAACTGGATTGAATAAGCAGCAAGTCTTCCCAGGCACCAGTCCATTGCATTCCAGATTTAACATACCCGCTGGAGACCGGGCTCTGACTTGGATCCTTCAGCTACATATCCACAGCCCCCTGGAATGGGAAGGCAAGGTGAGCAGGCTTAAGATCTGCTGGTCTGCATCCTCTAGTGGGCTCTGGGGCATAGGGGGTGCCTTGAGTTGTGAGATGTCTGATACCTGCCACTGGGGGGATGGGCTGCAGTGTGAGAATCTGACAGCGGTGGATGAGCTGTGGGCTTGGGATGGGTTGGTTTACATTTGAAAAACACACAGGTTCTTGGTTTTCTGTCTCTAGGAATTAGCCAGCCCTGGGAGAGGCAGTCTCCAGGGTCAGCAAGGCTCCAAGATGTCAAAGCCTCAGAAAATAAAAGGTGAGGTTAATACACAGTCGCCCCAACTCCAGAGAGTTTGCAGATGGCTCCCTGCCAGCCTTTGGCCAAGCAGCAGCGCCAGGATACTCTGGCTG
Source organism: Pteropus medius (assembly GCF_902729225.1). Classification (NCBI taxonomy): domain Eukaryota; kingdom Metazoa; phylum Chordata; class Mammalia; order Chiroptera; family Pteropodidae; genus Pteropus; species Pteropus medius. The sequence goes on along the minus strand of NW_024349142.1, from coordinate 662,897 downwards.
GGCGGAGGTGGCCCTTCCTTTTATTATTACTTGTCTGGATGCTGTCCCATTGTGGGAGACCCCACTGGAACCCTAGGAACTGAGCTCACCTGCTCCAGAATATGAGGCCACTTGCCCCTCATGCCCCGGATTCCTGGCCTGGGAATGGTCAACCGGGAGGCTGGGCTCCTACCCATAGCCTCAGAGCAAGGGAGAAGGCCTCTTCGGCAGAAATCCAGCAAGATGGCGGGGAACCCCCCAGGGAGGGCTGTTTCAGAGTTACAGGAGAATGGTGCTCCCTCAGATCACAGTCTAATCCTGCTGCCCATATGTTGGATGGAATTCTTGTGAAAATAAAGTGCTTTCAGTCAAGCAGGCACATTATCCAATATATACTTCATTTGTAGCCTTAGTAATATTTTTACTTATTACTTTATTATAGATAAGTGCTCTAATATCAATAATAAATATAATGATGGTGCTCTATTATTGTCAATAATAAAATAATACATAAAATATTTGTTAATAAATGAGTAATCAATTACTACTCAGAGCACTATTATCCAGATTTTCAGCTGAGGAACCGAGGGCTCAGAGCTACGAAGCTGAATAGCTAGACTTTTTATGTGCAATGTCTCTGTTTCCTGGGCTCAGTGGTTCCCAAGTTCAGTCACTGGTGTTGCCACTGACCAGGTAGTGATCACTGAGCAGCAACTCTGCACCTCCCTGTCACATGCAGATGATGCCTGCCCTCCCACACAGGGTGGAGGAAATGGGTGAGGTCACAGACATGGGTCAGCACAGACCAAATACAGCAACAAACCCCACAGGCCTAGGATGCTATTCCAGCCAATCAGCAAGAGCATCTGCTCCACCCAGTGACTCAGGAGTCCAGGCCCCCTCTAGGGGTTGGCCTCCAGAAAAGGGCAAGTGGCAAAGGCCTAACCTTTCCTGGACCGTCCCTCCCCTCACTCTCTGTGCGGTCCACACCCCTCCTAGATGCAACTAGGAAATGTAGCCTCCAGCAGGATGGCTGCATCCCAGGACCAACTCCACACCAGGAAGAAAGAACAGTGAAGAGTTCAGGGGGCGCTGGCCCTCCTTGACACCCAAATAAAGCACAAGGTGGTGCTCAGTTTATGCTTGCCAAACCATGTAGACATTGCTACAGTTATAAAGGTCCAATTTCTAAACATTTGAGGATGTAGATTGGACATGTTCCCCCAAATTCACATATTGAAATCCTCATACCCAGTGACTTCAAAATGTGACTGTATTTGGAGATAGGGCTTTTAAAGGGGATGATTAAGGTCAAAGGAGTTTGTATGGATGGCCCCAGATCCAATGCTGGTGTCCTTATGAGAAGAGAGACACCAGTGGTGCACCAGGCACAGAGGGACAAACACATGAAGCAGCGAGAGGGTGGCTGTCTGCAAGCCAAGAAGAGAGACCTCAGGAGAAACCAACTCTGCCAACACCCTGATGTTGGACTTCCAGCCTCCAGGACCATGAGAAAAATAGATTCCTGCTGTTTAAGCCCACCAGAACTGTGGGTTTTTTTGCCATGGCAGCCCGAGTGAACAAAAAAAAAAAAAGGTCAAACATTCTGGAAAGTGTCCTTCCTGCTCCAGCATCAGGCCATCCACAGTGATGAGAGGGCAAAGCTTCCTGGCTTGAGATGCCCAGATTGTGTAGCAGATCAGGCAGCCACTGAACAGAAAATCACGTTTATTTCTTTCTCGGTAAAATGCTAGACACATAGATCTTGGTGGCCCCAGAGCAGGCGAGATTCAGGACCAAGGACATGGCTGGTCTGCACCACCTAAGGCTTGGAGATAAACAGAAAAATGGGGCCTTCCTGTCCCCGAGTCCCTCCACTTAGCACAGAGGAACTCACCCTGATGGAACCACTGAGAGGTCATGAGATGACACAGGGACTTATCCAGAACTGTCCAAGAAAGGTCTTGATTTCCCACAAATAACTAACTGCAGGAGTTGGCAAGCTTTATTTGTGAAGGGCCAGATAGTAAATATTCTGTGCTTTGCAGGTCATACCACCTCTCTGTCTCATATTCGTTTCATATTATTTTATAACCCTTCCAAAATGTTAAAACCATCCTTACCTTTCAGGTCACGAAAAGCAGGCCTGGCTCCACAGACTGTAGCTCACCCACCAGATTCAATCTCTCTCCTGGAACTGGTGACAATTTTGGGGACCTGATGAGAAATGAAACTATGGGGCCCTTGGTTCAGAGATTATTAAGAATTTCAAGACAGTGACAGCAGAGCATGAAAACGAGCATTGTACTCCCATGAAGCAGGTCCTTCTGTCGCCTGTCCTCACCAAATTATCAGGAATGTGGCACCGGCCTCGTGGGCATCTCTTGATGTCCCTAAGTAACTCAAAGAAGGACTATTGAAACTTGGCCACGATCTCAGGCCTATTGTCCACAGCTCAGTTGGCGGTTATCTGGAGGATTTTGTTGGAGAAGGGTGGTCTCCTTGCGCTGGGCCATCACTCCTGGTGACGAGGGGCGGGGGGCACCTCCTGGGCCACGTGGGTCTCCTAGTGACAGGTGAGGTTCCCATGGGCATGAAGGCCTTGCCTCCCAAGGCTTCTCCCGGTGTGGATCCGGCCATGCTGGACCAGCGTGGACTTGTGCACGAAGGCCTTGCCGCAGGCTCCGCACTGGCAGGGCCTCTCTCTAGTCGCTGTAGGTCCTCTCCTGCAGGGTCAAGGCAGACGACTTGGGGAAGCGCCGCCTCCCAACTGGAGGCGCAAGAACACCCTCTGCCCTGTGGACATCCTCTGGAGTGCTCACCGACCGCCCCGCCCCGCGCGCTCCGCCTCCTACCCCATAACGCTCTGCACCAGGGCCTTGCCCTGCCCTGGCAGCTCCTGAGGCAGCTCGCCAGGGTGCGTGTGGTGGTGGTGGTGGACCAGGTCTCACTTCCTGTGGAACGTCTTCCCGCATACCCCGCATGGGGCCTGTCACCCGTGGGGGCCCGCTGGTGGCCGAGCAGCGACGAGCACTTGGTGAAGCTTCGCACTTGAAGGGTTTGTCCCTGTGGACGTGCGGCCGCTGTCGGCGCAGAGGAAGGGCAGCTCACCTGTGTGCACCGAGAGGCCGACGCGCTTGCTGAAGGCCTTCGCGTACTAGGCACACGCGAACCGCTTGTCCCAGTCATGCACGCTCTGGTGCTGCACCAGCTCAGCGGCCCGCGCGGAGGCCTCTCCGCACTCGTTGCCAGCTGTGGGCTCTCCTGGGGCTCTCCCCATCGGAACTGCGCAAGTCACACTTGTGAGTTTCTCTCTGTTCTGCAGTTCCTGGCTGGGGGTCTTCAGGGACCCTTTCTAAATGTCTTGACCTCTCCGACTGCAGAGCGCCGGGAGCAGTCCCCTCCCAGTTCTTCCAGGGCCAGCCCAGGGGCACTCCTACAGGGACAGCTTCCGATGGGCCGTTCTGCTCGGGCCTGGACTCCGAATCTGAAAGAGACTAAAAACAGGACAGTCACCCGCGGCGCCTGGGGTGGCCTTAGGGACTCCTACACAGCCCTTAAACCCTGAGCCAAGTCAGTCTCAGTCCTATAACAGTGACGGTCATCATAATCACAGCTGACATTTCTTGAGCACCTACTATGTGCCACATGCCATGCCAGAGATGGGTGGCGGTCTTTCCTGGGTGACCCCCTGAAGCCAGCTCCCTGCCCTCCCTCCCCAACTTCTCCAGTCCCAGGCCTGGATAAACCAGGCATCTTTGTGGTGGCAGGAGTTGGTGACATTCAGAGACGTAGCAGTGGATCAGCCCTTTGAATCGTCTCCATGTATCTATGAGATGGGCCCCTCATTGCCCATACCATTCTACACTACTGCAAGCATTTGAGCATGCACTATGTGCCAGGCCTCTTGAGAAACTCTTGACTCACGTATCATGTAATTTAACTACAGGAGGAGAGACTTAGGGATAATAAATTTGGGAAAGGCCACAGGACAGTGTCAGCACGATGGGGGTAGCATGTGGGTGTGATTTTGTCTCTACTTGGACCTGAGTTAGAAAATCCTGGAGCTCACGAGCTTGCCCAGAAGGAATGAACAGAGCAGAATTTCTGCCCTGAAGGCTGTGGCCACCTCCCTGGTGGCATCTGGAGGGTCCTAGGACTGGAGACTCTCACACTACCTCTTCCCTTTAGCTGTTTTTTTTGTTTTGTTTTGTTTTTCATTACTCTTTTCTCTTTTCCCTTCCCCCACTTTTTGTTTTTAAATTTTTCTTTTTGGATATTAAATATGATCACATATTGTTTTGGACTGTTTTATCACTCCTTGAATCCGTGCTATCCTTGTAGCTTGCGTTGACCAATAGAATATGGCAGAAGGGATGCTGTAGGATTTTGGATATTACAGCTTCTGATTCTGACATCAATTCTACCAAACAATTCTCTGACACCAGCTGGATGTTGGAGACACCATCTGCCTGGAGATAGCATCAGTTAGCAATAGGTAACAATATGCCTTTCCAGAATGACCTCTCAACGGGTACTGCCACCACCCATGTATAAGAACACTTGTCTTAATTACTTCCTGGTCTATCATGGGGAGTGGCTCTCAGCTTCTGAGTTTGGGGATCTTAACTACACTAAAGAGGCTCAAGGGAGGCAAGTGGGTGGGGACTGCTCATTGTTCCCCCAAACTTATCTCTTTTCACAATGCTAGACCCTAAGTTTAGCTGCATTTCCCAGTTGCCCTTGCAGCCTAGTGTGGCCATGTGACTAGATTCTGACCAACAAGGCAAATGGTAGCTTCAGGCTATAGCTTTGAGGGTGGACTGCCACCCCCTTGTTAAGGAAACTTGGGAAAGTGACTTATTTTCGCTGTACCCCAGTTTCATTATCTGTGTAATGGGGACACGATAGTATCTACCTTACAGTGTCATTGTAAAGAACAGATGAAGTAATATCAGCAAGCATTTAAAACAGTCCCTGGCACATAGGAGGTTCTTTTATGTGTCATCATTATAATAATTTTATTATCACTTTATAAGATTGATGTGAGGTTTAAGTGCAACCAGCCTTCATGCCTTTTCTCAAAACAAGTTTCCCTGGGGTTTGTTGGTCTCCAAAGACCAGGAAGAAATATTAGCAGGAAATTACATCCATCCGGCTCCCCACACACATACCTACCACCCACTGGCACCACCAGGAGGCTCTAGATTTTCCATCTCCTTCATCATTGATACTCATTTGCCCAATAAACACTTCCCAAGCCTGAAAATTCATAGGGGGGAATTTTCCTTTTGCCTTAGTTTCCTTAAAGAGCTGCCATGGTAGAGGAAATGCATATTTATAGGCAGTGACCTGCTTCCCGGAGAGGTTGAGAGATGGAAAGAAGTGGAGGAGAAGGGGAGGCATTTTTTCACTGCTGAATTCGCTGTGGCATAGGGAGGTCAGTGTGACAGACGTGTGTGGAATTGGGGAGGAGGGAATTGGATCAAGAAGGAAACCGAGTCATTTATTTTCTTTCCCTGTAGTAGTGGGGGAGAGGCTGCCTGAAGAAATTAGAACGTGTATGCCTAATATCTGAACACCTAGAATTTCTGCATCGTCTGATAAGCAAGAATCTCAAATAACAGGAGGCTTCGGGGTGAACAGGGAGTCAGTCATTCATTCAACAAATATCTGAGCACCTCCTCTGTGCCGGGGCGCTGTCTCATGTGCTGGAAATCCAGCAGTAAGCGAAACAAAGCCCATTGTGCCGTGGAGCCCTCACAGTGAGGTAGAAAGTGAAAGGAGGGGTACTTCAGCTTCAGCGATTGCGGGGGCACCTCTCTAAGAAAGTGATGTTGGAGCAGAGCCCCCATTAGCAAAGAGAAGACAGCTGTGTGGGTATTGGGAGACGGACATTGTCCCCTCAATCCAGAGCTTGCTGGAGCCTTGCTTGGAAGAGGGAAAATGAGCAACACTCAAAGATGTGTCCTTAGAAGCTTGACCAAATAGATTGGGATTTGTCTGGGTAAGAAATGATGAGAAAAGGTTAACGATACTGATATGTGAGGGGCTCTGAGTTACAGCATTAAATGAAAAACAATTGGCAAGAGTGCATATTGTACACTCTCATTTGTGTTTTTAAAAAGTACATATACACATACATATTTATATAACTAATATATATAGTGTATATGTACACACATAGTAGTATAAGGAACACTACTAATTTTGTAGATTGTTAATCTATTGACATGCTTCTGTGAAAGCAGGTAAATGACTGCTGGTTGAGGGCCCCCCCACCCCTCCCCCCTACCCCTGCTGCCTTGTCCCATCCTGCATATCATCAAAAGGTTGCTAGCTGTAGGTGGTTAATACTGAGACTAGCTCCTACTTCTCTGCAGGTTGCTAATTTATTGTTTCTGTGGGAGAGACAGAGCAGAATGTACTTACTCTACCTGAAACTGGGACTCTCCCACTGCCTTTCAAAAAGCAATGACAAAACCCTTCAAGCCTACAGGACTATATAGTGAATAAGACAACTTGCTTCCCGTGGGAGTGCCACTTAGAACTATTTGATTTTTTTTAACTATGTGAGTACATGACTTTGATTTTAAAAAGAAGTTTTAAGCCACCATACATCTCATGTCAACATTGTATACAAATTCTTTTTATTTGTATGTTTTATCCTAATCTTTTAAAAAAATTACCCAATTTTCTACTTTATGTATTCATTATTTATTTAAGAGCTTATTTGATACAAAACTCAAAAGGGACAAAAGAATACATGACAAAAAACAAGGTGGTTCTCTTCTGGCAACCACATTCTGTTTCTTTTGAAGCCTCCGAGAAATGCTGTATGTTTTCTTTCTTTCTTTCTTTCTTTCTTTCTTTCTTTCTTTCTTTCTTTCTTTCTTTCTTTCTTTCTTTCTTTCTTTCTTTCTTTCTTTCTTTCTTTCTTTCTTTCTTTCTTTCTTTCTTTCTTTCTTTCTTT